>NC_090646.1:52001844-52340579 GCF_040937935.1 Hyperolius riggenbachi
GCCCCAGGTAAGTGGATCCTTTTTTTTAGTAGCTTGGATCACTCCTTTAATCACTTACACATATTTTCCCCT
Organism: Hyperolius riggenbachi; assembly: GCF_040937935.1. Taxonomy (NCBI): domain Eukaryota; kingdom Metazoa; phylum Chordata; class Amphibia; order Anura; family Hyperoliidae; genus Hyperolius; species Hyperolius riggenbachi. The sequence goes on from NC_090646.1 coordinate 52,001,917, forward strand.
AGTACCTGAATCCTTAGCGTTTGTCAACATCTTTCATATTTCTTTTCTTTCAGGTTTTCAAAAGTGCCTCTTTATCAACTATACAAACATGATACTGTTGACTTTTCTCTTATGATTTCATAGTACAAAGCAAAAGTTTCCCTACTGATTACTTCTGAAGGATTGCTTAAAGTGGATCCGAGGTGAACTTTTATTCATTGCATAATTGTGTTCCTTTCCTATTATTTATAGGGCATTCCTCAAGCCAAATACTTTTTAGTTTTCGCTTAAATACTCTAACTCCCTATAAAGTAAACAAGCCTCACCCACAGCATTTCAGAGAGCCTTGGCATTTTCAGATAGTAGCAAGGGCTCATGGGAGCTCAGTCTGGGCAGGAGGAGGGGGAAGTATTGCTTCTCAGAGATTTCAGAGGCAGAGGGGAGGAGGGGGTTAGGTTTTTTCACAGGCTGAGTGCTGAAGATGCAGATAAGCTTGCTGTGTGTAGTTTACAAACAACATGGCTGCTGTCATTATATCACAGGAAGAAATAATCAAATTCTATTGAAGCTGTTTGCAGCTAGATTTGCTGTGTAAACTATCTAAACTTTAGATCAGATATATAGACAAGTTACTTGTTATAGTTAGTTTTTCATCTGGGATCCGCTTTAAGCCCCCCACATGTCCAACATATCATCCCCATCTTCAACTGCTGCTTTTTCTATTCAGTCTGTTCTTATCTAACCTTTTAACTTATATTGAAAAATGATATTATTTTTTATCAGAGGTTATCAATTAAATAATTTAATTTTGTTGCCACTTGCATGATTGGAATTGGGCCAATTCAAGCCAATTAAAATTGGGCCAATTTAAAAAGAAGCTCACCTAAAATTACTGATATTTCTCCATCCGGACATGGAACACATTCATAGCAACACATGTGATATCCTTCCCTCACTGCTTTCCTGGTCCCTGGGGGACATGGTTCAGAACAGCGGCCTTGTGGTACCTATGATAAAATATGACGTAATGTAAACTAAAGGAAGACATTTTAGTAATGCTTGGTGAAATTTGTCTTTTATCCCCTATACTGTACATTCCTAGCGGTTTGGGTCACCCGGAGCTGCTTGGTTACTCTGTTGTACTGGTCCGAGCCCTATCCCATACAACCATATCAATCCCTGCCCTGTACTGATGAAGGCCAAAAGCCCGAAATAGGCTGTCTACATGTGGGGTTGGTGTGGCTGTGTAATATTTAAAGCTATAGGCTTGCTATACACGTGGATGCTTGTCTGGCTTACAGGGGCGAAAAGAGATAATTTGCATATTCAGTAGTGGTGCATTGTGGGTAACCACAAATGTTCACTTATAGCTGAATTATTGCAAATTTCCTTCTGTTTTAGGAAGGCAAATTTCACCAAGCATTGCTTATTAGCAGGAGGGCTTTTCGGTCTCTTTTATCCCGCCATACATTCCTAGTGGTTGGAGTCACCCCGAGCTGCTTGGTTACTCTGTTACACTTTAGTAAAGATAACTAAAAGCATAGAAGAAACAACGTTTTGTTAGATCACAGTTTACATTATGTACAGCAGACCACAGTACACTAGGCCTCAATTCACAGAGCTTTATCAAACACTTTATCAAACGTTTGATAATTTACCTCATGGGTAAAATCTAATTTTGAATTCACTAAGGTGTTATAGATTTATCAAATGTTTTATCAATAAAACGTTCAATAAATCTATAACACCTTAGTGAATTCAAAATTTGATTTTACCCATGAGGTAAATTATCAAACGTTTGATAAAGTGTTTGATAAAGCTTAGTGAATTGAGGCCTATGTAGGTAGCTTTTTGTTCCTGTAATAAGAGTTTCAGGAGGGATTCATTTTCCAGCAGGACTGTGTTCTGATTCTGAGATAGTAAATGAGCATAAATTATTCCATAAGAAACACATACAGCAAAAAAAAACAAAAAAAAAACTAAAAATAGTGCCAACTTTTTGCTAGTTTCCGTAGTTGTAATATGTATCTGCTCAAAGATGAAGTGACAGGTGACATGATGAGATAAACATGGTTGAATATAGTGCTAGTCCTACTCTTTGAAGCTTTCATTTCTGTATTGCATCGCAGGGAATCCAGGGATTAATAATAAACCAGTGCTTTTATCTAGGCGAGTGAAGCCGGCAGTTTAACAACAGTGTCTCCTTAAAAGTAAAGAGAAAGAACACTTTTTTCTGTGTTAACCACTTCAGGACCATAGTGACCGGGCTATTTTTTTTAATAATTAGGCCAATGTAGCTTTAAGGGCTCGCTGCAGGGCCGTACAACTCAGCACACAAGTGATTCCCCTCTCCCCCTTTCTGCCCACCAACTGAGCTTTCTGTTGGTGGACTGTGATTGCTCCTGCTATGTTTATTTATTTTTGTATAATTATTTCTTCATTTATTTTTTAAATACATTTGCTATTTTATTTATTTATTTATGTTATGCCTGCCCTTCCTCCCCCTGCTACCCAATGACAGCGATTGGCTGTTATAGGCTTCAGCCTATGAGTAGAGATGGCCCGAACGGTTCGGCGGCGAACTGTTCCCGACGAACTTCCGTGGTTCGCGATCGCGGCAAACCGGGAACTTTTCCGGAAGTTCGGTTCGCCCCCATAGTGCATCATGAGGGTCAACTTTGACCTTCTACATCACAGTCAGCAGGCACATTGTAGCCATTTAGGCTATACTCCCTCCCTCCTGGAGCCCCACCCCCACTTATAAAAGGAAGGCAGCGTCAGGCAGTGGACTCATTCGTGTGCCTGCAGTAATTAGTGAAGGGATATCTGCTGCATAGGGAAAGCTTAGTTAGGCTCTTGTAGGCTTGTTAGCTTGCTCCTGGCTGATTGTTACTGCTAAAAAAAAAAGCACCCCTCAACAGCTCTTTTGAGAGCTAATCTTGTTCTTGAGATCTATTTTTTTTTTGTGTGGCCCACTTGCATTATATACAGCCCTGTCAGTCAGTGTCACTTTGCCTGTCTGTGTGTGACAGGTGCACATGTAATACCCATAACTGCATATACCTACTTCCTGTTGTGTTCACTTCAGTGCACCCACCTACCTACGTGAGTGCACGCAGTGTCACTGTGCCTATCCGGTACCTGTCTGTGTGTGACAGGTGCACATGTAATACCCACCACTGCATATACCTACTTCCTGTTGTTCACTTCAGTGCACCCACCTGCCTACGTGAGCGCACGCAGTGTCACTGTGCTTATCCGGTACCTGTCTGTGTGTGACAGGTGCACATGTAATACCCATCCCTGCATATACCTACTACCTGTTGTTCACTTCAGAGCACCCACCTACCTACGTGAGCGAACGCAGTGTGATATACCACTCCGTGCATACCTGTTAACTGCACCTGTGTGACTGCACATTGTATTAGTCAAGTCAGTGCATACCTTTCCCTTCATCCCCCCCAATATGGACAAAACAAAAGGCAGAGGCAGGCCACCTGGCAGGTCTGTTTGAGGTTGCGCTGTCGTGATTTTGTGCGGCCCGCGACCAAAGTACAGTGTTCAGAAGAGGGCACGTGCCATCAACCCCCAATATTGTCAGGACGTAGTTGACTATTTAACACAGAACACCTCATCTTTCTCAGCTTCCACACGGAAACGTGACATATCTTCCTCCTCCTGCTCTGATTCTGGCACCCCACTTAACACTCAGTCGGCCGTCACCACCAAAGTGCCATCACCCCAGGGCTCAGCGGTGTGGAAATTTTTGTGTGTGTCTGCCTCAGATGAGAGCAATGCCATCTGTAATCTCTGCCACCGAAAGTTGAGCCGTGGAAAGACCAAGACCTGCGTAGGAACAACTACCTTACAAAGGCACATGATTACAAAGCACAAACTGCAATGGGATGACCACCTGAGTGGAAGATATGCAATTATTTCTAATAAAAGGCAATACCCAAACTGTACCATGAAAAGCAAGTGGTGTCATCTGAACACGTGGTCTTCAAAGCACGGTCAGGCCTGCCCGAAGACTAAGTCAGTCTCCACACACTGCATCTCTGCCTGCAGGCCGCTTGACTGCCTTCTCCGCCACCACCAACAGGGTACAGGACTCCAGGCGAATTCCTGAAATTTTTAAGGCCGCTGCTAGCAGCGGCCGTTATAATAATTTTTCTGGTGCATGTACATGCCTGCCTAATTTTTCTGGCTGCACTGCGGCTGCAACAACAAAACAAAAGGCATGTACATGTGCCAATTCCCCTTCATGATCATTACCTTGCCGCGATGAAGGGGCTTGCGTATCACAATGAAGCAATGACCGCCCGCTCAGGGGGGGTACGCCCAAGATAATAAGGTCGTTGCTTCATTGTGGACAGACCAAATTTGATCAGCTGGACAGTCACTGTTCTGTCATTCAGCTACCTCAGCTCGGCGACCATATGGACTTGAAAACCGCCACGGCCTACACTCTCGTCATGGTGCGCACCAGTCCAGCACGGCTGTCACTACACAAACAGCTGTTTGCGGTTCGTTACACAGTGAGTTTGGTCTGTCAGTGTGAAGCAGTACACTAATTACACTCCCTGATTGATGTATACACACGCACGATGTTTTAAAGCACTTTAGGCCTGCAATTTAGCATTCAATGTGATTTCGGACCTTAAAACGCTGCTTTGCGTCAAATCCAGATTTTTCTACGGGACTTTTGGCATCTATCCCACTCCGTCATGCCCCCCTCCAGGTGTTAGACCCCTTGAAACATCTTTTCCATCACTTTTGTGACCAGCATAACATTTTCTAGTTTTCCAAGTTCGCCTCCCCATTGAAGTCTATTGCGGCTTGTGAAAGTTCGCGCGAACCGAATTTTCGTGGGAGGTTCGCAAACCCGGCTGATCGCTTTTGTGCTGAGTGACACGGCTGTCCCCAATACAGCGCTGCCTTAGATTGCAATGCTGTACATTGTAAATAGACAGCGGTTTCACAATCTAACAGTCTCCTAGTGGTGATCGCCACTGAGAGACTGATGACGGAGCAGCGCTCTGTCATTCAAGCGGAGATGCACGCGCATCGGCGCGCGCAATCTGCAGAACCCCGCCCCAGGACTTGATGCCAATTAGTGTTAGGTGGTCCTGGGGCTCCCGCCATGTTCACGCTCATTGGCGTTACGTGCACATTTAGAGGTTAAGAAAGAGCAAAAGAATGAGTGTGCAAACTGCCTTTACAGTTGGAAACTGCTATACTCTGTTTTAACATTGTTTTTCTTGCTGTCTGTGTCACAGGTTTCTGTGTGTATTTCTAGGTGGAACGGATCAATGTTGGCTTGTATTTATTTTGCTACATTCTTATGCACCTGCCCTCCCTTTCTTTAAAGGTCGTGTGTACAAGCTTGACCACAAGATGTACCTGCCTTTTCCTCATTACTACTGTAGATAGAGAGAGTGACTGGACATCCTAAAAAGAAGAAGCACAGAGACAGCGGGAGCCCCGATATTGTACTATGTCACAAAAAAGTCAGAGGTATAATGGAAGGAACGTTGGTACACACAAAGGAAGGCTGCAAACGGGGCAGCCAACCACAAGAAGCAGGTGGAGATGCATAAACCTGACTCCACTCGGAGGTCCAGGGACACTGGATGTGGTCATGCTCCTTGTAAAAAAAAACAACCAATGGTCCTAATGGGGGCAGAGCCCCAAAGGGCCAAGCACAAAAGGAGGAGAAGTGGCACCCAGAGGTATGATAAAGTTGAGTTACAATCTAATAAATTATTTGTTTCTTATAATAACTTGTTTATTATTTTTGTTATTTGATATGTTTAATTAAAATAATTGTTTTTTTTTACAGCTATTTAAACCAAAGTTGGTCATAATTTATAAAAACAAGAAGTTTTAAATCAGGATGATACCATTTATTGGCTAACTAAAAATGAATAAAATAAGCAAGCTTTCGGCCTTGCAGCCTTCGTCTGGCTTAAATCCTGTTAGTTTGCAAACTGGTGGTACCGACAGCTTATATACATGCAACATCAAAAGGGAAAACAGATATTTTTTTTTTTCAAGCATAAATACATGTCATTAAGATGCCTTAATTCACACAGAACATCGACCTGGGGTTAGAGGTTGTAAGCCAAGATAATAATCCTTGTTTACTCCCTGCTCACATACCTGGGAGTTGGACTGACACAGAGGTATCGTAAATAATATAATGGCTGAGAAAAGTTCAAATGTCATCAGTCTCATACCAAAATGGCTTTTCTCAGCCATTATAGCTGAACTTGTGAACTAAGAATTTACGATACCTCTGTGTCAGTCCAACTCCCAGGTATGTGAGCAGGGAGTAAACAAGGATTATTATCTTGGCTTACAACCTCTAACCCCAGGTCGATGTTCTGTGTGAATTAAGGCATCTTAATGACATGTATTTATGCTTGAAAAAAAAAATATCTGTTTTCCCTTTTGATGTTGCATGTATATAAGCTATCTGTACCACCAGTTTGCAAACTAACAGGATATAAGCCAGACGAAGGCTGCAAGGCCGAAAGCTTGCTTATTTTATTCATTTTTAGTTAGCCAATAAATGGTATCATCCTGATTTAAAACTTCTTGCTTTTACTGATGGCTAACACGGTACAATACCCTACTGCTACTACTATAATTTATAAAAATGTCAGATCTCTCAGACTTTTCAAAGAGGCCAAATTGTTGGTGCTCGTATGGCAGGCGCTACTGTAACAGAAACTGCTCCAATGCTTGGCATTTCAAGAGGTACTGTCTCAAAAGTAATGGCTGCCTTTGAAAGAGAAGAAAAAACATCCTCAGCAAAGCACAGTTCTGGCCGAATGTCGAAGTTGTCTGAGAGAGACCGTCAGACTCGAACTGTTAGAAGAGCTCGCAAGACTTCTAAAATCACTGCAGAGCTGAATGAACACCTACAGAACCTACAGAACCCAGTTTCCAAAAAAAACTGTTCGTCGGGAGCTGCACAAATCTGGATTCCATGGAAGAACTGCAATTAGAAAACCTCTGCTCTCAAAGACAAATGTTTCAAAGCGTTTAGAGTGGTGTAGAAACCACCAAAATTGGACCCTCGAGCAGTGGAAAAATGTGATTTTCTCTGACGAATCATCATTTACCATAGTTCCGATCTCCGGCCGAGTGTACGTTTGGAGACAGCCGAAAGAAGCATTTCATCCAGACTGCCTTCACCCAACCATAAAACATGGTGGGGGTTCTGTGATGATCTGGGGTGCTATTTCTTAGAAATCCGCCGGGAATTTTGAGTGACCAAGTTCATCCTATGGTTCAAGAACTGTTTCAAGAACTGTTTCCGGGGGGAATGCCATCTTTCAAGATGATAATGCCCCAATCCATACAGCTAGAATTGTTAAAGAATGGCACGAGGAACATACTAATGAAGTTGAGCATCTCATCTGGCCACCACAATTCCCAGACCTCAACATTATTGAGCATTTATGATCGTTATTAGAAATTCAAGTAAGAAATCGATTTCCACCGCCATCGTCTCTAAAAGAACTGGAGGGTGTTTTAACTGAAGAATGGGCTAAAATCCTTTTGGAAACCATTTACAATGTGTATACATCAAAACCTCAGAGAATTGAGGCTGTAATTGCCGCAAAAGGTGGACCTACGCCATATTAAAATATATTGTGTTGATTTTCAAGGTGTTTCCATTATTTTGTCCAACCCCTGTCTATACAAAGTCTATATTTTACTCAGTGCAAGAAAGACTTACCTTCCCATGTATATGTTGGTGATTGATCTACTATAAGGAATTAAACAATTTATACACTGTACAGTTTAAAGAGAACCCGAGGTGTGTTTAAAGAATGTTATCTGCATACAGAGGCTGGATCTGCCTATACAGCCCAGCCTCTGTTGCTATCCCAAACCCCACTAAGGTCCCCCTGCACTCTGCAATCCCTCATAAATCACAGCCATGCTGTGAGGCTGTGTTTACATCTGTAGTGTCAGTCTCAGCTGCTCCCCCGCCTCCTGCATAGCTCCGGTCCCTGCCCCCATCCCTTCCCTCCAATCAGCAGGGAGGGAAGGGATGCAGGCGGGGACTGGAGTTCTGCAGGAGGCGGGGAGAGCAGCAGACTGACACTATATAGATAAACACAGCCAGCTCTGACAAGCTGTTTGTCAGCAGCGTGGCTGTGATTTATGAGGGATTGCAGAGTGCAGGGGGACCGTAGGGGGGTTTGGGATAGCAACAGAGGTTCGGCTGTATAGGCAGATCCAGCCTCTGTATGCAGATAATATTCTTCAAACCCACCTCGGGTTCTCTTTAACAATTGCACAGGAGTGATTATGCCAAAGGTGCCAATACAAATCATTGGGTCCCCTATTAAAACTTTGATGGACCCCCTATTCTTCCACACCAAGTTCTGACCTTGGTGGCTCCCACAGCCTACTTTTTTTTGTCCTATAGTCACACCTCTGGCTGATGCCCCACCCCATGATGAATGGCTTAAATCTGATATAGCATACCTAAGTGCCCTTATGTCACGGTGTCTGCTGCCAAACAGTTCTGTTTTATCTTATCTTCATTATCTTCTATATAATACAGTATATGGTCTCATAAATGGTTGTGAAAGGGGTTATAAATAAGGCCATGCATAGAAAAAATTATGTTTTTGAATTGTGGGTGTGAAGAAAGCTACTGAGAGTTCCCTGGACTGCTAGAAGGTCTAACCAGTCAATGCCGAAAGAAATAAGGCCAGAGCATTCACTAGAAGAGTTAATACTAATATAAAAACTCATATACATTGGTCTCATAATGAGAAACTGGAATCTCTTAAAGAGGAACTCCAGTGAAAATAATGTAATAAAAAAAAGTGCATCATTTTTACAATAATTATGTATAAATGATTTAGTCATTTACATTCTGACATGGTGACATGGTGACAATTTTACTGTGGGCAGGTTATGTAGCTGCTGCTAGCTGTTTTGGCCGTTAGAGACAGCTGTAAGCAGCTATTTCTTGTCTGTGAACATTGTTACATTGTGGCAGTTTGCCCAGAGTACCGCGGTCCTCAGAGCTTCTTATGGGAGGGGTTTCACCACAATATCAATCATACAGTGCCCCCTGATGGTCTGTTTGTGAAAAGCAATATATTTCTCATGTAAAAGGAGGTATCAGCTACTGATTGGGATAAAGTTAAATTCTTGGTTGGAGTTCCTCTTTAAAGATTCTTCGATGCCTGGAAAAATTGAGGGTAAAAGAAGAAGAAGACAGCAGAGGCTGAGATGGATAGATGGAATATATTAAGCTATGAACATGCCTATACAAAAGCTGAAAGAAGCAGTGATTGACAGACACATCTGGTGTACAGTAGCAAAGTCTCTGTTCTCACTTTGTAGACATCTATAACTAGCCTCAAGTTGCTTTCAGAGACTGATTGGTGTGCTTGGACAAAAAGCTGGTCTAAGCTATTTCAGTATTTAGAGTGTTTTCTGGCCAGGTCAGCTGCCACCAATAGAAAGACAGGTGAACTTCCCAAACCATAATCACAAGCAGGGTACAAGCTAAGCAAGTCCCTTCTTGGGGCCCCTGGAGGGGGCCTGGCTTTTCCTGGCGGGCCACAAGCTGGGCTGCCCTGTGCTCCGCACCCTCGGCTCCTTCTGCGGCAACTCACATGGCCCTGATCCAGTGTCAAATCTCACTGATCTCTTGCAGGCCACTTAGCATCCTGTCAACATGGTTACTTACGGCCAGTGCATCTCATGATGTGAGAAGCACCGGCCGGACGTAACCATGGTGACTGGAGCTAAGCAGCGGCATTAAAGTGGTGATATTCACCACTGGATCATGACCATGTGAGTTATGGCAAAAAGGGCCAGGGGCCATGAAGAATGACACGGGGACAAGAGGTGACACGGGGGCACAGGGGGACAAAAGAGGCACAAGGGGGCTCCCTTTGGCGGGAGGGGGAGGGGCACAAATCTTGTGCCACTTGAGGCCACAACAACCTTAGCAGCCCCCCTGATCACAAGTAACAACTACAGCAAACTTTCCCAAACTTTTAGAGAATAAACTCACCCTGTTATTTTTCCATGCAATTAACTGCGGAGCAATATTCAGCTGCTGACCATCAGGTGCCGTTCCATCAAATGAGCCCACATTATAAACGTATGTAAAATTATTTTGGTATTCGTACGTTATCCAATTTACAATGCGGAGAGGGCTAGAAACTTCTCCCTTCTCATTAAAAAATATTTCTTTATGCTTTGGATCTTTATAATAATAAACTCTTCTGATGTACTTAGTGAGCTTTAAAAAAAATGAATAAGAGGCTGTAAGCAGATGTATCGCATAAGCTGTGAGTAGTGCTGAGATCAAGGGAGACTCCTCTGCATTCAAAAAAAGCATTGCTCAGAAAAGAGACTCATCAGAAGCAGCTGGTTAGCTGCGAGCGCGATAGGATGACTCTCCGTCCAGGGTCAGACTGGGACACTAAGGGGCCCACCAAGAAAGTTTAAGCCTGGGGCCCACCCCCCTCTTCTCCTCCCCCCTCTCCTCCTCCCCCCCCCTCTCCTCCTCCCCCCCTCTCCTCTTCTTCCTAACTCCTCCCCCCCCCCCCATTCCCATTTTGGGCTCACATACACATGTACTCTAGAAATTTTGCATGGCTTTATGGTAGGGAATAGATTGTGAGCACTTCTGAGGACAGTCTCCAATAGACATGTCAGCGGAGCCGGCGGCGGCGAGTGACGTCGGGTGCGGCGTAGTTACAATGTAACAAAGTTGTTGCATTGTAATAACTTTGTTACATTGTAACTGATAGAACATTTCCGAGGCTATTGCGAGGGATCATTTATTTAAAGGGACAGGTAAGTATTAATGGTTAATTAAGAATATTAAAGGACTTTTTTCGTGGTTATGTTTTTTGTTCAATTAAAATACTTTTTCTAAGTGTTTGTGTGTTTATTTACTTTTAACTCTTAAAGGAAATGGGTAAGGGGTACAAGTACCTCTATACTCATTTCTCCTGGGAAATCGCGGCCTCCACCTCCACCGCCCATCGGAGGTGGAGAAGAGCCCCTTGTCCTTGGATTGGACAAGGGCTCGGAGGGGGAGGGGAAAGCTTGGCTGCCCCTCCCCTTCCGAGACCCCCCAATCCATGGACCATGCGGGCTGGTATAGTCAGGATGCGGAGCCCCACGCGGCCGGTGCTCCGCATTCTGGCTATCCCAGCCTGCATGGGGGACAAGGGGTTAAAGAGGTCTGGGAGGGGGGACCCCACGTCGTTTTTTTTTTATATTTCCCACACTCAGAACGAAGTAAGTAAAACTCTTCCCACTTGGGGGAATCTATGAAAATAATACACTATTGTTACCTGTGCAAAAAAAACTGACATTTTCTGCATTTAAAAGACATTTTCGCCCTTGAAACTTAAAAATCGATTTTCTCAAAAACTATAAGGTCTTTTTGAAAAAAAATGTTTTCCTCTTATTCCCACTGATCCCCTTAATATACCCTGGGAATTTGGTGTTCCTAAACTTTAAGCAGGCTTTGCTATTAACCGTTAAAGTCGGCGGGTTTTTAAATGTTTACATTTTTCCTTTGAAACTTTAACATCGATTTTCTCAAAAACTATAAGGTCTTTTTGAAAAAAAAAATTTTCCTCTTATTCCTCCTGATCTCCTTAATATATTCTCCAAATTTGAGGCTCTTAGCATTTAAGGGGGCTTTGCTATTAACCCTTAAAGTCGGCGGCTTTTTTATATTATACGGAGCGTTCCGGTTTAACGCGAAATTACGGTAGCGTTTAATGCGAAATTACGGCATGAACGAAACGCGAAATTACGCGTTGAAAATTACGCTTACGGTATTTTCAATTACGATTTTAATGGCAATTACGCTACCGTATTTTCGCATCGTAATCGCAAATTTCGCATGCGTAATTTTAGTAATGCGAAATTACGAAAATTTCGGCTCAACTCTAGTTACATGCCTTATGATAATTCATCAAGTAGTCAAATGGCAGCAGATACCCCCACAAAATGCAATCAGGTTGGCTGCAGATACCCCCACAAAATGCAATCAAGTTGGCTGCAGATACCCCCACAAAATGCAATCAGGTTGGTGGCAGATACCCCCACAAAATGCAATCAGGTTGGCTGCAGATACCCCCACAAAATGCAATCAGGTTGGCTGCAGATACCCCCACAAAATGCAATCAGGTTGGCTGCAGATACCCCCACAAAATGCAATCAGGTTGGCTGCAGATACCCGCACAAAATGCAATCAGGTTGACGGCAGATGCCCCCACAAAATGCAATCAAGTTGGCTGCAGATACCCCCACAAAATGCAATCAGGTTGGTGGCAGATACCCCCACAAAATGCAATCAGGTTGGTGGCAGATACCCCCACAAAATGCAATCAGATTCAGATCGGCTGCATATACCACCACAAAATGCAATCAGGTTGATTGCAGATACCCCCACAAAATGCAATCAGGTTGGCTGCAGATACCCCCACAAAATGCAATCAGGTTGGTGGCAGATACCCCCACAAAATGTAATCAGGTTGGCTGCAGATACCCCCACAAAATGCAATCAGGTTGGTGGCAGATACCCCCACAAAATGCAATCAGGTTGGCTGCAGATACCCCCACAAAATGCAATCAGGTTGGCTGCAGATACCCCTACAAAATGCAATCAGGTTGGCTGCAGATACCCCCACAAAATGCAATCAGGTTGGTGGCAGATACCTCCACAAAATGCAATCAAGTTGGTGGCAGATACCCCCACAAAATGCAATCAGGTTGGCTGCAGATACCCCCACAAAATGCAATCAGGTTGGTGGCAGATACCCCCAGAAAATGCAATCAGGTTGGCTGCAGATACCCCCACAAAATGCAATCAGGTTGGTGGCAGATACCCCTACAAAATGCAATCAGGTTGGCTGCAGATACCCCCACAAAATGCAATCAGGTTGGTGGCAGATACCCCCACAAAATGCAATCAGGTTGGTGGCAGATACCCCCACAAAATGCAATCAGGTTGGTGGCAGATACCCCCACAAAATGCAATCAGGTTGGTGGCAGATACCCCCACAAAATGCAATCAGGTTGGCTGCAGATACCCCCACAAAATGCAACCAGGTTGGTGGCAGATACCCCCACAAAATGCAATCAGGTTGGCTGCAGAAACCCCCGTAAAATGCAATCAGGTTGGTGGCAGATACCCCCAAAAAATGCAATCAGGTTGGCTGCAGATACCCCTACAAAATGCAATCAGGTTGGTGGCAGATACCCCCACAAAATGCAATCAGGTTGGTGGCAGATACCCCACAAAATGCAATCAGGTTGGTGGCAGATACCCCCACAAAATGCAATCAGGTTGGTGGCAGATACCCCCAAAAAATGCAATCAGGTTGGCTGCAGATACCCCTACAAAATGCAATCAGGTTGGTGGCAGATACCCCCACAAAATGCAATCAGGTTGGTGGCAGATACCCCACAAAATGCAATCAGGTTGGTGGCAGATACCCCCACAAAATGCAATCATGTTGGCTGCAGATACCCCCACAAAATGCAATCAGGTTGGCTGCAGATACCCCCACAAAATGCAATCAGGTTGGTGACAGATACCCCCACAAAATGCAATCAGGTTGGCTGCAGATACCCCCACAAAATGCAATCAGGTTGGCTGCAGATACCCCCACAAAATGCAATCAGGTTGGTGGCAGATACCCCCACAAAATGCAATCAGGTTGGCTGCAGATACCCCCACAAAATGCAATCAGGTTGGCTGCAGATACCCCCACAAAATGCAATCAGGTTGGCGTCAGATACCCCCACAAAATGCAATCAGGTTGGCTGCAGATACCCCCACAAAATGCAATCAGGTTGGCTGCAGATACCCCCACAAAATGCAATCAGGTTGGCTGCAGACACCCCCACAAAATGCAATCAGGTTGGTGGCAGATACCCCCACAAAATGCAATCAGGTTGGTGGCAGATACCCCCACAAAATGCAATCAGGTTGGCTGCAGATACCCCCACAAAATGCAATCAGGTTGGCTGCAGATACCCCCACAAAATGCAATCAGGTTGGCTGCAGATACCCCCACAAAATGCAATCAGGTTGGCTGCAGATACCCCCACAAAATGCAATCAGGTTAGTGGCAGATACCCCCTCAAAATGCAATCAGGTTGGTGGCAGATACCCCCACAAAAGTTGGCTGCAGATACCCCCACAAAATGCAATCAGGTTGGTGGCAGATACCCCCACAAAAGTTGGCTGCAGATACCCCCACAAAATGCAATCAGGTTGGTGGCAGATACCCCCACAAAATGCAAGCCCCCCCAGCTCGGAAGGGGGGGCAGCAGACACAGATCAGCGGGGAAGCGTCCCCCCCCCTCCCTCACCTAGGGCCCCCCCCTCCTGCACACCCCCTCCTCCAGAAGTGCAGCCAGCAGCGAGTGGAAAATAGCTTACCGAGCTTCAGATGATGCTAGCTCCGCATGCCGCTGCTGCTGCCTGCTGGTCTCCGTGTCCTGTAGTGACGCTGTCCAATCACGCTCTCGCAGGAAGTACTGCGAGAGCGTGATTGGACAGCGTCACTGTAGGAGATGGAGACCAGCAGGGCAGCAGCGGCATGCGGAGCTAGCATCATCTGAAGCTCTGTAGCTATTCTCTGCTTGCTGCTGGCTGCACTTCTGAAGGAGGGGGGTTTCACGGAAGGGGGGGGCCCTAGGTGAGGGAGGGGGGGAGGCTTCCCCCCCTCCCCGCCGCTCTGTGCCCAATTTTCCCCCTTCCAAGCTGTGCCCCCCTCCCTCTCAGCTCTGGGGCCCCCAGGAGGCGGGGCAGCTGGGACCTACCGATGGGACCATCGGTGGTTCGGTGGCTCAGTCCGAGCCTTTCTCCGTCTCCCACCCGGTGCTGGTCTTCTCTATTTTGGTATGCGCTTGGCACTTCATTTCTCATATGCACATTACTAGCTGTAAGTCGTATTCAGCAGTGGTTATCAGGGCACTATATTCTATACCAAGATACTTTTCATGAATTTACAACAGATTTTCTATTTGCTATTTGCACTTTTTAATTGCTATCTTTGCACAATTTTTTGCTGCTAATTTACACAATATTTATTGCCATTTTTGCACAGTGTGTATTAACCCTCCTGGCGGTTTGCTAAAAAATCGCCAGGGGGCAGCAAATCTTTTTTTTTTTTTATTTTTTTTTTTTTTTCATGTAGCGAGACAAAGTCTCGCTACATGATAGCCGCTGCTCAGCGGCATCCCCCCAGCCCCTCCGATCGCCACCGGCGATCGGCGATCAGGAGATCCCGTTCAAAGAACGGGATCTCCTGGAGGGCTTCCCCCGTCGCCATGGCGACGGGGCGGGATGACGTCACCGACGTCATCAACGTCGTGACGTCAAAGGGGATTCCTATCCACCCCATAGAGCTGCCTGGCACTGATTGGCCAGGCAGCGCACGGGGTCTGGGGGGGGCGGCTGCAGCGCGACGGATAACGGCGGATCGGCGGGTAGCGGCGGCGATCGGGCACTGCACGCAGCTAGCAAAGTGCTAGCTGCGTGCAGCAAAAAAAAAATTATGCAAATCGGCCCAGCGGGGCCTGAGCGGTGCCTTCCGGCGGCATAGCCCGAGCTCAGCTCGGGCTTACCGCCAGGAAGGTTAACAACTATTTAAATTTTTGGATTTTCATGGACTTTTCCCACAGTGGGTTTATGTATTCCAAGCACCTGTATGGGAGCTCTGATTACAATCAAAATCAGGAGAGTTTTTAATTGATTTTATTGTTTTAATGGTCTGGAGATTCTTTCAATAAAGTTGACATCATTTATTACCTACAGTCATTGTTGGCTTAATTGATATTTAAGGAGTCTCTTTTCTGAGCAATGCTTTTTTTGAATGCAAATTAGTCATTATTGTTGCTTAAGCGAGAAATTATTTTGCTCTTACTATTGCTGTGTAGATCCAAGGGAGACTCCTCGGCTGCCAATTCTACCCTAGATATAGACAGTGCCAACATTTATGCACTCTACTACTGGGGGGTCAGAAAAGGTGCTAGAAGGGCCTTTGGACACGCACCAGGCCATAAGCGTCTGCCTTACTTGACTTGTGGATCTGGTTCTGCAGAGGTAAGCAAAGTTTTGGTTGCAATCAATCATCCCTCATCCAATTAACTTTTCTCCTGAATTTTCTGCCAAGAGATATTTTTTTTTTATCTTACCTAAGAGAAAAATTTCCAGCACTTGAAATTTTAAAAAAGTACTAAGAAATTAAGTTAAAAAAGAAGCTTATTTGAGTCATTTCTTGCATAGTGAGAGCTTTACATATATTTTATTGATAAGGTTTGAAAGTATCTCCATGGAGAAAACTCAGAATAAAAGCTAGTAGGATATGGAGCATTGAGTCAACCATGAACTCCTCTTTTTGCCAAATTATTTTACAGTCAAAGGGGAGGCCATTTGTGCAACAGCTAAAGCTTTGTTATCGTTATAATTGTCACATGTAGCAGGACAGTGATTCTAAGCATAACTGCAAATCTACAGCGGAATAGCTAAAAACTGAAAAACATCTTTGGCAAAGTGTGCAATTTGTGCACACAGCATGCCTGGAAGTTTACAGCTGGGCACAATTTGTGCACCTGCGGCAAATTCCAGCTATTATTGGCATGGAGCTAGTTGATGTGCTCAGAGTTTGGGTACGATGTATCCAAACCATAAATACTGGAGAGAGCTGCAATGGTTTCAAATAGAGGCAGAAGTCGCATGGATTTCATCTATAGATAGAAGAAGTTAGTGTTAGGTGTGGGGAAGAGGTGGTAGGTGTTAGAGATAGGTAGGAGAGGTTAGTGTTAGCCATAGGGAAGTGGTGGTTAGTGTTAGACGTAGGTAGGAGAGGCGTAGGGAAGAGGTGGTTAGTTTTAGGTGTAGGTAGAAGAGGTTAGTGTTAGGCGTAGGGAAGAGGTGGTCTGTGTTAGACATAGGCAGAAGAAGTTAGTGTTAGGCATAGGGAAGAGGTGGATAGTGTTAGGTATAGGCAGAAGAGGTTAGTGTTAGGCGTAGGGAAGAGGTGGTTTGTGTTAGACGTAGATAGGGTAAGTTAGTGTTAGGCACAGGGAAGAGGTGGTTAGTGTTAGGTGTAGGTAGAAGAGGTTAGTGTTAGGCGTAGGGAAGAAGTTGTTAGTGTTAGACATAGGCAGGAGAGGTTAGTGTTAGGTGTAGAGAAGAGGTGGTTAGTGTTAGCCATAGGCAGAAGAGGTTAGTGTTAGGCATAGGGAAGAGGTGGTTAGTGTTAGGTGCAGGCAGAAGAGGTTAGTGTTAGGCATAGGGAAGAGGTCTATACTGAGAAGGCTCTCTGGCTACTTAAAGTTCCCTCTCTTTTTATTTATACTGGGGAGGCCCTCTCTATCTTCCCATACTGGGGGGGGGGGGGGGGCACATCTGGCTACTTCCTCCTCTGGCTACCAACTACTGGGAATAAGGTAAATGGGTATCCTTAATAATTTATTACATCTTACTACATGTCATTACAGTTCCCTGTCAGATAGCAGATAGAGATGTCGCAAACGGTTCGCCGGTGAACTTCGGTGGTTCGCGTTCGCCTACCAAAGGCGAACTTTCTCGGAAGTTCGATTCGCCCCATAATGCTCTATGGAGCAGAACTTTGACCCTCTACATCACAGTCAGCAGGCACATTATTGCCAATCAGACTGCACTCACGCCTAGAGCCCCCCCCCTTATAAAAGGCAAGGTACTTGAGCCTTTTTACTCACTCGTCTGCCTACACTAATTAGTTAAGGGACAGCTGCTACACACACTCTACTAGGGAGAGTTTGATTAGGCTCTTGTATATTACTCACTCCCTCCTACACTTCTACCTCCTACCAGAAGGAGGAGGGTCTCATCTGCCAGAGAATTATACTATTTCAAAAGCCAGCTTACATACCATGGCTGGGAATTGAACCCAGGTCTCTCTGTGTGGTGGGCAAGTACCTTAACCGCTGTACCACAACAGTACTAACTGAAGCTAGCCTAGCATTTACCATTTATGCTCAATCCCATAGAAACATTAGGTTGCTTAAAGGGAACCTTAACTGAGAGTGATATGGATGTTTCCTGTTAAACAATACCAGTTGCCTGGCAGTCCAGCTGATCTCTGAGACTGCAATAGTGGCTGAATCACACCCTGGAACAAGCATGCAGCTAATCCAGTCTGACTTCAGTCAGAGCACCTGATCTGCATGCTTGTTCAGGGGCTGTGGCTAAAAGTATTAGAGACACAGGATCAGCAGGCGATTCAGGCACCTGGTATTATTTTAAAAGGGAAAATCCATATCCTTCTCAGTTTAGGTTCCCTTTAAGGATTTGTAGCATAAAAGCCAACTCACATTGGCTGGGAACTTAACCCAGGTCTCACTGTGTGGTGGGCAAGTACCTTAACCACTGTACCACAACAGTACTAACTGAAGCTAGCCTAGCATTTACCATTTATGCTCAATCCAAGAGAAAAATTATACAAGACAAATAACATTTACATCACGCTTTTCTCCTGGCGGACTCAAAGCACCAGAGCTGCAGCCACTAGGGCACGCTCTACAGGCAGTAGCAGTGTTAGGAAGACTTGCCTAAGGTCTCCTACTGAATAGGTGCTGGCTTACTGAACAGACAGAGCCGAGGTTCAAACCCTGGTCTCCTGTGTCACAGGCAGAGCCCTTAACCATTACACCTTCCAGGCACTGCTTAAGGATTTGTAGCCAGGCATGGCCTTGCCTTTTGTGTTCAACAGTTGTCCAAAGAGAACCCCAGATAGCCAGGTAGATTCATCTCTCTCTCTCTCTTTCTCTCTCTCTCTCTTGTATTTTTGAGCATAACTGGATTGAGCATAAATGGTACATGGCTACAAATCTTTAAGCAGTGTCTGGATGGTGTAATGGTTAAGAGCTCTGCCTTTGACACAGGAGACCAGGGTTTGAATCTCGGCTCTGTCTGTTTAGTAAGCCAGCACCTATTCAGCAGGAGACCTTAGGCAAGTCTTCCTAATGGTGGCCATACATGGAACAATTGTTTTCATACAATCTTACCATTTCTATGTAGTATAAGGGTAAATTAAGTGAATATACTGAAAGGATAATTTAGGCAGTTCCCTTATATTACTTAGAGATGGTAAGATTGTATGAAAAAAATTGTACCATGTATGGCCACCATAACACTGCTACTGCCTATAGAGCGTGCCCTAGTGGCTGCAGCTCTGGCGCTTTGAGTCCGCCAGGAGAAAAGCGCAATATAAATGTTATTTGTCTTGTCTAATTTTTCTCTTGACAACTGTTGAACACAAAAGTAAAAGGCCATGCCTAGCTACAAATCCTTAAGCAATGTCTGGATGGTGTAATGGTTAAGGGCTCTGCCTCTGACGCAGGAGACCAGGGTTCGAATCTCGGCTCTGTCTTTTCAGTAAGCCAGCACCTATTCAGTAGGAGACCTTAGGCAAGTCTTCCTAACACTGCTACTGCCTATAGAGCGTGCCCTAGTGGCTGCAGCTCTGGTGCTTTGAGTCCGCCAGGAGAAAAGTGTGATATAAATGTTATTTGTCTTGTCTAATTTTTCTCTTGGATTGAGCATAAATGGTAAATGCTAGGCTAGCATCAGTTAGTACTGTTGTGGTACAGCGGTTAAGGTACTTGCCCACCACACAGTGAGACCTGGGTTCAATTCCCAGCCACGGCATGTAAGCTGGCTTTTGAAATAGTATAATTCCCTGGCAGATGAGACCCTCCTCCCTCTGGGAGGAAAGAGGAGAGAGAGAGAGAGGCCTGTAATTGAAATTTGAACTTAAAATAGGGGTTTATGTGAAATCTAGATTTTTGCCTGGGACATTTGATGTGTATTTCACTTAATCATGTCTGCCTCCAGGTATTCGAGCCCTTGAAACATGTTTTCTATCATTTTTCCAGCCGGTAGAATTTTTTATATTTTTCAAAGTTCGCCTCCCCATTGAAGTCTATTGCGGTTCGCAAAGTTTTTCGCGAACCGGACCTTTCACGGAGGTTCGCGAACAGGGTTGACTTTCACCTTCAGGGTTGGATTTCTAGCCACCTAGGCCTCAGCTTTGGGCAGCTGCATGCCAAGGGGGCACCTGGACATGAATTAGGGTTTGCAACATGTGAAAGAAAAGGCTGCAAATAGAGATGAACACATGAAAAAGGAAGCTGATGTCCAAGAGAGCTGTGGTCTGCAGTACTGGTATGATACACATGGAAGAGGGGGCAGAACATAGAATGGGAGAAATGCTGCTGCGCTTGAAGGGGAGCCCCAATATACTTGGCCTAGGGCCGAAAAAAGTATAAATCCGGACTTGTTCACCTTGTATATATGTTTATGTGTAATCAAACTGTCTTTTATGTCATTTGCATGGAGAGAAATATCCATCTCATTCAAAGCTTGGACCATCATGTGCACTGCAATGTACACTCTTTGTGAGGTTGGATCGTTGGGAAAGTTGAAATCTATCTCCTCATGTTCCAATATCTTGCAGTGATGAAGCTTCTGTCTTGTTGTCACTGGGATCAGCTTGTTCTTTAGTGTATTTTCTGATAGACACCGATAATAAGTCATCAAGATATCTTCCTGCAATGGGTCATCCCTATGGAGGATTGAAACATAGCTGCTGATAAATTCCTCCATTCCAGGGACAGAGAATTCCAGAGATGAAAACGCCAAACTACAATTACCAAATAAAGTAAAAATTTCATCCATTGACCAAGAATCTGGAAAAATTAATGTTTTTCTTTTGTGATGAATGATAGAATTTGCGAGAAACACATAAAAGATTCTGCTAAAGGTGCCACAAATAATTACGATGTCCGTGGTTGAAGCCTGAAATGCTGAAGGTATTTTCCTATAATTTTTAAGGGACACAATAATTTTGAATTCTATACAGATTCCATGATTGGTCAGATGCTTGCTCAGTTGCTGGAGTTCCCTCTCTCCATAATCATCATCTGATGTCACAATCCCGACCCAATTCCACTTAAATGCCTCCAGCAGCTTTACAATTGCCTCATACTGAATCTGGTTACCTTGTACTGTTCGGAAAAAGTGTGGATAAAGCCTTCTGTCACTTAGCAAGGTATCCCGAGCTCCATAACTAACCTGGGACAGTAAAATAATATTGATTACAAAGAATCAATGATTATCTGTATACTGAAGATATTATCTCAAACTATCTTATTAACCTTCTTCCCTTTGCTACACATTTATGTTCGGCTCACAGCATATTCTCTTGCAGTAAGACATTGGTTTTTAAGCTACATATTCACCGAACGAGGCAGGAAGATGGATCCAGCAACGAAGTCCAACAAGGAGTGACCCCTGATCCATCCTCCTGCCGGTGGGTGTACACGACATTACGCAAAGGAAAGGGCTTGAACAAGAGTTTAAGTGATTGCTGTACTTTGCGCGTGAGTCATCGGGGATCTTCCTGATCCAAACAGCCGTGTCCGTTTCTTAACAATGCACGATCCCTGTGGAGGCAACATTGTTTAACATGCTTCTGTTAAACAATGTTGCTGGTCATTGGGTAACATCGCCTCAAGTATGGAGCTTAAGTGCCTTCAAGCTTCAATGTGCTCACCTACATCCAGGGCTGTGCTGCAACCAGCAGCCCCATCATCCAAGCAGAGCAATCCCGGCAGTCTCAAATCACATGACCACCATGATCAGTCAATCAAAGAGAAAGTGTGCAGACGGGAATGTGAAGAAGGATACGCATGGCCAGGGCTGCGCAGGGACAGGACGGCTGCAGGGGGCTGGGAGAAGCCCCAGGTAACTGAATCTCATTTTAATTCAAACGGTTTAGGTTTCCTTTAATGACACTAGAGATGTTTGATGAATCAACACCATTGAGTTCATTTGTTCAGTGCAGCTAGAATACCTGTTATTCATTTTTTGGAGATCTCCAGTGTTTGTGTTAGGGGATCCTAGGAATCAGTGGTGTAGCAAAAGTGGATGTAGAATTTGCGACCGCATTGGGGCACCTGGACCAGTGGGGCCCACTAGGGGCCATTCTTCATCTATCTTATTAGCTTTTAATAGTTGTCATGCTGGTAATATACACCTATATATGTGCATTAAATAGTGGTGATACTTAACAAACTGTTTCCTTAATCTGATTACACCTCTCTGACACTGCAGCTTTCCTTGGTAGATTTTGGAAGCTCCACCTCAATAGAGTGCTTGGGGCCCCATGTAAACCTCACACTCAGGGGCGTACCTAGAAATCCCCGGGCCCCCCTGCAAAAAAAAATCCACCCCCCTAGGGCCCGCTCAGAGACTTTTGAGGGCAGGAGGGGTCGCAGCATAAGAGGAGAGTGTGGCAGATCGGTGGGGAGGGGGCAAATTCCCCCCACCTCCCTCACCTCGGGCTCTCCTCTCAGCGCTCCCCCTCCTGAAATCATTGGTAGCAGCGGGCAGGAAGCAGCAGCAGCGGTGGGGGCAGGATAATAAATTACCTCCTTCTCGCTGGAGGACTTCTGTTCTCTAAGAGCAACTTCCTGTTTACACAGGAAGTTGCAAGAAGCTCTTAGAACGGAAGTCCTCCAGCGAGAAGGAGGTAATGTATTATCCTGCCGCCACCACTGCTGCTGCTGCCTGCCCACTGCCACCAATGATTTCAGGAGGGGGAGCGCTGAGAGGAGAGCATGAGGTGAGGGAGGGGGGGGTATTTTCCCACCTCCCCACCAATCTGCCACACTCTCCCCTTATGCTGCGACCCCTCCTGCCCCCAAAAGTCCCTGAACGGGCCCTAGGGGGGCCCTGGGCCCCCCCTCCCCCCGCGATGGCAGGGGTCGCATCCCCTATTGTTACGCCAGTGCTCAAACTGAGGCCCCAGGTTCCTTAGTTACACCACTGCTAGGAGTCCTGCTATAGATACCAGATGGCACTTACCAGCGTATATCTATATACATTCAGTAGCTGTGCTATCCGTAGAGTTGTAGCAGATTGGAGATCACCAATAAATCCAGCCACTATTCCATGTTCCATACAGGAGTAATTAGGAGCCGTCATCTTGTGTCCAGATAGGATCTGCAGAACATCTTTTATAGCCTTATTCACACTTCCACAGGAATCATACACATGATATCCCAGAGTCATATTGGGCAGAATGTCCGGGTTCCTGTTTATCTCATCAATGGCAAATATGAATGCAAGAAGTTGTTTGTATTCTTTTTTGTTGACACTGTAAAATACTGCATTATCATACCGTACTACTGATATTATACTGTGTACATACAGTGTATAAATAAACTGATGCAGAGGTTTGACTTCAAATTAAAATATCTTATAATTATTGCTATTACTAATATTATGAACTAGCTGATGACCTGGCGTTGCCCGGATATGTATTTGGCTGGTTTTTGCTCCGCCCACTTTTTCTAATCTGAACCTAACACACAATTAATTACTCAATGACCAAATTTGTGAGCTTTGCGGTCCTTGGCGTCAATAATTTGCATTAAAATGAAACACATCTGATTGGTTGTTTGTGGCTCCACCCACTTCTCTGAATTTAAACCCCAGTCACCCAATTACCAACTGTACCAGGTTTGAGGCTTGTGCCATTAACAGTGCAAGAATAGAAGCAATTACATATTCCCCTTGAAAATCAATAGGTGAATTTTGATTAGCTTTTATAGGCTCCACCCACTTTTCCAAATATTAATCCCAGTCACCCAGCGACCAACTGTGCAAAGTTTGAGAACCCTGCCACTAACAGTGTAAGAATGGCTGCAGTTTACATTTTCTCAGTGAAATTTGTATTTGTCTCCGCCTCCTTTTTGGTTATGGGGATAAAAAGTATCCTATACTTTATTCCAGGTAGTGTACTATGTGTGTGCCAAATTTAATTCAAATCCGATCAGCCATTTTTGCGTGATCGAGTAACAAACATCCAAACATTCGAACTTTCCCATTCTACTAATATAATTGTGAGGAACCGCGGAATAGCCGCCGCGTGTTCTGACAGCAGAGCGGCTGATTCCGCGTCTGATGCGGCGGTTTGTCCACATCAGCAGGTGTCTGGAACTAATGGGGCCCATGGGAAGAATGGCGTGGGGGCCGCCACTTGTTCTGACGGCAAGG
This sequence comes from Hyperolius riggenbachi, assembly GCF_040937935.1. NCBI lineage: Eukaryota > Metazoa > Chordata > Amphibia > Anura > Hyperoliidae > Hyperolius > Hyperolius riggenbachi. The sequence goes on from NC_090646.1 coordinate 52,026,035, forward strand.
CGGCGGATTCCGTGTCCAGGGCGGCGGTGTCCCCGCAGCAACATGCCTCTGGGGTTCTGGACCTAGTAGTGCACACAGATGGAGAGCTACGCGCGCGTGCACTGCAAGACAGGCTCTTTATGCCAATAGGAGGAAGGTCAGCTGATCAGGGCGGTCAGCTGATCCCTGCTCAGCGAGTGATTGGTTGATGGGAGCTGGGCGGCGCTGGGGGGTGCTTTACTATATATATATCTCTTGCTGTTCAGTTGCTGGTTGTCTGGCGTTGCGAATACTTATGTGTTAGCACTCAGACCTTAGTCAGATCCTTTAGTGTGGTGGAACCAGGAGGACCTGGGAATCCATACTTAGCCAGATACTGTATATCATCTGTTATTCTCTAGTATAGTTCCATGGTGTTGAGATCACGGCCCTCACACCCCAGACTAGGAATACTGTATATCATCTGTGTTATTCTCTAGTATAGTTCCAGGGTGTTGAGATCACGGCCCTCACACCCCAGACTAGGAATACTGTATATCATCTGTGTTATTCTCTAGTATAGTTCCAGGGTGTTGAGATCACGGCCCTCACACCCCAGACTAGGAATACTGTATATCATCTGTGTTATTCTCTAGTATAGTTCCAGGGTGTTGAGATCACGGCCCTCACACCCCAGACTAGGAATACTGTATATCATCTATGTTATTCTCGAGCATAGTTCCTGGGTGTTGAGATCACGGCCCTCACACCCCAGACTAGGAATACTGTATATCTGTTATGACCTGTTACTTCCCTGACTACGCTACGGCTTTCTGATTCGGTACCTTTGCACATCTGATCTCCTATTGCCGACCCTGCCTGTCCCTGGTTACCGAATCAGCCCGTGTGTTACCGACCCGACCTGTCCGACCTTCCTGGCTGTTGCTCACCCCTTGGGGTGTCCAGCCCTCTTGCAGGGTCCCCTGTCTCTCAGAAGGGGCCTTCCTGCAAACCAGTCAGGGACTCACCCTCCTGGAGTCCTTGGCTGCAGTAGAGTCTTACTCTACTTATTGGACCACCTGCTACCCCGGTGGTCCAAAGATACTGTTGCACCAAAACACTCACACACCCAGGTGTCTAGAGGTTAGACATATCTGATTATTGGTGATTCTGCAGATCCTCAATAATCAGGTATATCTGTATTCTTGGGGATACTGCAGATCGCCAAGGATCAGCTGCTCTCTCTGGTTGCTGACACCGATCGTTACAGAACGCCAGACCAAAACAATATGGACGCACTTTGCACTCGTCTGGACACACTCACCACCTCGGTGAAAAAAATCATCAAAGTGATGGACGGTCAGCAGGCCCAGATCTCTGCCTTATCTGGGTCGCTACAAGTCCTTCAGACGACTGTCAATTCAGTGCGATCCCCTCCAGTTACAGACTTGAGAATGTCTGTACCTGAAAAGTTTTCTGGCCACAGATCTGACTTTCAGAATTATAAGAACCGTGTGATGTCATATTTTGAACTGAGGCCTAATTTGTCAGGGACAGAGGCACAGAGAATCACTTTCATCAAGACTTTACTCTCAGGGATGCTCAAACCTGGGCGTATAATTTACCAATAGGGCATAAAGCACTTAGGTCAGTTGAGGAATTCTTCAAGTCCATGGCCATAATTTACGATGACCCAGACATTGCTTCTACCTCTGAGCGGAAACTAAAAACCTTGCGCCAAGACAAGGATCCAGTGGAGGTTTATGCAGCTGAGTTCAGGAAGTTTTCAGTGTCGGCTAGGTGGGGGGCTTTTGCACTACTGGATTGTTTCTTATCAGGGTTATCAGACACAGTTTCTGGACTGATGTTGGGATACCCTGAACCTAAAACACTTGAGGAAGCAATCACTCTTGCAGTACGTGTCGATCGTCGGTTAAGATACCGTAAACAAACCCGTGGTAGGGACAGGGTTAGATATGTCTCTTATGCCACTTCTCCACCTGCCTCATCGCCACCTGAGCCAATGCAAATTGGTCACTCCAAATGAATCCGTTCAGAGAGGAATCGTAGGAAAACTGAGCAGCTTTGTCTATACTGTTAACTATAATCAGAGAAAAAGCATGTGTGCATCAACCAAGTGAACCTGACAAATCTGGCTTTGCAAATTTGGCCTATTGGCTAATCACGAGACATTGCTCATGCAAATAAGCATTTGCTTTCGCATGCCTAAATATGCAGGGTCAAAACCAAAAACCGCAAAACAATCGCCCTGCGGGAATTAGTTCATGCTATATAGCACTATCCAGGGGCGCCACGAGGAGGCTTCCCATTGCCCCCATTTGTCTATACTGTGCAGAGGAGGGTCATATGGTGCGGAATTGTCCCAAGAAGTCGGGAAACGCTGCCGCCTAGGTGTAGTCAGAGGTAATACCCTGGGCGCGCAGTCTTTACCTCTACATAACGATCGTCTGCTACTCCCTTGTTCAGTCACATGGGAGAGTCAGACTGCTTCCACGGAAGCCTTTATTGATTCTGGTTCAGCAGCTAATTTTATCGATTACGAGTTTGCTAAGAAATTGGGTATACCCATGCTTCCCTTGAATCAACCAATCTTGGTTACTGCAGTAGATGACTCTCCTCTGCAGAGCAAATGCCCCTTGTCCCGCACTCCAAATATGCATCTCAAGGTTGGGGTATTACATGGGGAGAACCTGCAATTTCTGGACTTGCATATGGCAACCTCTACCGTCATTCTTGGCATGCCCTGGTTACAAATCCACTCACCTCAGATAGACTGGGTTTCAGGTCAGCTAACGAGCTGGTCATCCCATTGTAATCATCATTGTTTAGCGAAAGTAACCATGGGTAATACCAACATTCAGGTTGAAGGTGTACCGAGACAATACGCAGAATTTGCAGATGTCTTTTGCCCAAAGTCTGCAGACAAACTCCCCCCTCATCGTGCCTTTGATTGTCCTATCGATCTGAGGTCTGGTTGTATGCCGCCCAGAGGTCATCTTTAAAACCTTTCTGGGCCAGAGAAACTAGCTATGCAGGAATACATTAGGGAAAACTTGGCGAAAGGGTTCATATGTCCCTCTCGGTCACCAGCAGGGGCAGGGTTTTTTTTTGTCTAGAAAAAGGACGGAGGCCTCCGTCCTTGTATTGATTACAGAGGGCTGAATAAGATCACTGTAAAAAAACGCTACCCTTTACCATTGATTGACGATTTGTTCACACAGGTGACCAACGCCAAGATTTTTTCCAAGCTAGATCTCAGGGGTGCATACAATCTGGTCCGCATCAGAGATGGTGACGAATGGAAGACGGCCTTTAACACACCTGATGGGCATTACGAATACCTGGTGATGCCCTTCGGGTTGTGTAATGCGCCGGCCGTCTTCCAGGAGTTAATTAATGAAGTGTTCAGGGAAGTGTTGGGCAAGTTTGTTCTAGTTTACTTGGACGATATATTGATCTTTTCATCCAATCTGGCTGAACATCGCAAACATGTCAGATGGGTTTTAAAGAAGCTACGACAGAATCAGCGGTATGCTAAACTAGAGAAATGCCTCTTTGAGGTAGAGTCAGTAGCCTCTTTAGGTTACATCATCTCCACTTTTGGTCTCTCGATGGACCCAGGGAAGGTCTCCGCTGTCCTGGAGTGGCCCCAGCCCGTGGGGCTGAAGGCACTCCAGAGGTTCCTGGGGTTTGCCAATTACTACAGAAAGTTTATAAAGGGCTACTCTACCATCATCTCTCCTCTCACCAGTCTCACCAAGAAAGGGGCTGACACTCATCATTGGTCACCTGAGGCTCATACGGCCTTCTCGACTTTAAAGAAACTGTTTTGTTCTCCCCCAATACTGAGGCATGTTGATGTCGCCTTTCCTTTCATCGTGGAGGTTGATGCCTTAGAGGTGGGGGTAGGAGCAGTGTTGTCACAGAGGTCAGGATTGCAGGGAAAGCTGCATCCATGTTCTTACTTTTCTCGCAGATTTTCACCGGCCGAGAAAAATTATGACATTGGCAACCGGGAGCTTCTAGTCCTGGCCATCAAATTAGCTTTTGAGGAATGGCGACACTGGTTGGAGGGTGCAGAACATGTTATCATGGTTTACACAGACCACAAGAATTTGGAGTATATCGAGGGGGCTAAAAGACTCAGCCCTCGTCAGGCCCGCTGGTCCCTGTTTTTTTTGCAAGATTTAGATTTGTAATCACATATACTCCCGGAAGTAAGAATATCAAGGCCGATGCGCTCTCTAGGTGTTTTGAGCCCGAGTCAGTGCAGCCCGCTGCTCCTGAGACTATCCTGCCTCCTAAGGTAGTCCTGGCAGCCACTGAGACTTGGAGAGATTGGTCGGCCACTTTGAGTCCTTACCAACAGGATGTTCCAGAGGGGAAGCCAGAAGGGGTCATGTTTGTGCCACTGCCCTTCCGTTTACAAATTCTGCAGTTTTTCCATTCTCACAAGAATGCCGGTCATCCGGGAGCCACCAGAACTCAGGATTTACTGGCCAGGTGTGCCTGGTGGCCTAGTCTAACTTCTGATTGTAAGGAATTTGTAAGAGAGTGCTCGGTCTGTGCGAGGAGTAAGCCCTCTTGTCAGGCCCCCGTGGACACCTTACAGCCTTTGCCAGTCCCCAGTGAACCCTGGACTCATATTTTCATGGATTTTGTGGGTGAACTCCCTCGGTCTGAAGGCAAGTCAGTCATTTGGGTGGTAGTGGATCGTTTCAGTAAGATGGCACACTTTGTCCCTCTGAAAGGACTCCCCTCGGCCCAGGAATTGGCTGATTTCTTCATCCAGCACATCTTCCGACTGCATGGCATTCCGGAAAATGTAGTGTCAGATCGGGGAGTCCAATTTGTTTCAAAATTTTGGAGGGCCTTTTGCCATCAATTAGACATGGAACTCGCATTCTCATCAAGCTACCACCCTCAGACCAACGGCCAGACCGAGAGAGTTAACCAATCTCTGGAACAGTTTCTCAGGTGCTATGTTGCTGATGCACAAACTGATTGGGTAAAGTTTTTGCCGTTCGCAGAGTTTGCGCACAACAATCTGAGGAGCTCTTCTTCTAGGTATTCCCCTTTCCAAGTGGTGTCAGGTAGATCACCTAAGTTTGCTCCCCTGCCAGTCACTTCAACTCCATTTCCAGCTCTGGAGGACTGGCAGAGGGCCCTGAAAGAGATTTGGGGAATGGTTAAGAGGAACCTAGGGAAAGCTTTCCAAACCCAGAAGAAGCAGGCAGATAAACATCGGTCTGAAGAGTGGAGATTCTCCCCAGGAGATCTGGTGTGGGTTTCTACTCGTCATTTGGCCTTGAAACAATTGTCACCCAAGCTAGGTCCTAAATTTATAGGACCATTTCCAGTGGCCAAGAAGATCAATAATGTCACATATGCTGTTGATCTCCCAGCCAGTATTAAAGGTGTGAGATCATTCCATGTGTCCCTGTTGAAACCAGCTTTACAGGTAGACTCCTCCCCCCCCCCCCCCTCGTGTTGGTGGATCACCAACCAGAGTATGAGATTGAAAAGATTCTGGATTCTCGCCTGGTGCAGAATTCTGTGCAATATCTGGTCCACTGGAAGGGATATGGTATAGAGGAAAGGTCTTGGGTGCCAGATTGCCGCATGCATGCAGAAGATTTGAAAAAAGAGTTCCATGACTTACATCCTGGAAAGCCTGGTGGAAGGTGTCCGGAGTCCACTCCTCGAGGAATGGGGGTACTGTGAGGAACCGCGGAATAGCCGCCGCGTGTTCTGACAGCAGGGCAGCTGATTCCGCGTCTGATGCGGCGGTTTGTCCGCGTCAGCAGGCGTCTGGAACTAATGGGGCGCATGGGAAGAATGGCGTGGGGGCCGCCGCTTGTTCTGATGGCAAGGCGGCGGATTCAGCGTCCAGGGCGGCGGTGTCCCCGCAGCAACATGCCTCTGGGGTTTCTGGACCTAGTAGTGCACACAGATGGAGAGCTACGCGTGTGTGCGCTGCAAGACAGGCTCTTTATGCCAATAGGAGGAAGGTCAGCTGATCAGGGCGGTCAGCTGATCCCTGCTCAGCGAGTGATTGGTTGATGGGAGCTGGGCGGCGCTGGGGGGCGCTTTACTATATATATCTCTTGTTGTTCAGTTGCTGGTTGTCTGGCGTTGCGAATACTTATGTGTTAGCACTCAGACCTTAGTCAGATCCTTTAGTGTGGTGGAACCAAGAGGACCTGGGAATCCATACTTAGCCAGATACTGTATATCATCTGTGTTATTCTCTAGTATAGTTCCATGGTGTTGAGATCACGGCCCTCACACCCCAGACTAGGAATACTGTATATCATCTGTGTTATTCTCTAGCATAGTTCCAGGGTGTTGAGATCACGGCCCTCACACCCCAGACTAGGAATACTGTATATCTGTTATGACCTGTTGCTTCCCTGACTACGCTACGGCTTTCTGATTCGGTACCTTTGCACATCTGATCTCCTATTGCCGACCCTGCCTGTCCCTGGTTACCGAATCAGCCTTTTGTCTCTGTACCTTATCTGCCCGTGTGTTACCGACCCGGCCTGTCCGACCTTTCTGGCTGTTGCTCACCCCTTGGGGTGTCCAGCCCTCTTGCAGGGTCCCCTGTCTCTCAGAAGGGGCCTTCCTGCAAACCAGTCAGGGACTCACCCTCCTGGAGTCCTTGGCTGCAATAGAGTCTTACTCTACTTATTGGACCACCTGCTACCCCGGTGGTCCAAAGATACTGTTGCACCAAAACACTCACACACCCAGGTGTCTAGAGGTTAAACATATCTGATTATTGGTGATTCTGCAGATCCTCAATAATCAGGTATATCTGTATTCTTGGGGATACTGCAGATCGCCAAGGATCAGATGCTCTCTTTGGTTGCTGACACCAATCATTACAATAATAAATGGGAAAGTTCGGATGTTTGGATGTTTGTTACTCGATCACGCAAAAACGGCTGTACGGATTTGAATTAAATTTGGCACACACATAGTACACTACCTGGAATAAAGTATAGGGTACTTTTTATTCCCATAACACTGGGAAAATGTAAACTGCAGCCATTCTTACACTGTTAATGGTAGGGTACTCAAACTTTGCACAGTTGGTCATTGGGTGACTGGGATTAATATTCAGAAAGGTGGGAGGAGCCTACAAAAGCCAATCATAATTCACCTATTAATTTTCAAGGGGAATATTTACATTGCTGCCATTCTTGCACTGTTAATGGCACAAGCCTCAAACCTAGTACAGTTGATCATTGGGTGACTGGGGTTCAATTTCAGAAAGGGGGTGGAGCACCAAACAGCCAATTAGATTTGTTTCATTCCAATGCAAATTATTGATGCCAAACACCGCAAAGCTCACAAACTTGGTAATTGAGTAATTGCTTAATTGTGTGTGAGGATTAGAAAAGTGGGCACAGCCAACACCAGCCAAATACATAAGCGGGCAACACGGGGTCATAAGTGGGCAGAGACAAATACAAATTTTACTGGGAAAATGTAAACTGCAGCCATTCTTACACTGTTAATTGTAGGGTTCTAAAACTTTGCACAGTTAATTACTGAGTGACTGGAATTAATATTCAGAAAAGTGGGTGGAGCCTACAAAAGGCAATCAAAAATTACCTACTGATTTTTCAGGGGAATATTTCATTGCTGCTATTCTTGCACTGTTAATGGCACAAGCCTCAAACCCGGTACAGTTGATCATTGGGTGCCTTGGGATTGAATTGATAAAAAGGGGTGGAGCCACAAACAGCCAATCTTATTTGTTTCATTTTAACACAGGTTATTGATGCCAAAAAACGCAAAGCTCACAAACTTGGTCATTGAGTAATTGAGTAATTGTGTTTTGGGGTTAGGTAAAGTGGACGCAGCCAACACCAGCCAAATAGTCATCAGTGGGAGGAGACAAATATACATTTCACTGGAAAATTGTAAACTGCAGCCATTCTTACACTGTTAATGGTAGGGTTCTCAAACTTTGCACAATTGGTCACTGGGTGACTGGGATTCATATTCAGAAAAGTGGGTGGAGCCTACAAAAGCTAATCAAAATTTGCCTAATGATTTTCAAGGGGAATATGTAATTGCTGCCATTCTTGCCCTGGTTAATGGCACAAGCCTTAAACCTGGTACAGTTGGTCATTGGGTGACTGGGGTTCACATTTAGACAAAGGGGTGAAGCCACAAACAGCCAATCAGATTTGTTTAATCTCAATGCAAATTATTGATGCCTAAGACCGCAAAGCGCACAAACTTGGTCATTGAGTAATTGTGTGTTAAGGTTAGAAAAAGTAGGCGAAGCCAACACCAGCCAAATACATATCCGAACAATGTCAGGAAATCAGTGGGTGGAGAAAAATACAAATTTCATTGGGAAAATGTAAACTGCAGCCATTCTTCTCAAACTTTGCACAGTTGGTCACTGGGTGACTGGGATTAATATTGAGAAAGGTGGGTGGAGCCTACAAAAGCCAATTAAAATCCACCTATTGATTTTTAAGGGAAATATTTAATTGCTGCCAATCTTGCACTGTTAATGGTGCAAGCCTCTTGCACTGTTAATCACCTGTACCTGGTACACTTGGCCATTGGGTGATTGGGGTTCATATTCAGAAAAGTGGTGGAACCACAGCCAATCAGATTTATTTTATTTCAATGCAAATTATTGATGCCAAAGACCGCAAAGCTCACAAACTTGGTCATTAACTAATTAAGTAATTAATTAACACCAGCCAAATACATACCCGGGCAACGCCGGGCGTCCAGCTAGTGATAAAATAAATTACGCGTGCAACGCCATTAAACCCTTTGCGATGTTTCGCGTGCACTGGACTTTGCGCGCGCAAAACTTCCCTCAAAGCGGGGCTAACCAACTTAGTGCAATGCTTATCACGCCCAAAACTCTTTAGGCGTGCTAACTAGGTTAGCACCGCTTTGTGAATCAAGCCCATAGTACATTACCTGGAATAACACATAGGATACTTTTTATTCCCATAACCATAAAGTGGGCGGAGACAAATACAAATTTCACTGGAAAATGTAAACTGCAGCCATTCTTACACTGTTAATGGTAGGGTTCTCAAAGTTTGCACAGTTGGTCACTGGGTGACTGAGATTAATATTCAGAAAGGTGGGTGGAGCCTATAAAGCCAATCAAAATTCACATATTGATTTCTAGGGGAATATTTACATTGCTGCCATTCTTGCACTGTTAATTGCACAAGCCTCAAACCTGGTACAGTTGGCCATTGGGTGACTGGGGTTCACATTCAGAAAAAAGGGTGGAGCCACAAACAGCCAATCAGATTTGTTTAATTTCAGTGCAAATTATTAATGCCAAAGACTGCAAATCTCACAAACAAGGTCATTGAGTAATATATTAATTGTGTGTTAGGGTTAGAAAAAGTGGGCATAGTGAACACCAGCCAAATACATAAGCGGGCAACACCAGGTCATCAGTGGGCAGAGAAAAAATACAAATTTTACTGGGAAAGTGTAAACTGCAGCCCTTCCTACACTGTTAACGGTAGGGTTCTAAAACCTTGCACAGTCGGTCACTGGGTGACTAGGCTTAATATTCAGAAAAATGGGTGGAGCCTACAAAAGCCAATCAAAATTCACCTATTGATTTTCAAAGGGATATGTAATTGCAGCCATCCTTGCACTGTTAATGGCACAAGCCTTAAACCTGGTACAGTTGGCCATTTGGTGACCGGGGTTCAAATTTAGAAAAGGGGTGGAGCCACTAACAGCCAATCAGATTTGTTTCACTCCAATGCAAATTATTGATGCTAAACACCACAAAGCTCACAAACTTGGTAATTGAGTAATTGAATAATTGTGTGTTAGTGTTAGGAAAAGTGTGCCCAGCAAACAACAGCCAAATACATAAGCGGGCAATGGGTGGGCATAAGTGGGTGGAGACAAATACAATTTTTTATGGTAAAATATAAACAGCAGCCATTCTTACACTGTTAATAGTAGGGATCTCAAACTTTGCACAGTTGGTCATTGCGTGCCTGGTATTAATATTCAGAAAAGTGAGTGGAGCCTACAAAAGCCAATCAAAATCACCCATTGATTTTGAAGGGGAATATTTAATTGCTGCCATTCTTGCACTGTTAATGGCACAAGCCTCAAACCTGGCACAGTTGGTCATGGGTGACTGGGGTTTAACTTGAGAAAAGGGGGTGGAGCCGCAAACAGTCAATCTGATTTGTTACATTTTATTGCAAATTATTGATGCCAAAGACCGTAAAGCTCACAAACTTGGTCATTGAGTATTTGAGTAATTGTGTATTAGGGTTAGGGAAAGTGGGCGCAGTCAAAACCAGCCAAATACATAATCGGGCAATGCCATGTCATTAGTGGGTGAAGACAAATACAAATTTCACTGGGAAAATGTAAACTGCAGCCATTCTTATACTGTTAATGGTAGAGTTCTCAAACTTTGCACAGTTGGTCACTGGATGACTGGGATTAATATTCAGAAAAGTGGGTGGAGCCTACAAAAGCCAATTAAAATTAACCTATTGATTTTCAAATGGAATGTTTGATTGCAGCCATTCTTACACTGTTAATGGCACAAGCCTCAAACCTGGTACAGTTGATCATTGGGTGGCTGGGGTTTAAACTCAGAAAAAGGGGTGGAACCACAAACAGCCAATTAGATTTGTTTAATTTCAATGCAAATTATTGATGCCAAAGACCGCAAAGCTCATTGAGTAGTAGAGTAATTGTGTGTTGGGGTTAATAAAAAGTGAGGGCAGCCAACACCGGCCAAATACATAACTGGGCAACACCGGGTCATCAGTGGGCAGAGACAAATACAAATTTCACGGAGAAAATGTCAACTGCAGTCCTTCTTACACTGTTAATGGTAGGGTTCTCACACATTGCACAGTTGGTCACTGGGTGACAGGGATTAATATTCAGAAGAGTGAGTGGAGCCTGCAAAAGCCAATCAAAATTCACTAGAGATGTGAGCGAACAGTTCGCCCGCAAAAGCCAATCAAAATTCATCTATTGGTTTTCAAGGGGAATATTTCATTGCTGCCATTCTTGCACTGTTAATGGCACAAGCCTCAAACCTGGTACAGTTGGTCAGTGGGTGACTGGGGTTCAAATTCAGAAAAGGGGTGGAGCCACAGCCAATCAGATCTGTTTCATTTCAATGCAAATTATTGATGCCAAAGACTGCAAAGCTCACAAACCAGGTCATGGAGTAACTGAGTAATTGTGTGTTAGGGTTAGAAAAAGTGGGCAGAGCCAACACCAGCCAAATACATACCTGGGCAACGCCGGGCCATCAGCTAGTAAAGAATACATAAGTATTTATACTTACGGTACCTATAATCCCATTCTAACATTTATATAGCACTTTTCTCCTGTTGGACTCAAACCCCTCAAGAGCTACCATGCCAAAGGCAGTGCCCTTAAACAGTACACTATCCAGCCACTTACTTGGGACTTCCTGCAGCCCTGTAGTTCCGAAATCAACACAAAAAGGCGCAGGGAAATTTGGGTGCCATCAAAAGCAATAGCTGACAGACGAATTACATCTTTCCCCTTAAACCCGTGGCGGCCTGGAGGGGGAAAAGTAATTAACGCTGGCTGCACTTTTGCAGGAACAGGGTATTTTTCGGCTACACCCTGCGCCCAAATTTCCCATTGCGGTTTCTTGCATTTATCACCGGTAGTCTGTCTGCTTGATCACTTTCCTCCCAATCCCCTCTGTTGAACCGGTGGCCCGGTAAATTCGTAGACTGGGCCAGTCATGGGCTACTATGAATGCGTAGTCCTGGCCACATGCACCTTACATTTGTGCGCCCATGGCTGCAAGCATTCTGTGCATGAGCAGTTTGCTAAGACAGTAACTGATCTTGCGCAGAATGTTTCCAGCATGGGGAGCACAATTGGGAAGCATGGCTGGTATCATTTATGTGCAGTGCTGCATTGCGGACTCCAGGAGAATAGGGGGGATCGGGAGGATGATGATCTAGCAAACAGACTACATGGTGATGGAGGAAGCCACAGGTAAGTATAAATCCTTGTGTATTCTTTCTCTCAGGTCTCCTTTCATTTCATTTTTTTATTGCTCAAAATGATCCCCAAATAATAATGCCATTTTTTATGTGCATGGCTTTTACCATAAGTCAAGTGGAAGGCGCCAGTAGCTAGAGATGGTCAGAATTGCTATATTCCGAATCCACCAAAATTCTGAAATTTTGCATGGAATTCTGAATGCATTTCTAATTTTGAAAAATCCAAGCTGACATTGTGAAAACACAGAATTCATTGTGAATTTATTTTTACACTTAGGGCCTTTTCACACTGGTGCAGTGCACTACAGCAAATTTCCGCACTGCTACCACAGCCTGATGATACCCTGTGGGGAAGTTTATACTTCCCACATTGTCCCCGATTTAACGCTAGCTCATACCTACGTTACCACGGGGCTCCTGCTGTGACCTGTGGCTATCTGCGTCGGGCCGAAATTCATGTTAGTCTATGGTGACGCAGGTTTTTTTTAAAGTTGGCATCACTGCGTGCAATTTTTACAATTTGCTTCCTTGCACTTCTGCATACCCAAAGCAGGAAGTGATCGCAAGCGTGCATTACTTCCTGCTTGGCCGAATGCCAGACAGGGAACACCGTGTACTAACGCGGTCTACCCTGAAGGCCTGTTTTTGGCAGTATTATACGGTGCAATGGGCGCAATGCGCCACATCGCTAACGCCAATTTATAGTGTAAAACCAGCCTAAGGATAAGGTTAAATATGGTTGAGCCAAAATTGCGAGCCGTAACTGTAACCAAGGAAATGCCGTTTTGTATAACAAATGTATTTTTTTCAGAGTGTGGGATTTGTTCAGTGTGTGGGAAATGTAAAAAAATGACGTGGGGTTCCCCCTCCCAAGCCTCTTTAACCCCTTGTCCCCATGCAGGCTGGGATAGCCAAAATGCAGTGCCCTGGCCATGTGGGGCTTTGCACCCTGAGCTATACCAGCTTGCATGGTCCATGGTATGAGGAGCTCTGGATTAGAGGGGTGGCCAAGCCTCCCCCTTTCCCACAGAGCCATTGTCCAATCCATGGACGAGAGGCTCTTCCCCACCTCCAGTGCCACAATGTGCAGCTGCAGGTCCTCACTGAACTCCTTTGTCTTAGCCATGACTGTCCACAAACCAACTGCAGAGAGCTGCTATTTTTACCTGTTGAGTTGATTAAAACAGCTGTTTCCAATTAATCAGAATAATTAGAATGCTTTAGAACAGCGTGGACTATTTGGAATTGTATATTACTTTGGATTTTACCACAGACTGTTACAGTTTGTGAAGGGTATGAATAATTTTGGACTAGAAATCTTCCTGGAAGGATCGGCACCACACAAAAGGGTTGTATTTATAAGCTCTTTGGCATTTGACTACTTTGGCAACTTGAGAAAGGCCACTTTAGGCCGAAACAGCGGGCTGTCGCTGCCCTGTCAACTTTTTATGCAATAAAGATCTAAAGAGCTTATAAATACAACCCTTTTGTGTGGTGCCGATTCTTCCAGGAAAAGTTGCAGTTTTGCCCCTTGTGGTATAGGGGCCAGGATCTTGGCACACACTTTATATTTCGAGGTTGGAGGGTGCTCCTGAGTGTTTGTTTGGATAATTTTAGACTAGACACTTTTTGCTCAAATGTAAGTAAAAGCTGAGAAATGTTTTTTTCCCCCACAATTATGTTTCTTGCACGGTGGTGTAGTGGTTAGCTCTCTCACCTTGCAGTGCTGGGTCCCTGGTTTGAATCCCAGCCAGGGCACTATCTGCAAAGAGTTTGTATGTTCTCTCCGTGTCTGCGTGGGTTTCCTCCGGGCACTCCGGTTTCCTCCCACATTCCAAAAACATACAGATAAGTTAATTGGCTCCCCCTAAAATTGGCCCTAGACTACAGTGCTTACACTACATAATATAGACATATGGCAATGGTAGGGATTAGATTGTGAGCTCCTTTGAGGGACAGTTAGTGACAAGATATATATATATACTGTACAGCGCTGCGTAATATGTCGGCGCTATATAAATACTAAATAATAATAATAATCTTTTGGGAAACACCCATGTAATTTTCAATCAAAAAAATTACTTTCTGGTGGAATAAAAGTAATTTTAAGTCGAAATTTGCCAGGGGTATGAATAATTATGGGAAGCACTGTAAATATCTAAATAAGGATGGGATGACAAATCTCTCAAATCCATGAATCCCTCGAATCCTAATGGTGTTGTACATATTTCGAATCTGACGAATCCCCAACCCCCCCGCTGCTTTTTCTGCGTGCTGGTGATGTCCAGCACCAACACACCGCAACGTTGCATTCCACCCGCACCTCAGTCCGATGCTGTTAGACGCGACCTGCTGCGACACATAGCTGCATGCATCTAAACTGCGCAAAACACCAGAGCTCCTGCTGGAACAAAGATGTGGACGGACAGAGGACACAGGACAGCATCAGACAGGTACAGTATACCAGGGGGACCGGGGACACTATCCCTAACTAAACTGGCGACAACTTTACTATGCTGGGGGGTAAGTCCTGTCTACTTATGGGGCAACTATACTGGCTAGTGGCTACTTATGGGACAACTATACGGACTACCTATAGGGCACCTATACTGTGGCTACCTATGGGCAACTATACTGGCTACCTATGGGCAACTATACTGTTAACTTCTACCTATGGGGCAACTATACTGGCTACCTATGGGGCAACTATACAGGCTACCTATGGGGCAACTATACTGTTCATTTCTAATACTTATGGGGCAACTATACTGGCAACCTATGGGGAAACTATACTGGCTATCTATGGGCAAGTATACTGCCTACCTATGGGGCAACTATACCAGAAGCAGCCTATGTTCATTTCTAATACTTATGGGGCAACTATAGTGGCTACCTATGGGGCAGCTATACTGGCTATCTATGGGCAAGTATACTGCCTACCTATGGGGCAACTATATTGTTTATTTCTAATACTTATGGGGCAACTATACTGGCTACCTATGGGGCAACTATACAGGCTACCTATGGGCAAGTATACTGGCTACCTATGGGGCAACTATATTGTTAACTTCTACCTATGGGGCAACTATACTGGCTACTTATGGGGCAACTATACAAGCTACCTATGGGGCAACTTTTACTGTTCATTTCTAATACTTATGGGGCAACTATACTGTCAACCTATGGGGAAATTATACTGGCTATCTATGGGCAAGTATACTGCCTACCTATGGGGCAACTATATTGTTCATTTCTAATACTTATGGGGAAACTATACTGGCAACCTATGGGGCAACTATACTGGCTATCTATGGGCAACTATACTGGCTACCTATGAGGCAACTATATTGTTCATTTCTAATACTTATAGGGCAACTATACTGGCTACCTATGGGGCAACTATACTGGCTACCTATGGGCAAATATACTGTTCATTTCTAATACTTATTTGGCAACTGTACTGGCTACCTATGGGCAAGTATACTGGCTACCTATGGGGCAACTATATTGTTCATTTCTAATACTTATGGGGCAACTATACTGGCTACCTATGGGGCAACTATACTGGCTACCTATAGGCAAGTATACTGGCTACCTATGGGGCAACTATATTGTTAACTTCTACCTATGGAGCAACTATACTTTCTATCTATAGTGGGGGCAACTTTACTGGCTATCTATGCTGGGGGAACCTATACTGGCTACCTATACAGGGGGCACCTATAGTGACTATCTAAAGTGGGGGCAACTATACTGGCTACCTATACAGGGGGCACCTATACTATAGTGGGGCAACCACATTGGCTACTTATGCTGGGGACAACTATACTGGCTACCTATGCTGGGGGCATCTATACCGGCTACCTCTGCTGGGGCATCTATACCTGACTGACCTATTCCGGAGGCAACTATGCCTGGCTACCTATGGGGCAACTATACAGGCTACCTATGGGGCAACTATACTGTTCATTTATAATACTTATGGGGCAACTATACTGGCAACCTATGGGGCAACTATACTGGCTATCTATGGGCAAGTATACTGCCTACCTATGGGGTAACTATATTGTTCATTTCTAATACTTATGGGGCAACTATACTGGCTACCTATGGGGCAACTATACTGGCTACCTATGGGCAAGTATACTGGCTACCTATGGGGCAACTATATTGTTCATTTCTAATACTTATGGGGCAACTATACTGGCTACCTATGGGGCAACTATACTGGCTACATACAGGCAAGTATACTGGCTACCTATGGGGCAACTATATTGTTAACTTCTACCTATGGGACAACTATACTTTCTATCTATAGTGGGGGCAACTTTACTGGCTACCTATGGGGCAACTATACTGGCTACCTATACAGGGGACACCTATAGTGGCTATCTAAAGTGGGGGCAACTATACTGGCTACCTATACAGGGGGCACCTATACTATAGTGGGGGCAACCACTAGTGTTGGGCGAACATCTAGATGTTCGGGTTCGGGCCGAACAGGCCGAACATGGCCGCGATGTTCGGGTGTTCGACCCGAACTCCGAACATAATGGAAGTCAATGGGGACCCGAACTTTTGTGGTTTGTAAAGCCTCCTTACATGCTACATACCCCAAATTTACAGGGTATGTGCACCTTGGGAGTGGGTACAAGAGGAAAAAAAAATTTAGCAAAAAGAGCTTATAGTTTTTGAGAAAATCGATTTTAAAGTTTCAAAGGGAAAACTGTCTTTTAAATGCGGGAAATGTCTGTTTTCTTTGCACAGGTAACATGCTTTTTGTCGGCATGCAGTCATAAATGTAATACATATAAGAGGTTCCAGGAAAAGGGACCGGTAATGCTAACCCAGCAGCAGCACACGTGATGGAACAGGAGGAGGGTGGCGCAGGAGGAGAAGGCCACGCTTTGAGACACAACAACCCAGGCCTTGCATGAGGACAAGAAGCGTGCGGATAGCATGCTTTGTACCACCATGCAGTCATAAATGTAATAAAGATAAGTGGTTCAATAAACAGGGACCACGCGGCAACGCTAACCCAGCAGCAGCACACGTGATGGAACAGGAGGAGGCGCAGGAGGAGAAGGCCACGCTTTGTGAGACACAACAACCCAGGCCTTGCATGAGGACAAAAAGCGTGCGGATAGCATGCTTTGTACCGCCATGTAGTCATAAATGTAATAAAGATAAGAGGTTCCATAAACAGGGACCGGCAACGGTAACCCAGCAGCAGCAGCAGCAGCAGCAGCACACGTGATGGAACAGGAGGAGGCGCAGGAGGAGAAGGCCACGCTTTGTGAGACACAACAACCCAGGCCTTGCATGAGGACAAAAAGCGTGCGGATAGCATGCTTTGTACCGCCATGTAGTCATAAATGTAATAAAGATAAGAGGTTCCATAAACAGGGACCGGCAACGGTAACCCAGCAGCAGCAGCAGCAGCAGCAGTACACGTGATGGAACAGGAGGAGGCGCAGGAGGAGAAGGCCACGCTTTGTGAGACACAACAACCCAGGCCTTGCATGAGGACAAAAAGCGTGCGGATAGCATGCTTTGTACCGCCATGTAGTCATAAATGTAATAAAGATAAGAGGTTCCATAAACAGGGACCGGCAACGGTAACCCAGCAGCAGCAGCAGCACACGTGATGGAACAGGAGGAGGCGCAGGAGGAGAAGGCCACGCTTTGTGAGACACAACAACCCAGGCCTTGCATGAGGACAAAAAGCGTGCGGATATAGCAGCAATGCTTTTTGCCGCCATGCAGTCATAAATGTAATACAGATGAGAGGTTCAATAAACAGGGACCGGAAACGCTAAACCATCCCAGATGTTCATCGGTCATGTTACTTGGTTGGGGTCCAGGAGTGTTGCGTAGTCGTTTCCAATCCAGGATTGATTCATTTTAATTTGAGTCAGACGGTCTGCATTTTCTGTGGAGAGGCGGATACGCCGATCTGTGATGATGCCTCCGGCAGCACTGAAACAGCGTTCCGACATAACGCTGGCTGCCGGGCAAGCCAGCACCTCTATTGCGTACATTGCCAGTTCGTGCCAGGTGTCTAGCTTCATGCCCGGTTTCAGGTCCAGCGGTGCCAGCCACAAATCCGTCTGTTCCTTTATTCCCCTCCAAATTTCCTCCCCTGTGTGCTGCTTATCCCCAAGGCAGATCAGCTTCAGCAACGCTTGCTGACGCATGCCAACAGCTGTGCTGCACTGCTTCCACGATCCTACTGCTGCTGGTGCTGGGTTAGCATTTCCGGATGAGGTACAGCTTTGAGATGCGTTGGAGGAGAAGGAGTCAGAGAGGTAGGTGCTGCTGTTGTTATCCAGCTGTTTGCGGCGTGGGCAACACCCGCGCCGTAGCAGGTGAGGAATCGCTGCCAGGCTCCACAAGGTTCACCCAGTGCGCGGTAAGGGAGATGTATCGACCCTGGCCGAACGCACTCGTCCAGGTGTCAGTGGTGAGGTGAACCTTGCAGGCAACGGCATTTTTCAAGCTTCGGGTTATTTAGCTGACCACGTGCTCATGCAACTCAGGCACTGCAGAGCGCGCAAAGTGGTAGCGGCTGGGAACCACGTAACGTGGGATGGCCACTGACATCATGCCCTTGAAGCTGTTTGTCTCCACCACTCGATATGGCAGCATTTCGCAGGCCAGAAGCTTGGCTATGCTGGCTGGCTGTTACTGCCACGGCCCGGGGGTCATTTGCTGGCAATTTCCTCTTGTGCTCAAACATCTCAGAGACAGACAACTCAACCGTAGCGCTGCACACCGAAGGGCTGTTGGTTGTTGTGTTTGATGAACACTGGGAGACCTCAAGAGCACTAGTCCGGAAAGTGACAGTGTCAGCATCGTCTGATGTTTGTGAATGTTGTGAACCACGCAATGGCTGGGCTACTGCTGCTGCTGAGGCGGGTCTGGTGGTGAGTCTGGTGAACCCAAGGGAGGCAGTGTTGCTGGTGGTACCCTGTCCTGCCGCGTTTGCCCACAGAGTGGGATGTTTGGATAGAATGTGGCGGCTCATGCTGGTGGTGGAGAGGTTGTTAATACTTTTCCCCCTGCTCAGGCGGGTCTTGCACACCTTGCAAATCGCCATGGTAACATCCTCAGTGCAGTCTTCAAAGAAAGCCCAGACTTTAACTGGCTGAGGACTCGGACCTCGTGCGTGATGTGCTGGTGCTGCTTAACCCACTGCTGGACGCTTGAGAGGTCATCCAAGTAATTATCTGGTCCTGTTCTTTTGGATCTGTGAGGGTTGTTGTCCTGGACAACATGGGCAGTATTGAGTGGGTTTTCTTGGGTGCTCCCCTGTGGCCTGTACGTGAACCGTCAGGGGAAACACCTCTTCCCTTGCCCCTCCCTCTTTCACCGGATTTCTTCCTCATTTCACTTATCCTTAAAGTACACGCTGACTGGCAGCAGTACAGTGGCAGTACAGAAATGCTATACAGTGGTGGGTGAGCGGTGTACCACTATTGTCAGCAGTGACACAGAGCACAATGCTATACAGTGGCGGGTGAGCGGTGTACTACTGTTCCCAGCAGACACAGAGTGGAAGTAAACACAATGCTATATAGTGTGGCTGAGCCGTGTACACAAAGTGGCATTAAATACAATGCTATATAGTCTGCTATATAGTCACCCCGAACAGGGTGATGTTCTGCAGAACCCGAACAGTGGCAAACACTGTTCGCCCAACACTACTGGGAGGGAACGCAGATTTTAGTACCTAAACACACGATACAACATGTTTTCCGGGGTCGGACTCTGAGGCACATACAGATGGTCCCGATCATCATCCTCATCATACAACTCTTCTCCTGAGTCTGACCCACCCACCACCTCTGCCACCCCAACATCCCCAGACACAGACCCCTCATCGTCCTCAACATTAACTTGGGATGCTGGCCTGAGCCAGACCTCCTCCTCCACATCAGGCCCCATCATCTCCTCAATGGCAGCCCTCATTAATCGCTCTGGCGACGGACTGATGGACACAACGTTCTCCTCCGGGGAGGGCTGCTGCTGACCACTGGCTGCTGGGGTGGATGTTATAGCTTGCGTGGGGCGTTGGCTGTTGCTGTTGTTGGGAGTGCTGCTCACAGCGGAGGTCTCTGGGGAACTCATGTTGAGCTCATATAGTGGTTGACGGTGAGTGGAGTATTACTGATCCCAGCAATATACACACTGACTGGCAGAGTACGCAATGCTATATAGTGTGGCTGAGCGGTGTACACAGAGTGGCAGTAAACACAATGCTATATAGTCTGGCTGAGCGAGCGGTGTACTACTGTTCCCAGCAGAATCAGAGTGGCAGTAAACAATGGTATATAGTCTGGCTGAGCGGTGTACACAGAGTGTCAGTAAACAATGGTATATAGTCTGGCTGAGCGAGCGGTGTACTACTGTTCCCAGCAGAATCAGAGTGGCAGTAAACAATGGTATATAGTCTGGCTGAGCGGTGTACACAGAGTGTCAGTAAACAATGGTATATAGTCTGGCTGAGCGGTGTACACAGAGTGTCAGTAAACAATGGTATATAGTCTGGCTGAGCGGTGTACACAGAGTGGCAGTAAACACAATGCTATATACTCTGGCTGAGCGAGCGGTGTACTACTGTTCCCAGCAGACACAGAACAGTAAACAGAATGCTATATAGTGTGGCTGAGCGAGCGGTGTACCACTATTCCCAGCAGACACAGAACAGTAAACAGAATGCTATATAGTGTGGCTGAGCGAGCGGTGTACCACTATTCCCAGCAGACACAGAACAGTAAACAGAATGCTATATAGTGTGGCTGAGCGAGCGGTGTACCACTATTCCCAGCAGACACAGAACAGTGAACAGAATGCTATATAGTGTGGCTGAGCGAGCGGTGTACCACTATTCCCAGCAGACACAGAACAGTGAACAGAATGCTATATAGTGTGGCTGAGCGAGCGGTGTACCACTATTCCCAGCAGACACAGAACAGTGAACAGAATGCTATATAGTGTGGCTGAGCGAGCGGTGTACCACTATTCCCAGCAGACACAGAACAGTAAACAGAATGCTATATAGTGTGGCTGAGCGAGCGGTGTACCACTATTCCCAGCAGACACAGAACAGTGAACAGAATGCTATATAGTGTGGCTGAGCGAGCGGTGTACCACTATTCCCAGCAGACACAGAACAGTGAACAGAATGCTATATAGTGTGGCTGAGCGAGCGGTGTACCACTATTCCCAGCAGACACAGAACAGTAAACAGAATGCTATATAGTGTGGCTGAGCGAGCGGTGTACCACTATTCCCAGCAGACACAGAACAGTAAACAGAATGCTATATAGTGTGGCTGAGCGAGCGGTGTACCACTATTCCAAGCAGACACAGAACAGTGAACAGAATGCTATATAGTGTGGCTGAGCGAGCGGTGTACCACTATTCCCAGCAGACACAGAGTGGCAGTAAACAGAATGCTATATAGTGTGGCTGAGCGAGGTACACAGAGTGGCAGTAAACAGAATGCTATATAGTGTGGCTGAGCAAGCGGTGTACTACTATTCCCAGCAGACACAGAGTGGCAGTAAACAGAATGCTATATAGTGTGGCTGAGCGAGGTACACAGAGTGGCAGTAAACAGAATGCTATATAGTGTGGCTGAGCAAGCGGTGTACTACTGTTCCCAGCAGTGACACAATGACAGGGGGGACCCTGGCTAGCGTGGCTGGAGCGCGAACTACCCTGCCTGCCTACCCAAAGCTAAACCCACAGACAAATGGCGGAGATATGACGTGGTTCGGGTATTTATTTACCCGAACCACGTGACAGTTCGGCCAATCAGAGCGCGTTCGGGTCCGAACCACGTGACCCGTTCGGCCAATCACAGCGCTAGCCGAACGTTCGGGGAACGTTCGGCCATGCGCTCTTAGTTCGGCCATATGGCCGAACGGTTTGGCCGAGCACCGTCAGGTGTTCGGCCGAACTCGAACATCACCCGAACAGGGTGATGTTCTGCAGAACCCGAACAGTGGCGAACACTGTTCGCCCAACACTAGCAACCACATTGGCTACTTATGCTGGGGGCATCTATACCGGCTACCTACGCTGGGGCAGCTATACCGGCTACCTATGCTAGGGGCATCTATACCTGACTGACCTATTCCGGGGCAACTATGCCTTGCTACCTATGCCTGCACCTGTACCAGAAGCAGCCTATTTTGATTATCATTTGCTTGTTCTTCTTTGCAAGAAGTTTTGGTTGAACTCAAATATAATATGTTGTTTTTCCTACCCTTCTCCCTTTATGAATGCCTGCAGCCTGAGCCTCACACAAGCCAGAGACAATACTGCCGCTAAAGTTGGAGAGAGAGACCATCACAGACCTCTTGCTACAGTAAGAAAAAAAAAGTCACTATACTAGTATTCTGTTCTGATTCTCTATTGAGGGGCATTGTGTACTTTGCCAGGCTGCCTATACTGGGGGTATCTATACCAGAAGCAACCTATACTGGGGGCACCTATGCTTGGCTACCTATACTGGGTGCACCTATGTCTGACTTCCTTTACTGGAGGCACCCATACCAGAAGCTACCTATAGCAGAAGCTATAGTATTTATAATGTGGGCTGTATGTGTAGCCAGTATAGTTGCCCATAGGTAGTTACTGTATAGTTGCCCCATAGGTAGTCATTATAGTATTGTCCTATAAGTAGCCACTAGTCAGTAAAGTTGCCTGTCACGGACGATTGCGGGGACGCAGGCGCGTCCTGGAACCGCCCGTGAAGAAAAGCGATCGCACTCGATTCTCTGCGTCGATTGCGCTTCAAATCGATAGAATCTGGATTTATTGTGTAGGAGGTCTGCAGTCCCTTCTTAGCAGAGGAATAGCATCACCTTAACTGCAGGATGGCTCTTTTGATATGCTAATGAGCCTGGGCCCAGAGAGTCCCTGGCTTCAAGCTGTGCTGATGGCCCATCCATCAGGTATAAGGTGACAAACACCATGACAGAACCAAATTTAGAGTGAGGGAACTCAGACACTCCGACTCCTTTTCCCAGCAGGGAGCCGACATGTGGCTTGCTGCTGCCAACTTCAAAGAACCTTTGCCTGGGAATGACCTGGTATAAATCCCAGGGGTCTCTCATATTCCATAAATGGCTATATGTATCATATTTTCTGTGTTGCCAGGCTGGCAGACCCTCCAAACTAACAGAGCAGGTAGGGCCCTGCCTGGCGTTGGGTCTGAGAACATTTCAGAACCTTCTGAGGTAAAGACTGCCCGTTAGGCAGTCCAACAGTGCCCTAATGGTACCACAGGGGTCCCACCCCTCATGTTTGGTATCAGACTGCTGGGTACATCGAGGCAGATCTGAAAATATTAGTAAATCTGCCCTGACCTGTACGGTTCTGTGAGATAGAGCCCATATATGGTTAAGGCATGATTTCTGGTCTCCAGGACAAGGGCAGGACTCATCTCATGTTCTAAGGGGGTGTGTGGGCCCGCCCTCACTTCCTCCTACTGAATCAGGGGCATAAGAATGGGAGAGGAGCAAAAACTCAGAGTCCTCCACACTGAACCATCTTGCACTCATCAGATGCCAGCTTGAGGATATGCTGGCATCCACCTGGTCTGAACTCTGAACTCTGGACTTTGAAACCAAGGACTTTATGATTCTTCCCACAATAAGGACATCTTTCCAAGAACTAAGTATTTTTCTCCCTTCTTTTATTTTTCATACTGGCTATTACTGTTTTCATAATTGTTGATTTTCATAATTGTCTGTATATATTAATTATTTATATTGCGTGAATAAACGACTTTCTCCAAGTCATTCACTTTCCGCTACCCTGCTTATCAGCACACACAGAAATGATCCCGGGTCTCTGAAGATACGCTACTGTTTGTTTGTTGTTGGCTAGACAGAATATCGTGTGTTTAACCGTTTTATTCGCAGGATTAGTCAGTCAGTTAGTGGGCCCCACGGTCCCATAGTAACCGCGGTGGTGGCAGTTTACTCTGAACCAGTAGGTGACGTTGTAATCACCCGTGTCTCACAGGCTCCCTTCTGAGTTGTCTGCGGCTAATTCTTAACGGTTCCTGCGCATTGACTGCGACCAGAGTTCGCACGATCTGTGCGCTGGCACCGTTTAGAAGGCTAAGTGCGGTCAGCCACTGAGGGCTCCTGTGACAGTGTTAGGCAGCGGTGGGATCTGTGTTGTGCTGAAAGTATCTGCGATAGCGCTAGCGCTATCGAGAAACGAACTAATTCGTTGGTGTAGCTGGAAGGCAATATATTTTTTATATATACAGAGAGACTGTGTAGCCAGTACCCCTTCCCCAAAGTTTTATTTTATTTGGCATGGAAATGTCCGGGAACTACCAGAACATGTGCCTAGCAGACCTGGAAAATCTTTGCGAAGAGAGGGGCATTGGCATCCTCCGCAAGACAAAACGGGACCTGATAGCAGACTTGTCCAGATGGGATGCCCAGCAACTGCGGGAGCCGGGAGTGTCCGCTGAGGTGGATACCAGCCCATCTGACAATCAAGGGGAACCAGAGGCTGAAGATCTTAGGCGTACAGAGGTTGAGCATCCTGCGGGCCCTGTTGCAACAGTTACGCCAGAGACTGTCAGTATGGACCCCAATCCCAGAGTTTCTGACATTACTCGCCCGGAACTGGCCAGTACTGGACTGTCCATGGGTGCTGACCCGGTAATGCAGCAGGCATTACAAAAGCTGATGGAGACTGACCTGGACAAGTACATGCAGTACATGGAAGCACGAGAGGAACGGGAGCGGCAAGCTGCTGCTGCTGCTGCTGCTGCTGCTGCTGCTGCTGCTGCTGCTGAACGCCACGCAGAGAGGGATGCCGCTGAGCGGGAGCGCCAACGACAGCATGAGCTCAACATGGCAAAGGTTCAACAGGCCAGCCGGAGTTCACCGCCCAGTCTCCCTGCTGAAGGAGCTGCACCACCCGTAAGTGCAAAGTTTAAATTTGCTAATATTGAAAAAGACACAGACATTGACTTGTTTTTGCGGTCTTTTGAAAAAGCATGCCGTCAGTATCGTCTGTCCCAAGACCAGTGGGCCAGACATCTGACACCTTTGCTGCGCTACAAAGCGCTTGATGCCTTCGCAGAATTGCCTGCGGAGAAGGATAATGATTATGCTGCTATAAAAGACGCTATCATTACTAAGTACCAGCTGACGCCAAAAGCCTATCGCAAAAAGTTCAGGGCCTGGCAGAAAAAGTCTTCTGATTCGTACCGAGATGTGGTCAGCAGCTTGCTCACCACACTCCGTCAGTGGACTCTAGGCCTCACCAAAGGGTCTTATGGCGTCCTGGAGGACTTGATAGTCCTCGAGCAATTTCTGAACATTTGCCCTGCTGATGTACGACAATTTGTGTTAGAACGCAAGCCGACTTCAGCAACTGTCGCTGCAGACCTTGCTGAGACTTTTGCAACTACCCGGGTGGCTGATACACGCAGAACTGTCCCATCCAGCTGGAGAGGAGGTCAGCCCAATACCTCGGCAGACCCTCCTGCCCCTGTGAGCCGTCCGCCACAGAGGCCACCCAGCGCAGCTGCTGCACCCAGGCCTGCAGCGCCTGGAGAGGTCACCTGTCACTACTGCCGCCAGCCCGGACACATGAAATTCGACTGTCCGGAGCGGAGACAGACACCACCAGCACCTGGATCATCTGCACCACCTGCACCTCACCCACAGCAGAGGCAGCCCGCCAGCGAACCACAGCCTGGATCATCAGATTTTGTCCTGTTTGCCCGCGGAAAGGAAATCCGCGACCGAACCGACCAGCAGCAACTTGTTAGAGTGAACGGCAAAGTTGTCACCGGATTCCGAGACACCGGAGCTGACATCACGTTAGTTCACTCACATCTTGTGCCAAAGGAGAGCATCAGCTCCAGCCGATCCCTTGCCCTTACTGGAGTAGAGGGCACCCTTTTCCACATAGCCCACGCCAGAGTGAAGCTGGATTGGGGAGTGGGAGGGGTCCACGAAAGGGTTGTTGGGGTTATGAAGGATCTCCCAGTCCCTGTGTTGCTAGGGACTGATTTGGGCAAGCTTGTGTCCTACTATGAACCTGCCACGACCGCCTTGTCGCTCACGGAAGGAGACGGACTCTCCACCCACCACCAGGTACTTTATACACTTGGGGGAGCACCAGGGGGAGGTGGGTTGAATGTGCCCAGTTCAAGGGTACCAGGTTCAATAGTGCCTGCTTCAAAGGCACCTGAGTTTGATGTACAGACTGTCTGTTGTGATGATGCTGTAACTGTACCTGAGTTTACTGTACAACCTATCTGTAATGAAAAAATGTCTATACCTGTCAATATCATTACTGCATGCAATGATGATTTGAGTACTGTCCGTCTGTGCCATTCTGACAGTGTACCGGTGCTAGCAGTACCGCGCAGCTGCACTGCTCAGAACCTGGGCTCAGAACAGGTGGAGGGGGTTCCGGCCTCCTCCCCCTCCTCTGACCGCAGGGATGAGACCTTTCAGCCGCTGGCCTCGTGTGACATGAGCCAGTTGGCTGAAACTGACAGCGCCATATTCGCAGCCGCACTACAAAGTGACCCAAGCCTGGAGGTGCTCAGGAAGCAAGCCGCTGAGCCCCTCGCAGACGGGGCCGCTTTCAAGGTGTACTGGGAAGGTGGGAGACTGTACAGTGAGTCTGTACAGCCCCCTACAGGTAGATCCCACGCGGATACCAAGTGGCTTGTGGTCCCGAGTGCGTTTAGGGGACATGTGCTGAAATCCGCACATGGTAATCCTCTGACCGGGCACTCGGGTGTCCGCAAGACACTCGCCGGTATTCGGAAACAGTTTTATTGGCCCCGGATGAACAGGGATGTAGCCAACTACTGCAGGGCATGTGCCGTCTGTCAGGAGCTGGGAAGGTCCAGGGATTCCCGCGGGGTTCCCTTGGGTCCACAGCCACTCAGCAGGGGAACCCTGCGTGGGCTGGCTGTTGACCTAACCAACCCACTGCCCGTTGTCCGCAGTCCCGGCAGACACCACGTCCGACTGCAGTGGCGCAAACGCCCTGTCCAGAACGGTCCATGTTGGGTCAACCCTGAGGGTAGCAGACCGCGACCGGTCCAGGGGAACCGAGCCACAGGCTCCAATAGGTTTTCCCGCCGTACCGGCAACTCGAGGCCCGTCAGCCAGGTTAGCGGCGCCGCCACACATCTTGCGGATGAGTGGCTAAGCCACGGACAAGGGGGGGGGCTGTCACGGACGATTGCGGGGACGCAGGCGCGTCCTGGAACCGCCCGTGAAGAAAAGCGATCGCACTCGATTCTCTGCGTCGATTGCGCTTCAAATCGATAGAATCTGGATTTATTGTGTAGGAGGTCTGCAGTCCCTTCTTAGCAGAGGAATAGCATCACCTTAACTGCAGGATGGCTCTTTTGATATGCTAATGAGCCTGGGCCCAGAGAGTCCCTGGCTTCAAGCTGTGCTGATGGCCCATCCATCAGGTATAAGGTGACAAACACCATGACAGAACCAAATTTAGAGTGAGGGAACTCAGACACTCCGACTCCTTTTCCCAGCAGGGAGCCGACATGTGGCTTGCTGCTGCCAACTTCAAAGAACCTTTGCCTGGGAATGACCTGGTATAAATCCCAGGGGTCTCTCATATTCCATAAATGGCTATATGTATCATATTTTATGTGTTGCCAGGCTGGCAGACCCTCCAAACTAACAGAGCAGGTAGGGCCCTGCCTGGCGTTGGGTCTGAGAACATTTCAGAACCTTCTGAGGTAAAGACTGCCCGTTAGGCAGTCCAACAGTGCCCTAATGGTACCACAGGGGTCCCACCCCTCATGTTTGGTATCAGACAGCTGGGTACATCGAGGCAGATCTGAAAATATTAGTAAATCTGCCCTGACCTGTACGGTTCTGTGAGATAGAGCCCATATATGGTTAAGGCATGATTTCTGGTCTCCAGGACAAGGGCAGGACTCATCTCATGTTCTAAGGGGGTGTGTGGGCCCGCCCTCACTTCCTCCTACTGAATCAGGGGCATAAGAATGGGAGAGGAGCAAAAACTCAGAGTCCTCCACACTGAACCATCTTGCACTCATCAGATGCCAGCTTGAGGATATGCTGGCATCCACCTGGTCTGAACTCTGAACTCTGGACTTTGAAACCAAGGACTTTATGATTCTTCCCACAATAAGGACATCTTTCCAAGAACTAAGTATTTTTCTCCCTTCTTTTATTTTTCATACTGGCTATTACTGTTTTCATAATTGTTGATTTTCATAATTGTCTGTATATATTAATTATTTATATTGCGTGAATAAACGACTTTCTCCAAGTCATTCACTTTCCGCTACCCTGCTTATCAGCACACACAGAAATGATCCCGGGTCTCTGAAGATACGCTACTGTTTGTTTGTTGTTGGCTAGACAGAATATCGTGTGTTTAACCGTTTTATTCGCAGGATTAGTCAGTCAGTTAGTGGGCCCCACGGTCCCATAGTAACCGCGGTGGTGGCAGTTTACTCTGAACCAGTAGGTGACGTTGTAATCACCCGTGTCTCACAGGCTCCCTTCTGAGTTGTCTGCGGCTAATTCTTAACGGTTCCTGCGCATTGACTGCGACCAGAGTTCGCACGATCTGTGCGCTGGCACCGTTTAGAAGGCTAAGTGCGGTCAGCCACTGAGGGCTCCTGTGACATTGCCCTATAAGTACAAAAAATATCCGGTGCACAGGTCCTTTTGGGAATTCGTTCACCCAGTCATGGGGAAGGCAGGTCCACTAAACAACAGTAGAATTCTCAAAAAAAAGAGTTACCGCCACTCAAGGAACTATAAACATACAAAAACTTTATTGTAGGAAAATGCATAACCCCAAAACATTGGTATCCCCTCTATATACACAGTACCTCCCCCCATAAAAAACTGTAGAGGGCACCACTGCAGGAACACCCCTCACTACACACAATACAATCACACCACACTAACATACATACAATCTAGATCAGCTGATCTATTCAGAATGCAATGTGTGGGAGATGGGGGATCACCACTGGCTGTCCAAACTCCTTTTTAAACGCCACCCAGGCTCTCCTTGTGATTGTAGCTTCAGAAACAGGAAGGCACACTGCTGCTTCTCATATCAGATATGTCATACTGTCAGATGACCTGTAACAATGTCCACCATTAAAACAAGCTGCCCGTTGTCAGCCAACATACAGCTGTAATCACAATACTTCTGCTCTGCTCAGTGGCACACCACCAGCCACGTGTATGTTTGGGAAAGGTCCTGCTAGCCCTCTGCAGCTGTCCACGCCCACATACGCATTACGCCCACATCATGTGGGCTTCTTCAGTGTGATGACTCTGTGGATCTGGGCTAATGGGCATTCCTTTCTCTCTTAAGCATTGCCTCAGCAACCAAGCCTCGTTTTGACTCATAACCAGGAACCATGCCTCGTTTTAGCTACCATATTCCTCCGCATCTCAGGAATTTAATCATTCACAGTTCTTTCTTCTCAAATATAATTCATGCAAAAATAGGAAACTAGATGGACATTGCAATCATTTGGATAAAAAGAGATACGTCTCGTATACGGTCCACCACACCATTCATTTTTCTTAAGGGGAAACGCACTCTCTCAGAAAGTCCATAAGGATTCATCAGTATGTGCATATTTGAACTTCTTATTTTTTACTTTTTATATTCTGGTAGAAAAAGGACCAAGTTTAAATCTGAATTCAGACCATTAGGGACTAGTGTTCCCAAATTGTAAATCCATCTATTTTCAATTTGATACAACAATTTTTTTTGATCACCTCCCCTTCTCTTTGGCTTGAAAATACCCTTAAATCTCATACAATCAGGGTTACTGTCATGAAATATGGCAAAATGTGCTCCAAGTGGGTTCTTCTCATCTGCTTCCTTTATATTAATTATATTTCCCCTATACGCTTTTTCAACAATCTTTTCGTCTTTCCCACATATTTCAGCCCACAAGGGCATGTGATCATATAGAGGGGGGAGGTACTGTATATATTGAGGGGATGCCAATGTTTTGTGGTTATGAATTTTCCTACAATAAAGTTTTTGTAGGTTTATAGTTCCTTGAGTGGCGTTCACTCTTTTTTGAGAATTCTATAGTTGCCCTATAAGTAGACAGGACTTGCCCCCAGTACAGTAAAGTTGTCGTCAGTATAGTTAGGGATAGTGTCCCCGGTCCCCCTGGTATACTGTACCTGTTTTATGCTGTCCTGTGTCCCCCATCTGTCCACGTCTTCATTCCAGCAGGAGCTCCGGTGTGTTGTGCAGTTTAGATGCATGCAGCTTTTTGTGTCGCTGCAGGTCGCGTCTGGCGTCATCTGTGGTCCACGTGCTCGGACTGAGGTGCAGGTGGAACGCAACATCACGGCGTGTCGGTGCTGACGTCACCAGATGTGCAGTGCACAGAAAAAGCGGCGGGGGGTTTCGTCAGATTCGAAATAGGTACAACACCATTAGGATTTAAATCCCGAATTTTTCCCAAAATTTGAGGGATTCATGGATTTGAGAGATTCATCATCCCATCCTTAGTAAGCACAAAGATGACAGTTGTGCTGGTTACTATTTAGCAGTTAACATATATATTTCATACATACTTGCGTGAGTTCAATAGCTCCAGCCTACTGATCACCTGACATCTAACTGCTAAATAGTCACCAGCACAACTGTCATGTTCGTGTTCATTATTTACCTGCATACAGTGTTTTATTTCAGCTAACATCTGAAAATATGCCTGAAGAAAGGGACTAGATCCCTGAAAGCTTGCATAATTTAACTTTAATTTAAAATCAGTTAGCCATTAAAGTGAATCTGAAGCCTAATTTAAAACAAAAAACAGATACTTACCTTAAGGAGACGGAAGGCTCTGGGTCCTATAGAGTCTTGCCTGTCTCCTGATGGTGTGCTCGTTTCCCCGCAGGCTCTGCCGTTTGAATCTCCCAGCGAGGGAGTTTGGCAGTCTTCAGGAGCACTCGGGCACATGCGAGTCTGAAAGTGCAGGCGCTCATGCGTGCGCAGTACTGAGCAGCCCATCTTCGGAAGTCCAAGTGCTTCCTAAGACTGCAGAAACCCAGGGGAAGCAGAAGAGAGCAGTTTACGGGAGCCTGCGGGGAATGCGGACACTATCAGGAGAACGGGAAGGCTCTATAGGATCCAGAGCCTTCCCTCTCCTTAGATGAGTATGTGTTTTTTATTTTAATTTTTGCTTCATACTCCCTTTAAAAAGTATTACTTTTACCTTCCTTTGGGGTCCGACTATAGCTGGTACTTGAATCACACTCTATTCTGGGTGCACTACTAGCCTTAATTAACATTATGGTCTATAGCAGCTGTGACAATCCAGCCCCGTGATCCCATCTACAAGACGTTAAAAGACCAGTTGCTGGATTGTCAGAAGGTAGTAATGTGGCAGAGCGTGCCAATCCCGTCTAATCTGCTCCCGTTAGCTTTCGGGGAATAGTAGCACCCAATAGCAGATAGTATGGTGAGCAGACTGACAATAAAGATTGGTCGCAACACTGTCGGCAATATGTAATGTGACAATCCCTCACCAATCCCGTATTACTAGGCCACTGTTGCCATGCAGGTCTCATGCACTAGAGACTTCTGGAGGCAAATTCACTGTGTGTGTAGTAAACAGTTAAGATTGGTTGGAGGTGACCATACATGTACAATCCCGATTGTATGTACAATCGGTAACCTAAAAATTTAGATTTCGCGCTGGAAATCGGGTAATTTCACTGCCACCACTCTCTCGTGTTCAGGGAGGAAAGAGACTCCCGCTAGCTATTCCTAGAAGGAAGAAAATGGTTATTTACAACCTAACTAGCAAAACAACAATTTATAAGCACATAATAAAACAATGCAGTAGAATGACTCATCAGAGGGCAAGTTCATTGTAGCAGCAATGAGATGACCAGAAAAGGCACAAGACTGCATAATAAAATCGTTAGTTTTATTTTAAAACTACATACACAGTCTAAATTAATCCACAGATAAATGTATCTGTCCATCAGAACAGATCGGTTTGATAGAAAAAGAGTAGAGATGAAAGAGAAACAGAATGTCTTAAAATACAGTTCAAATACCGTTATTGGTAGTCCATGCGGCGATTGCAAGTCTTTGGTGGAAAGTCCAAGATGGCGATTGCCATGCCTTTGTGAGAAATAATCCAAGTGATTTTGCCAGTGTCTAGCTGGCTTTTGGATGTTATTTGACAAAGATTTCAGATGAAGGACTTTGGACAGTTGGGCCTAGTGTCATTGGGGTTTTAATCCTCACGGTAGATTGGAGGGGTCATGACCCGTACAAGTCCGCCCTTGTGCAGTTTGAATAGGGGCAGTGCCCCATTAGACAGGGAGAGATTTTGACCCAATTCCTGTTTTGCCCGCTTTCTCCGTGCCCACAGGTCACATCAAGAAACAGAATGCATATTCACACTCAGCATAATTTTACAAATCATTTGATACTACACATGATGACCATGGATAGCTCATAAAAAAGTTTTTGACTTCCACCATTTGTAGTACTAGTTCTGGAAGATCCAGATGGTTGAAAATCTCTCAGAACCAGTGTCACATGAAGTCCAACACACTCTGCGAACTTGAAGGACATGGTATCTTTGTAACACCAGAAATATTACAAATATAGTAGTCTATGGATTATTAAGGGTTACGGCAGGCTCATCTGCTCTCTGAGTTGAGCCAGCTGGGAGATGGCCTCCTTTGATCTCCCAGCTGAGGGAACCCTAAGATACTCCCTGCTGAGGGCAGTTCCTAACAGTCTAGAGAAGGATGCATTTTATGAGGTTTTGTCAAGCCCATATCTGACTTCATCTCATGGATGAGCCTGTAAACTTCCCAGGGAGGCTTGGGAACAGCTTTCACACCTACGTGCAAAGTTCTGTAATTCAAAGCTATCAGTGATTGCTGGCAGAGCCAGGGAGTAGGGGGAAAAAAAGTTGATTTAAAAAAAAAATTCATTTTGGTTGCTTGCAATGAAACTTGCGTTTGTGATGTAAATGGCGCACGCACTGTACCATGTGAGTGTCAAAGCAGCATCCAAAACCAAGCATGGAGTGGGAGCTTAAATGAGCTTCCTCATTCTCCAACTCATATAACTTTTCATGGTATATTATGATTGTATTTTAGTGCTGGCAATGACTCAGTGGTTAAACAAGTCTGAGCTGCATAGAAGCTAAGTTGATACAATTTTTTACAATTTAGTGAGTTTACCTCCATGCCCATTGATTCATTATTGGTAGTGCAGCAAAACAACGTGCGCAAATACATCAGCACAACTTAATGATGGCTCCGGGCAAGTGGTAATGTAGCGGGTCTGGAGCCATCGTTAAATCGTTAAGTTGGGCTGATTTATAAGCGTCATTTACTCACGCTGTTTCGCTGCACTACCAATAGTGACTCAACCCCCATTTCTTTTACTTGCTGGAAATAAAAAATAAATCAGTAACAAGTATGACTTACGCAAAACACATCTGATTGTAAAATATAGATATATGAGGTCCACTCCAGCTCCACTGCCACACACCAGTGTTTACCATGAAAATCCCCCCTATAATGATATCACCATCCTGGGAATATTTGTACTCAAACGTGTAATTCTTCATGGTGAGATGACACAGCTCAGCTGAGTTCTGCAGCTTAGATGTGGCCAGAGAGACAGTCAGCATCAGCAGCCAGAATAATGTGGAAAGCAAATTGCTGGAGAATTCCTGAAATTCCTGAGTCACGTTCATCGTTGTCCCAATGCCTCACTGCTAACACTGCGCAGAGGATGAGCAATGTGTGCTGCAGTCTGCTGACAGGAGTGCCAGTGACAGCCTCTGCCTGTCTGCAGAGGGGATTATATCATGTAGAATGGGACACTCATAGCATGAAGACGATTAAGATAAATTTACAGTGAAAACAACAGAAATACATGAAGAACAAAGCTAAAAAAAAATGCTTTAAACAAAATCAAACTAATTTACGTGTTATAATTTTTGGGACATTGTTAATAAACAAGTTCAGTATAATAAAACCACCTCAGATCACTACTAAATGAATACATAATAAATATAGTGTGAAATGACTAAAAAGTACAAGATTAATACCATTAATAAATAGTACATGATTAATAAAATGAATAAGGAAATGTAATAGAGGAAAAATGTTAACAAATGAAATGCAAATAAAATGCAATGGTTATGCACACATGTTCTTTTATAGAGCACGTTCCAAATGTTTCAATTTACAGCTGTGTACAGTCTTCTTTTTCAAGACATTGGCCTGTATGCAATTAACTTTTTCTCCTAAGTTTTCTCCTAAGTGATATTTATAAAATTGTCAATAAAATGCCTTCTAAACCACCAGCAAGCAAGAAAATGCTCGAAATAATTCTGACAGTACTTTTTCAACTACTTTGGGGTACTTTTTTCATTGCAAAAGGATGAAAAGTTATTTTAAAGAGAAAATGAAAAATTATCTCCTCGGAGAAAACTCAGTAAATTGCATATGGCCTCTTGCGTTAAAAAAGCAGGAAGGCATTTCTGAGTATCCATACATTGGCATTATATACTTTTTTTATACATCAACATTTAAAAAGAAAATATCTTTCATTCTACACACATAGAAAAATCTGTAAATATGAACTATGGGCCCTTATTCAATTCACTTTTTTTTACTAAGTTTTCTCCTAGGTGATATTTCAACACTGTATGAATAAAATACATTTCAAGCCACCAAAAAAAGCAAAAAAATACTCAAAAAATATAATCATTTTGATGGTACTTTTTACCTAATTTTTTGTAGTTTTTCAATTGCAGAGTGCTGCAAACTTATTTTCAACACAAGATAAAAAATTATCTCCTAGAAGAAAACTTGGGAGAAAACATAAAATCAATAAGGGACATTTAACCTGATTCAATTCACTTTTTCTCCTAAGTTTTCTCCTTGTTGGTATTTCGCATCTTATCAATAAAATGCCTTCTAAGCCACCAGTCCAGCAAGCGAGAAAATACTCAGAATAATTTTGACGGGACTTTTTCACCTACTGTTTGGTACTTTTTCAACTGCAGAGCGCAGAAAAGTTATTTTAAGCAGAAGATGAAAATGATCTCTTAGGAGAAAACTTAGCAGAAAAAGGGAATTGGATCGGACCCATTGGTTCATATGCAATAAACTTTTACTCCCGAGTTATCTCTTAGGAGATCATTTTCATTTTCTCTTTAAAATAACTTTTCAGCATATTACAATTCAAAAAGTACCCAAAACCTGGATGAAAATTACAATTAACATTATTTTGAGTATTTTCTTGTTTGCTGGCGGTTTAAAAAGCATTTTACCACAAGGTGTGAAAATATCACCTAGGAGAAAACTAAGGAGAAAAAGTGAATCGCTTAAATTAACTTTAACTCTCCTGAGTTTTCTCCTAGGTAATACTTTTTTAGGATCCTTGGTACGCATATCTACACCCCTGTATAATTCACTTGTGGATAAGGGGTGTAGATATGCATATTGTTTACTTACTGCCGCGTTCGCAATCCCCGTGCTGTTTCCATCCGCCTCACCATCACAATCCAGTCCTTCTGTGATCGGGGTATAGGTTTCAGCTGTTCCCAACCCCGAACTACGTGCCAGTGATGACTAAGAGCTTGTAGCAACGAGAGGCAAGCTCTCAGTTAAAGGGGAACTGAAGTAAGAGGTATACGGAGGCTGCCATATTTATTTCATTTTAATCAATACCAGTTGCCTGGCAGCCCTGCTGGTCTGTTTCTCTGCAGTAGTATCTGAATAACACCAGAAAGAAGCATGCTGCTAGTCTTGTCAGATCTGACTTTAAAGTCTGAAACACCTGATCTGCTGCATGCTTGTTCAGGGGCTATGGCTAATAGTATTAGAGGCAGAGGATCAGCAGGACTGCCAGGCAACTGGTATTGCTTAAAAGGAATTAAACATGGCAGCCTCCATATACCTCTCTCTTCAGTTCCCCTTTAAAAAAAAGTTTCTATTAATAGAACACGATTAGTTTAGCACCATCTTGTGGCCAAAAAGTAAAAATACACTATTATATACTTTTACATGGAATTTTTTATTTTATTTTGTTATTTTTTAACTCCTTCCACCCCTGCCCAATTGTTACCAAAATAAAACATTTGTTAAAATTTTTTTAAAAAAATGACATCATTTAAAAAAAATTACATAGTCACCTTAGGGTCTTTTTATATATATATATATATATATATATATATATATATATATATATATATATATATATATATATATATATATATATATATATATATATATATATATTTGTCATGAGGGTATATAATCGTTAATTTTGCAAACAAAGTCTGGCAATAAGTGATATAGGACTAAAAATCACTAAGGGCATTTTCACAGTAGGACATTGCATTTTAAAGAGACGTTATAGTCGCAACATGTCTATGTTAAGAGGTAACACACTGCAAGCAGTGAGTTACCACAATGCAACATTTTCAACGCGATTTTAACGTTGCACTGTGAACGGCCCATAGAATTATCATTGCAGTGCGGTAAGCTGCGGTATAAGACTTTTTAACGCAGCTCCGCAACGTGCCATTGTGAATGCGATCTAAACTGAAAAAATACACCTTTATTTCCAGATAAAATATTATCATTATTCATTGTACTAAGGGCACAATTTATATGTTTTATTAACCGGGACAAATGGGCAGATAAAACGTGTGGGTTTTATGTATCGAAGCCCATTTTATTTTAAAACTATAATGGCTGAAAACTGAGAAATAATTATTTTTTCCTTTTTTTCCTTATTATTCCCTTTACAATACATATTAAATAAAATAATTCTTAGCAAAAAGTACCACCCAAAGAAAGCCTAATTTATGGTGAAAAAAATAAATATATTGATAATTTCAGTATGATAAGTAACAATAAAGTTATCAGTGAATGAAAGGGAGGAGGGTTGAAATGTGAAAAAAAAAAACGTGATCCTGAAGTGGTTAAATCATTTTTCAATACTTGGCAATTGAAAAAGTGACAAAAATGGGTGAAAAAGTACTATCATTATATTTTCGTATTTTCTTGCTTTATTGGTGGTTTAAAAAACATTTAATTGATGACAAGGTGTGAAAATATTACCTTGGAGAAAAGTCAGGAGAAAAGGTTAGTTGCATATGGGCTCTTTTGTTAAATGTCTCCACTATTTGGGTTTAAGGAAGAAGTGACATTGACCTTGCCATTGATTTATTACCGTATTTTTGGACCATAAGATGCACTTTTTCTTGAGGGCACATGCGCGGCGCTTCCGGAATGGCTGCTTGATCTCGGAGCTCCAGCCCGCCTCACCGTTCGCTAAGCTGCATTAAGCTTCGCAAAGCCTCCCGAGCGCGGCTCTTACCGGGACTGATAGCGGAGAACCTCCTGCAGCAGATGCCCCCGAAACCGCCACCTAAAACATCGGCACAGAAGGGCACTATGGATCAGTTTGTCCGCCCCCCAGGTAATCAAGATGGCGCCGATCAGGCAGAGCACGCTGATCCTCCGGGCACACAGGCCCATACAAACTCTGACACAGCCCCAGTCACAAACGCAGCCTTAGAAGCTGCATTGGACAGACATTGTCACACCCTCCATGAATCTCTACAGCAGCTCATGCTTTCAGCGGTGAAAGAACTAAAAGCTGATATAATGGGCCTGGGAAACCGAGTTAGCACTTTGGAAGATAAATACGATGCTATGGCACAGAAACAAGCAGATCTTAAAGAAGAGCAGCAGCTCTCCCAATCTGAATGCAAGTCCATGCGTACTGCTCATGAGGACCTGGAAAATAGAGAGAGGAGACAAAACCTCAGAATAAAGGGGATTTCTAAATCTGTGACCCCTGATCAAATCAAAGCTCATCTCACTGATCTTTACAAATCAGTCGCCCCAGATATCCCAGATGAACTCTGGCAAATGGATAGGGCTCATAGGTCCTTGAGCGACAAACAATCAACCTCAAAGGGGCCAAAGGACATTATAATAAGACTGCATTATTATGAAGCCAAAGAGGCCATCTTAGATGCACTGCAAAAAACACCTTCAATCTCTTTAAAGGGGGACGACATACAAGTTTTCAATGATCTCTCGCTTATAACGCTGGCTAAACGCAGGGCCCTTAAACCCATCACACAGCTTTTGAGGTACTCTAACATCCCCTAGAAGTGGGGTTTTCCCTTTCGTCTTATTGTTATCAGAAATGGCATGACTCGCTTACGGATCCAGATGATGCTCCTCTCTTTCTCAAACAGATGGGTCTAAGACCCCCACCACCTAGTTCCTCCCAACATCACCGTTCGCCTTTGGCACTCTCCCCACACAGGTTCGCCATATAGCAGTGGCTGGATGGTGTACTGGTTAAGGGCTCTGCCTCTGACATGGGAGACCTGGGTTCGAATCTCGGCTCTGCCTGTTCAGTAAGCCAGTAATTCAGTAAGGAGTTCATTGGGCAAGACTCCCTAACACTGCTACTGCCTACTGAGTGCGCTCTAGTGGCTGCCTCGCAAGCGCTTTGAGTCCGACAGGAGAAAGGCGCTATACAAATACTGCCATTATTATTATTATTATTATATATCTGAGTGGACCAAGGCCCCGCTCCGCAGCCTCACTTATACCCAGGACTCGGATTCTATGGAAGCTCTCCCCAGCTAAATTTCTGAGTCTCCTTCTGGACCCAGGTACCCCCGGGGTTTCCTCATCTAGACAACCATATTGGGCTGTCCTTATCTGTGGCCACAGGTTGCGCAGTGGTTATTTATGGTTTCTGATGGTAATGTATATGTTTTTGTTAGTTATTTTTTTCCTTGTAGGTTCAAAGATTCTCTC
This sequence comes from Hyperolius riggenbachi, assembly GCF_040937935.1. Taxonomy (NCBI): domain Eukaryota; kingdom Metazoa; phylum Chordata; class Amphibia; order Anura; family Hyperoliidae; genus Hyperolius; species Hyperolius riggenbachi. The sequence goes on from NC_090646.1 coordinate 52,064,967, forward strand.
CCCTATGAGTCGCGGTGTTCAGCGTTAGTTATATTAAAAGCTAGTCCTTATATTTTGGACAATGGTGAAGATCATTACTCTAAGTACAAAGGGTCTTAACTCCCACCAGAAAAGGTTTTCCCTGTTACGTGACCTTAAAAGAATGGATGTAGACATTGCCATGTTACAGGAGACTCACTTCGGCTCATCAGATACAATCAGACTAGGAGATAAGCTATATTCAGATATTTATCTAGCCTCAAGCACTACCAAACGACCGGGAGTGGCTATCCTGTGCAAAAAAAAAAATCTTCCCCTCAACAAAGACAAAGACAATCTGTGATCCTAAAGGTCATTACATTATTTTAATAGGAACCCTAGCGGGAAAACCCATCACACTGGCAAATGTATATGTACCCAATACGCAACAGATTTCTTTTTTATCCTCCTTCCTTATTAAATTACACAAAGCACTAACTGGTACTCTCCTTATAGGAGGTGATTTTAATCTGGCTTTTTCTTCTACTATGGACAGGAGTGTTCCCCACAAATCTACCATAAACTCCACACATGACCATAACTCCCGTAATTTCAGGGCGCTGATGAGAAAATATAGATTACTAGATCTTTGGAGGGTTTGTAACCCTACACAAAAAGAATATACCTTTTTCTCCCCACCACATTCCTCACATTCCCGCCTAGACTATTTTTTTTCGAACTCTATTCTACTCCCCTCTCTTCTGCAATCAGAGATCACACCAACGGCTTGGTCTGACCATCAGAGTGTCATTCTAACTCTAGATTGGTTGTACACACCACACAAACCCATGAAATGGAGATTAAATGAAACATTACTGCGAGACAAAATTTTATTACCTAAAATTACTGAGGAGTTGCGGTCATTCTTTCTGCAAAATATGGATTCGGTTTCAGCATATGGCATTTTATGGAAAGCTCACAAAGCTTTTATTAGGGGACATTTCATAGTTGAAAGCTCTAGGCGAAAAAAATCTTCATCTCAAAAATTATTATTCCTCCAGGCAGCTTTATCCCAAGCTCAAGCAAAATACAAAACTAATCCCACTCAAGATCACTTCCATACTATGCAACAGCTTAAACAGGACATACCCTCTCTTCAGACCACTCATCTTGAAAAAAGCCTTAGATGGACTAGACAGCTTTTCTTTGAAAGGGGCAACAAACCCCATACCATCTTAGCTCGGAAATTAAATCCTAAAAGTTCACAACAAGTAATATACTCAATGAAGGATATGGATGGTACTATACATTATGACCCTCAAAAAATATCGCAATTTTTTTCCACTTACTACAAGCAACTATACAATCTCCCTGACCAATCTAAAAATCCTACATATTTAAATAAAGTGTATACTTTCTTACCATCCCTTAAACTCACAGAAATCCACCGCACATCACTTAATTCCTCTATTACAATTATAGAACTTGCAGAAGTTCTTAAAAAGTTGCCATCCTCTAAATTTCCTGGACCAGATGGGCTTCCATATTCCTATTATAAAACATTTAAAGACATCTTACTACCCCATATTTGCACTTTAGCTAATAAAATCATGAAAGGAGAGACTCCCCGCTCCTCTATACTAAATTCCCTTTTAACAGTAAACCCTAAAGAGGGTAAAGATCCCCAACTTCCCCAGAGTTACAGACCTATCTACCTTCTGAACTCAGATCTTAAAATTATCACAAAGACCCTATCTAATCACCTCAACCCCATCTTACCTCAGTTAATTAAAAAACGACCAGGTGGGGTTTATTTCAGGAAGACAGGCTGGTGACAACACCAGGAGAGCAATTGATCTCATTTCTATTATGAATAAGAATCAGGGGCCTTCTCTGCTTCTAAGTTTGGACGCAGAGAAGGCCTTTGACAGACTCTCCTGACCATTCTTATTCCGTGTTCTTAAGCATCAAGACTTCGAAGGCCCATTTATCACAATGCTCCAATTCTTATATTCTTCCCCTTCCTCAACAGTAAAATTACCCTCTAATCTTCCACAACCTTTCAAAATACAAAACGGTACTAGGCAAGGATGCCCCTTGTCGCCCCTTTTGTTTGCCATTAGCATAGAACCCCTAGCATCAGCTATAAGGCTTAATCCAGATATAAACGGAGTACCCCAAGGTAACTCTGAATACAAAATATCGATTTTCGCGGATGACATATTAATTACCATCATGAATCCTTTGATCTCACTGCCCGCCTTTCACACTACAATAAATGAGTATGCACTCCTCTCTGGTTTTAAACTTAATCAGGATAAAACTGAAGCTCTTCCGATAAATTTCCCACCCCATCTTCTTGAATCATTAAAATTAGCTTTTCCCTATAGCTGGAAAACTAAAACCTTAAAATATTTATGAATCAATCTCACCCCTTCTTATTACACAATCTATAAACACAATTTCCCATCACTTATTCAAAAAATCCTCCAAGATCTCCACAAATGGACCGCATACAAAATTTCTTGGATTGGAAGAATACAGTATACTCATTGAAAATGAACATATTACCTCGCTTACTTTATCTTTTTGAAACTCTTCCGGTACAAGTTCCCTCATCTCAACTGCAGGGCTGGATTAATGACCAGGCAACAAAAGCAGTCGCTTGGGGCCCCATTCAGAGTCAAAGGGGCCCCATCAGCACATAAACCAGCCCTCGCCATCCTGTCAGCGGTGGCTGGATGGTATAATGGTTAAAGGGACTCTGAGCAGTGCAGTAACTATGGAAAGATGCGTATCATTTTAAAGCTCTCTTTCTCCTCTTTCCAATGATATATAAACCGCCGCCCTATGCCTTTTAGTTTTCGATATTTTTGCGATCGAAATCGCTGCAACGACAATTTCGCGAAAATAGCGAAAACTAAAAGGCATAGGGTGGCAGTTTATCTATCATTGGAAAGAGGAGAAAGAGAGCTTCAAAATGATATGCATCTTTCCATAGTTACACTGTATTACACAGGACGACTTTTCTCCAAAGTCGGCAGCTCGATTCAGCACAATGCAATGAAATATAGGGAACCCAGGGGGATATAATTGCAAACATCATGCTGGTAGGTGTGAGGATGTAATTAATTAGTTGTGGGTATGCTTAAAGGCATACCCACAGGCACTGCTCGGAGTCCCTTTAAGGGCTCTGCCTCTGACACAGGAGACCAGGGTTCGAAACTCGGCTCTGCCTGTTCAGTAAGCCAGCACCTATTCAGTAGGAGACCTTAGGCAAGTCTCTCTAACACTACTACTGCCTATAGGGCGCGTCCTAGTGGCTGCAGCTCTGGCGTTTTGAGTCCACCAGGAGAAAAGCACGATATAAATGTTATTTGTCTTGTCTTGTCAAAAGATGCCGTGCCCTGCTGATTGTCTTCAGAGCCAGGCTCTCCTCCTAGGTCCCCCTCCTGCTACTGTGCGCTCTGCAGCTGCCCACTCCTCCCTCCCTTCCCACAGAGAACCACAGTTGCAGCAAGAACGATAGCAACAGATGGCAAACGCTCACTCACCTATCCATGATCCAAGCGATAGAGATACCCTCATCTGAAACCCATCTGTCTCTTCTACAGTTCAGCTGCTCGCTCTGAACTTCCTGATTCTCAGATCAGACAGGAAGTAGGAAGTAGTAATAGTAGTAGTAACAGAGCGGCAGTACTCTAGAGGAGACAGATGGGCTCCGGATGACGGGACCTCTATTGCTTGGATAGCAATAGGTGAATGTGAGTCATCTGGTGCTGTCATTCTCCCACGCTGTGGCTGCCTTCTCTGCTGGACTATCGTATACTGGGATGGAGGCTGCATGGTGGCTGTCTAGTTTGGGAGGAGATCGGTTGTTCGGTGGTGGGGGTGGTTATGTAATTCTGTCTGGGGAACGGCTTCCGGTTTGGCGGTGTCCAGAGCTTTCTGCTATTGCCAGGCTGGAGATGCAGGGGGAAAGTGCTGCTGCTGTGATATCTGGCGCCCTCTTCACATTGGTGCCCCAGCCCCTGAGTGCAAATGTCCCAGCCATTCATCTCTCACTCTGCATTTTGCTGCTGCTATTCCCTGCATTGTGCACCCACAGAGGAAAGCGGGCTGTTGCAGTGGCGTACCTAGGGCATTTGGCACCCGGTGCTGGGTATTAAAAGACACCCCCCCTTAAAAAAAATGGGCGTGGCCACAACCGGCAAAAAAATTGGGTGTGGTCATGACCGGATGAGAGCGGAGCTAACTGTAATTTAAAGTATTAGCTAGTATAGTTGCCCCCAGTATAGCTAGTACAGTTGCCCCCAGTATAGCTGCCCCAGTGAAGTGCGTACGTTAAAAAAGGGCGCCGGGAAAAAAGGGCGCAGGGTTTTAAACGATAATCATGAATAACGTTTAAAAAAAATTGTGCTATATTTCGTTTAAAAATAATGTTTTATAAAGTTATAAATCATTAAATAATGTGTATGAAATCAGCAATTTTAAAAACGTTAACCTCCTTGCCGGTCTAAAAAATCCGGCAAGGAGGCAGCGTCGCACTTTTTTTTTTTTTTTTTTTAAATAGCCGCTAAGCGGCCGCTAAGCGGCGGCATCCCCCCACCCACTCCGATCGCCTTCGGCGATCAGAGTATGCAGGGAATCCCGTTGAGAACGGGATTTCCTGCAGGGCTTCTCGGGCGGGATGACGTCACCGACGTCATAGACGTCGTGACGTCAGAGGGAACTCCGATCCGCCCCTTAGCGCTGCCTGGCACTGATTGGCCAGGCTGCGCAGGGGTCTGGGGCGGGGGGGGCGGCTCGGCGCGGCGGGTAGCGGCGAATCGGCGGCGAGCGGCGGCGATCGCAACCTACACGCAGCTAGCAAAGTGCTAGCTGCGTGTAGGGAAAAAAAATTATGCAAATCGGCCCAGCGGGGCCTGAGATATCCTCCTGCGCAGGTTACCCCGAGCTGAGCTCGGGATAACCGGCAAGGAGGTTAATCTTCCCCGTTTAAAAAGTGAAATTTATAATAACGTTTTATAAAACATTAATAAGAATTTTACTAAAGCTATACCTAACCCTACTCTCACACAGAACCCTCCCTGTACCTATCCCTAACCCCTAGACCCCCCTGTTGGTGCCTAAACCTAAGACCCCCCTGTTGGTGCCTAAACCTAAGACCCCCCTGGTGGTGCCTAAACCTAACACCCCCCTGGTGGTGCCTAAACCTAACACCCCCCTGTTGGTGCCTAAACCTAAGACCCCCCTGTTTGTGCCTAAACCTAAGACCCCCCTGTTGGTGCCTAAACCTAAGACCCCCCTGGTGCTGCCTAAACCTAAGACCCCCCTGTTGGTGCCTAAACCTAAGACCCCCCTGTTGGTGCCTAAACCTAAGACCCCCCTGTTGGTGCCTAAACCTAAGACCCTCCTGGTGGTGCCTAAACCTAAGACCCCCCCAGTGATAAGCATTAATAACGTTTTAAAAAAAAATATGGTGCGCTTTTTCGTTTAAAAAAAAAATAATAATAATAATTGTACGGTTTTTCGTTTAAAAGTAATGTTTTAAAAAATATTGTACTGTTTTTCGCTTAAAAATAATGTTTAAAAAATTATAAATCATTAAATAATGGGTAATCATGAGAAGCAGTTATAAAACATTAAAAGTCTCCGGGCGCCGCTTTTAAAACGTTATTTTTCTCCGGCGCCCTTTTTTCCTGTTGGGCGCCCTTTAAACGATATTTATTATGGGAGTGAATGGCGGCGCCCTTTTTGTCCACCTGCCTCATGCGCCCAAATTTCCTGCTTCCCAGTGAAGCTAGTATAGTTGCCCCCAGTATAGCTAGTATAGTTGCCCCCAGAGCTGCCCCAGTATAGATAGTATAGTTGCCCCCAGTATAGCTAGTTTAGTTGCCTCCAGTATAGCTAGTTTATTTGCCCCCAGTATAGCTAGTTTAGTTCCCCACAGTATAGTTGCCCCAGTATAGCTAGTATAGTTGCCCCCAGTATGGCAAGTATAGTTGCCCCAGTATAGCTGCCCCCAGTATAGATAGTATAGTTGCCCCGAGAGCTGCCCCAGTATAGTTGCCCCCAGTATAGCTAGTATAGTTGCCCCCAGTATAGCTAGTATAGTTGCCCCCAGTATAGCTGCCCCCAGTATAGCTAGTATAGTTGCCCCAGTATAGCTGCCCCCAGTATAGATAGTATAGTTGCCCCCAGAACTGCCCCAGTATAGCTAGTATAGTTGCCCCAGTATAGCTAGTATAGTTGCCCGCAGTATAGTTGCCACCAGTATAGCTAGTATAGATGCCCCCAGTATAGCTAGTTTAGTTGCCCCCAGTATAGCTAGTTTAGTTGCCCCCAGTATAGCTAGTTTAGTTGCCCCAGTATAGCTAGTATAGATGCCCCCAGTATAGCTAGTATAGTTGCCCCAGTATAGCTAGTATAGATGCCCCCAGTATAGCTAGTATAGTTGCCCCAGTATAGCTAGTATAGATGCCTCCAGTATAGCTGCCCCCAGTATAGATGCCCCCAGTATAGCTAGTATAGATGTCCCCAGTATAGCTAGTATAGTTGCCCCAGTATAGCTAGTATAGATGCCCCCAGTATAGCTAGTATAGCTGCCCCCAGTATAGATGCCCCCAGTATAGCTAGTTTAGTTGCCCCCAGTATAGCTAGTATAGTTCCCCCCAGTATAGCTAGTATAGTTCCCCCCAGTATAGCTAGTTTAGTTGCCCCCATTATAGCTAGTTTAGTTGCCCCCAGTATAGCTAGTTTAGTTGCCCCCAGTATAGCTAGTATAGCTGCCCCCAGTATAGCTAGTTTAGTTGCCCCCAGTATAGCTAGCTTAGTTGCCCCCAGTATAGCTAGTATAGCTGCCCCCAGTATAGATGCCCCCAGTATAGCTAGTTTAGTTGCCCCCAGTATAGTTGCCCCCAGTATAGCTAGTTTAGTTGCCCCCAGTATAGCTAGTTTAGTTGCCCCCAGTATAGCTGCTCCAGGAGGGGGGAAGCAGCGCTAGAAGGAGGGGCAATGGGGGCAGCGGCGGGGAGGGGGGAAGGATCCCCCCCCTCCCTCACCTGGGTCCCCTCCTTCTGCCTCTCTTCCCCTCCAAATGACAGCGGGGGCAGCGGGCAAGTTAGAGTAAGGGCGGGCGGGCAGAGACTACTCACTTTACTTCTGCGTTCCAGCAGCTGGAGCGCTCCGTCGCCGTCACGTGCCTCTTCTGCGCCGCCAATGCGTGTCACAGCATTGGAGGCGCAGAAGAGGCACGTGACGGCGACCCAGCGTTCCAGCTGCTGGAACGCAGAAGTAAAGTTAGTAGTCTCTGCCCGCCCGCCCGCCCTTACTCTAAGTTGCCCGCTGCACCCGCTGTCATTTAGAGGGGAAGAGAGGCAGAAGGAGGGGACCCAGGTGAGGGAGGGGGGGGGATTTTCCCCTCTCCCCGCCGCTATCCCTGTCACCCCTCCTTCCAGTGCTGCTCTTCCACTCATGCACTGTCTGCGGCTGCAACAATGGGGGGTCGTAGCGACACCCCCCTGGCTGGCTGTCACCCGGTGCGCCACGCCCCCCTGCGCCCTATTGTAGAAACGCCACTGGGCTGTTGCCCATAGCAACCAGTAGCTCTGCTGCCCCGGTGTGTGCGGCATATTGCTGTGCAGCTGCATCTTCTGATTCTATTACGACATGATGGGGGGGCCCAAATCAGTTACTTTTCTTAGGGCCCCATTTAGCCTTAATCCGGCTCTGCTCAACTGTCTAGATTACAGTCTGAATTTTCAAAATTTGTTTGGAATCCTAAAAAACCCAGAGTATCTAAAACTGTTCTCACTTCTCTAAGAGAGCAAGGAGGTCTGGGACTCCCTAATTTAAAAGCATATTATCAAGCTTCTCACCTCAGACAGTTGACAGAATGGTCTACCTTTAGGGTATTTTCCAAATGGGGCCTAATTGAAGCCACTAGTGTTTTACCAGTGGCGTAGCTAAGGAGCTGTGGGCCCATATGCAAGTTTTACGATGGGGCCCCCCAAGCACTCTATACATAATCAATTATACAACGCACCAAAACCTGCCAATGGCAACTACAGTGTCAGAGGTGCAAGAAGGGGATAAGGAACAGATAGTTAATGATTACCACTATTCAAAGTATCTATAGAAGTGATTATTATGAGCATAGGACCAATAGGAAGCTAATACTGTAGTTGAGGGAGGGCCCTTCAGGGCCCCTCTGGCCCAAGGGCCCTGATGCAGTCGCAACCTCTTCAACCCCTATTGCTACGCCCCTGTGTTTTACCATTATCTTTGGCCTCTTTTATATGGTCAGATACCCCTCCTAAAGTTCCTCAGACCAATCTTCTTCCAACTATTTCGTTTACTATCCGAATATGGAGATCGGTTATGTCCCTAGCCAATCTGAGATCTTCGCCCTCCCCATTGTTTCCTATATTGGGCAACCCTTCCTTTCCCCCGGGACTCTCAAAACCCTTTATGTCTAGATGGTTTAACCATGGATACCTCAACTTAAATAATTGGATTGATTTTGTTAATGGGAAATTAATTTCTAGGTCTAAGATAGGAGAAAGAATCCCCCTCACCCCTCAGATTACTATGGACTTTAATCAGATAACGCATTTTCTACAACATTACACAAAAAAAGCCTCTTCACTCTCTTCCTCTACACCTTTTGAACGAATATGCCTTCATACAGGACACCAGAGAGGTCTTATTTCTCAGATATCTGCCCTGCTCCAGACCAAATCTGGAAATCTTTCTCCCACTCATTTATACATGGAAAAATAGGAAAAAGCTCTTTCCATAAGTATTGATTTGGAGGAATGGACTATGGGAGAATGCCTGTCACACTTCTATGTGTACCCAAATCAAAGAAAATATTTATAAAATTTTATTTCATTGGTATCTAACCCCAGAAGTACTATCTCGAATATATCCTAATACTCCGGATAGTTGTTGGAGGAGCTGTGGTTATAAAGGTTCATTAGATCATATCCTTTGGTCTTGTCCCTCGATTACATCTTTATGGAAGGAAATTCAGAATTTGATTTTACAGGTCACAGGGGTCTCAGTTCCTTTGGATCCATTGCATATGCTCTTGGGTAAACCTATCCCGAAAGTACCCAAATACACTATGCGTTTAATCTCTGATATTCTAACCGCCACCAGGCTTTCTATAACGTCTGTTTGGAAAAAAATAGCTCCACCTACCTTCCCAGATATTAAAATTAAAATGAACTGGACTAAATCTGTGGAACAACTAACATCCTCCCTAAGGGACACAGAAACTAATTTTCATAGGATTTGGGAACCTTGGGCGCATTTTTTCCCCGGACAATTTGCCCCCTGACTCTCAAATGTTATTTAAAAAAAGGTACATCCAAAGAAACTGGACCTACCTAAATCTGTAAAGAGGTATATTGGTCTTAACAATTTCTCGAGATCTAAAAAATTTTGAGACCCTTCTACACCTACTGCATACTAAATGATATAAACATAAGCAAACTACCTGAACACTGCAACTCACTAGGCAGGGTAGTTCGCTCTCCAGCCACGCTAGCCAGGGTCCCCCCCCAGTCATTGTGTGTCGCTGCTGGGAACAGTAGTACACCGCTCGCTCAGCCACACTATATATAGCATTGTTTACTGCCACTGTGTACCTCGCTCAGCCACGCTATATATATAGCATTGTGTTTTCTGACACTCTGTGTACACGGCTTAGCCTGACTAATATAGCATTGTGTGTACTGCCACTGTGCACCTCGCTCAGCCACGCTATATATAGCATTGTGTGTACTGCCACTGTGCACCTCGCTCAGCCACGCTATATATAGCATTGTGTGTACTGCCACTGTGCACCTCGCTCAGCCACGCTATATATAGCATTGTGTGTACTGCCACTGTGCACCTCGCTCAGCCACGCTATATATAGCATTGTGTGTACTGCCACTGTGCACCTCGCTCAGCCACGCTATATATATAGCATTGTGTTTTCTGACACTCTGTGTACACGGCTTAGCCTGACTAATATAGCATTGTGTGTACTGCCACTGTGCACCTCGCTCAGCCACGCTATATATAGCATTGTGTGTACTGCCACTGTGCACCTCGCTCAGCCACGCTATATATAGCATTGTGTGTACTGCCACTGTGCACCTCGCTCAGCCACGCTATATATATAGCATTGTGTCTACTGCCACTGTGCACCTCGCTCAGCCACGCTATATATATAGCATTGTGTTTTCTGACACTCTGTGTACACGGCTTAGCCTGACTTATATAGCATTGTGTGTACTGCCACTGTGCACCTCGCTCAGCCACGCTATATATAGCATTGTGTGTACTGCCACTGTGCACCTCGCTCAGCCACGCTGTATATAGCATTGTGTGTACTGCCACTGTGCACCTCGCTCAGCCACGCTATATATAGCATTGTGTTTTCTGACACTCTGTGTACACGGCTTAGCCTGACTATATAGCATTGTGTGTACTGCCACTGTGCACCTCGCTCAGCCACGCTATATATAGCATTGTGTTTACTGCCACTCTGTGTACACCGCTCAGCCAGACTATATACCGTTGTTTACTGACACTCTGTGTACACCGCTCAGCCAGACTATATACCATTGTTTACTGACACTCTGTGTACACGGCTCAGCCTGACTATAAAGCATTGTGTGTACTGCCACTGTGCACCTCGCTCAGCCACGCTATATATAGCATTGTGTTTTCTGACACTCTGTGTACACGGCTTAGCCTGACTATATAGCATTGTGTGTACTGCCACTGTGCACCTCGCTCAGCCACGCTATATATAGCATTGTGCTTTCTGACACTCTGTGTACACGGCTTAGCCTGACTAATATAGCATTGTGTGTACTGCCACTGTGCACCTCGCTCAGCCACGCTATATATAGCATTGTGTTTTCTGACACTCTGTGTACACGGCTTAGCCAGACTATATAGCATTGTGTGTACTGCCACTCTGTGTACACCGCTCAGCCAGACTATATAGCATTGTGTTTACTTCCACTCTGTGTCTGCTGGGCCTGGGAACAGTAGTACACCGCTCACCCGCCACTGTATAGCATTGTGCTCTGTGTCGCTGCTGGGAATAGTGGTACTGTATAGCATTTCTGTGCTGCCACTGTACTGCTGCCAGTCAGCGTGTACTGTAAGGATAAGTGAAATGAGGAAGAAATCCGGTGAAAGAGGAAGGGGCAAGGGAAGAGGTGTTTCCCCTGACGGTTCACGTACAGGCCACAGGGGAGCACCCAAGAAAACCCACTCAATACCGCCCATGTTGTCCAGGACAACAACCCTCACAAATCCAAAAGAACAGGACCAGATAATTACTTGGATGACCTCTCAAGCGTCCAGCAGTGGGTTAAGCAGCACCAGCACATCACGCACGAGGTCCGAGTCCTCAGCCAGTTACAAGGAGCCAGTGGGCACAAAGCTGACACAACCGGCAGCGACACCACGCACACAACTGCCAGATAACCAGTCCTATGAATTACCTCAGGACACAATGGGGTATTCGCAGGAGCTATTCCCAGCCCAACAAACTTCCACCTATGAAAGGTCAATGGAGGAACAGCCAGAAATGTTGTGCCCGGATTCACAACCATTAACTGTGGGAAATGCACCGCGCACTGAAATACAAGGCGAGTCCGAGGAGGACTCGGAAACCCAAATCCCAGAGCAAGTTGGGCAGGAGGGGTTGCAATTGCAGGAGGTCGGCCGACAAGATCTGGAAGACGACGTTGGAGTGAGCTGCGCAGAGGTTGTTCTGGGGAGCTCTACTCCACGGCGGCGGCCCCCCACAATGACATATGACGAGTTTGAGGAGATGGAAGAGGAGGGTATGGACAATGTGGACAGAGACCCAGATTTTATTTGTGAACGAGAACATCGCCGTCGTAGCAGCAGCACAGATGAGTCTGTTGAAGAACCCACTGCTGCACGAGTTCGCCTTGTGCCACAAGGTAGGCGGCGCGCAATTTCAGGCACCACAAGCGTGGAAGTTAGAGTGAGAGGCAAAAGAGGAGGAAACAGAAATCGCCAGCAAGGAGGCAGGTGCTCCAAAGTCTGGGCTTTCTTTGAAGACTGCACTGAGGATGTTACCATGGCGATTTGCAAGGTGTGCAAGACTCGCCTGAGCAGGGGGAAAAGTATTAACAACCTCTCCACCACCAGCATGAGCCGCCACATGCTATCCAAACATCCCACTCTGTGGGCAAACGCGGCAGGACAGGGTACCAGCAACACTGCCTCCCTTGGGTTCACCAGACTCACCACCAGACCCGCCTCAGCAGCAGCAGTAGCCCAGCCATTGCGTGGTTCACAACATTCACAAACATCAGACGACGCTGACACTGTCACTTTCCGGAGTAGTGCTCTTGAGGTCTCCCAGTGTTCATCAAACACAACAACCAACAGCCCTTCCGTGTGCAGCGCTACGGTTCAGTTGTCTGTGTCGGAGATGTTTGAGCGCAAGAGGAAATTGCCAGCAAATGACCCCCGGGCCGTGGCAGTAACAGCCAGCATAGCCAAGCTTCTGGCCTGCGAAATGCTGCCATATCGAGTGGTGGAGACAAACAGCTTCAAGGGCATGATGTCAGTGGCCATCCCACGTTACGTGGTTCCCAGCCGCTACCACTTTGCGCGCTCTGCAGTGCCTGAGTTGCATGAGCACGTGGTCAGCAAAATAACCCGAAGCTTGAAGAATGCCGTTGCCTGCAAGGTTCACCTCACCACTGACACCTGGACGAGTGCGTTCGGCCAGGGTCGATACATCTCCCTTACCGCGCACTGGGTGAACCTTGTGGAGCCTGGCAGCGATTCCTCACCTGCTACGGCGCGGGTGTTGCCCACGCCGCAAACAGCTGCACCGCCGTCCCTCCCACTGGATAACAACAGCAGCACCTACCTCTCTGACTCCTTCTCCTCCAACGCATCTCAAAGCTGTACCTCTTTCGGAAACGCTAACCCAGCAGCAGTAGGATCGTGGAAGCAGTGCAGCACAGCTGTTGGCATGCGTCAGCAAGCGTTGCTGAAGCTGATCTGCCTTGGGGATAAGCAGCACACAGGGGAGGAAATTTGGAGGGGAATAAAGGAACAGACGGATTTGTGGCTGGCACCGCTGGACCTGAAACCGGGCATGGTTGTGTGTGATAATGGGAGTAATCTCATTCGCGCTTTAAGGTTGGCTAAGCTGACACACATCCCTTGCCTGGCGCACGTGATGAACCTAGTAGTTCAGCGGTTCCTGAGGACATACCCAGGCGTGGCCGATCTTCTGTTGAAGGTGCGTCGAGTGGCCAAACATTGTAGAAGTTCCAGTACTGCTTCGGGGGCACTCGCCAAGATGCAGGAGCGCTTCAATCTCCCCCACCATCGCTTGCTGTGTGATGTCCCTACGCGCTGGAATTCTACGCTGCACATGCTAGCACGCTTTTGTGAGCAGAAGAGTGCAGTGGTCCAGTACATGACGGCGCAGTACCGAGGCGCATCCGGACAGCTGCCAAGCTTCTGTGGATCCGATTGGGCCAACATGTTGGACCTCTGCCAAGTCCTCCAAAATTTTGAGCAATCCACGTTGCTTGTGAGCAGTGACAACTCTTCAGTCAGCATTACCATACCACTGCTGTGTTTACTGAAGAGGTCGATGTTAAAAATCAAGGAAACAGCTGTCATGATGCAACTGGGGGAATCTGAAGGAGAAAACGATCAGCGTGATGGTACCAACATCAGGCCATCCGCCTCAGGGAACGCTGGCCCCAGCAGCTATGACGAAGAAGAGGAGGAGGAACAGCTGGAGTTGGAGCAGGAATTTCATGCCACCACTGACGAGGGCCAGAGCGGTGCACGTTGGACTTCCACAATTCAACGCGAATGGTCAGCAGAAGCAGACCAGGAGGAAGGTGACGACTATGATGCATCACAACAACTATCACAACGCTCACAAGAGGATGATGAGGATTCTGGTAGGACTCTGGCACACATGGCTCAATTCATGCTAGACTGCATTGAACGTGACCCACGCATTGTGCGCATTCTGGACAACACCAATTACTGGGTTTATACCCTTCTGGATCCACGGTACAAACACAATGTTCCAAAACTGCTTGAAGAAAGAGTCAGACAGGTCAAAATGGAAGAATACCAGCAGGCCCTTGTGGAGACTTTAGAGAGGAGATTGACATCCTCCCCCTCATCTAGCCAGTTGTACGCAGACAGACTGACTTCCGCAAACCCAGGACGACCAGGAGGGCAGCAAACAACGCAAGCCGCAGCTAGTACCCAAAAGGGAACGGTATCGGCAGTGTCCTTGGAGTGGGAAAATTTTCTGACACCCATGCAGCAGCAGCCCACTGAACAGCAAGCGTGCAGATCCACCTCCAATACCGATCGCCTGGAGAAGATGGTCAAGGACTACATGTCAGATGACGTAGCTGTGTCGAACAATCCATCTGCACCCTTCAACTATTGGGTATCGAAGCTAGACACCTGGCACGAACTGGCAATGTACGCAATAGAGGTGCTGGCTTGCCCGGCAGCCAGCGTTATGTCGGAACGCTTTTTCAGTGCTGCCGGAGGCATCGTCACAGATCGGCGTATCCGCCTCTCTACAGAAAATGCAGACCGTCTGACTCAAATTAAAATGAATCAATCCTGGATTAGAAATGACTACGCAACACTCCAGGACCCCAACCAAGTAACATGACCAATGAACATCTGGGATGGTGTAGCGTTTCCGGTCCCTGTTTATTGAACCTCTCATCTGTATTACATTTATGACTGCATGGCGGCAAAAAGCATTGCTGCTATATCCGCACGCTTTTTGTCCTCATGCAAGGCCTGGGTTGTTGTGTCTCACAAAGCGTGGCCTTCTCCTCCTGCGCCTCCTCCTGTTCCATCACGTCTGCTGCTGCTGGGTTAGCGTTGCCGCGTGGTCCCTGTTTATTGAACCACTTATCTTTATTACATTTATGACTGCATGGCGGTACAAAGCATGCTATCCGCACGCTTCTTGCCCTCATGCAAGGCCTGGGTTGTTGTGTCTCACAAAGCGTGGCCTTCTCCTCCTGCGCCTCCTCCTGTTCCATCACGTCTGCTGCTGCTGGGTTAGCGTTGCCGCGTGGTCCCTGTTTATTGAACCACTTATCTTTATTACATTTATGACTGCATGGCGGTACAAAGCATGCTATCCGCACGCTTCTTGCCCTCATGCAAGGCCTGGGTTGTTGTGTCTCACAAAGCGTGGCCTTCTCCTCCTGCGCCTCCTCCTGTTCCATCACGTCTGCTGCTGCTGGGTTAGCGTTGCCGCGTGGTCCCTGTTTATTGAACCACTTATCTTTATTACATTTATGACTGCATGGCGGTACAAAGCATGCTATCCGCACGCTTCTTGCCCTCATGCAAGGCCTGGGTTGTTGTGTCTCACAAAGCGTGGCCTTCTCCTCCTGCGCCTCCTCCTGTTCCATCACGTCTGCTGCTGCTGCTGGGTTAGCGTTGCCGCGTGGTCCCTGTTTATTGAACCACTTATCTTTATTACATTTATGACTGCATGGCGGTAAAAAGCATGCTATCCGCACGCTTTTTGTCCTCATGCAAGGCCTGGGTTGTTGTGTCTCACAAAGCGTGGCCTTCTCCTCCTGCGCCTCCTCCTGTTCCATCACGTCTGCTGCTGCTGCTGCTGCTGGGTTAGCGTTGCCGGTCCTTGTTTATGGAACCTCTTATCTTTATTACATTTATGACTGCATGGCGGTACAAAGCATGCTATCCGCACGCTTCTTGCCCTCATGCAAGGCCGGGGTTGTTGTGTCTCACAAAGCGTGGCCTTCTCCTCCTGCGCCTCCTCCTGTTCCATCACGTGTGCTGCTGCTGGGTTAGCGTTACCGGTCCCTTTTCCTGGAACCTCTTATATGTATTACATTTATGACTGCATGCCGACAAAAAACATGTTACCTGTGCAAAGAAAACAGACATTTCCCGCATTTAAAAGACAGTTTTCCCTTTGAAACTTTAAAATCGATTTTCTCAAAAACTATAAGCTCTTTTTGCTAATTTTTTTTTCCTCTTGTACCCACTCCCAAGGTGCACATACCCTGTAAATTTGGGGTATGTAGCATGTAAGGAGGCTTTACAAACCACAAAAGTTCGGGTCCCCATTGACTTCCATTATGTTCGGAGTTCGGGTCGAACACCCGAACATCGCGGCCATGTTCGGCCTGTTCGGCCCGAACATCTAGATGTTCGCCCAACACTACTCACTACCACTCTTCCCACTTTAAGAACACTAGTTCTTTATCCTTTGTGCTCCTCTTTCACTGATCAGCTGTGTTACTTTGACGCAATACACATCAGGAAATTTAACTTCCTCCTTTCTCGATGGACTCGCCCCAATTACAGGCTTTACTTCAATAATCTGAAGAACTTGTCTACATCCTTCTTAGACAATTTAACCAATTCTGGATGTGGTCTATATTTGATACATGAACAAAATGGAGATGCATATATCAGTATCTGTTTATTTGTAAATTTCTAAATTGTCATGTAACTTTTATGTTAAACGATACAATAAAAATAGTGTTACAAATAACAAAAAAGATGCACTTTTTCTTTACCAACAGTGGGGGTAAAAAATTAGTGCATCTTGTGATCCGAAGGTGTCCTCTCGCAAGCCAATACCAGAGGTTGTTTAATGTTGGGCCGCTCGATAATTTCACCGCTCGATTCTGCAGTCGACTCTCTTATCTTTTGCTTGATTTTCTTATCTTTTTCCATTTACTGCTATCAGGAATCAAGCAGCGAAACGATCGAGCAGGAGATCGGACATGCCGGAAATTATCTATCGAGCCAACTAAATGGCTGAAAAACAAGCCGTGTATTCCCAGCATAATATTCATGTCTTTATTTTCGATGCTAACCTGTAGAAATGTCCATGTGATAAGCAACTTCTGTTTTTTTCATGACCCCTTTGGAAACACTAAAGACCCTGAGAGTACACTAAGGGCTTGCCACTGTCAATTAACTCCCTTTGCAAAGATGTTAAAAACTTAAACATTTAAATTCTACCTCCTCTACCTTGAGAATCTGTACTCTAAAATTCTTACAATAAAAAGCATACCATTCTATTCATTATGTTCTCCTAGGCCCCTCTGTGCTGTTTCTGCCACTCCCTGCTGCAATTAGAGATGGCCCGAACCTCCGATTGTAGGTTCGCGAAAGGGTTTCGCGAACTTCCACAAAAGGTTCATTCGCGCAAATTTCAGCGTACCGCAATAGACTTCAATGGGGATGCGAACTTTGAAAACTAGAAACATTTATGCTGGCCACAAAAGTGATGGAAAAGATGGTTCAAGGTGTCTGACACCTGAGTTTTTTCAGTGACTACAAGAGGGGGGAAAAAATTCAAAAAGACCTTATAGTTTTTGAGAAAATTGATTTTAAAGATCTCCTTCTGACCGTGGGAAAATTAAACTCCCGCCGATTTTAGTGGTTAATAGCAAAGCCCCTTTAAAAGCTAGAAACACCAAAATTGCTGGGAATGTTAAGTAGAGCAGTGCGAACAAGAGAAAAACATTTTTTTCAAAAAGACCTTATAGTTTTTGAGAAAATAAATTTTAAAGTTTTAATGTAAATTCTCCTTCTGACCGTGGAAAAATAAACCCCCACCGACTTTAGCGGGTAATAGCCAAGCCCCTTTAAAAGCTAGAAACACCAATATTTCAGCGAATGTTAAGTGGAATAGTGGAAACGAAAGAAAAAAAATGTTTTCAAAAAGACCTTGTAATTTTTGAGAAAATCAATTTTAAAGTTTCAAAGAAAAGAGTCGATTCATTAAAAAAGAACGATTCATTATAAAGATCCAGCTCATTCATGAACCGTTAGTATAGCAGTGAATGCGTCCAGAGCAGGACTTGAAGCTGCTGGCTCCGCTGCTGTCTCTCCCCACCTGACTGCAGCTGTCAACCCCCACCTAGGCTGACACCCAGTGCACCCATGGGTACACTGGGTGCCAGCCTAGGTGAGGGTGACAGGTGAAGGCATGTGGAGAGACCGCAGAGCCGGCAGCTATGCATCCCAAAGGACGCATTCTCTGCTATGTGGGGGGCGTAAGAGATCTTCAATCAACTTAATTGAAGATCGCAACATAAGAGGATACATTATTGAACTCGGGAGGAGGGCCTAGAGTTGCGCAGCCGCAATCGCGTCTATGCGGACTGCACAGCCGCGGCAATCTGTGGCGGCCATATTGAGGGGGGAATGAGAACCCAACCTGTTCGGAGGGGTGAGGACCCGACCGGGACCGGTATTACTGCGGGAGCCATTGCGGAATGAACGGGAGGGTGCGGATGGCGTCTTCAATGGATCTGGATTATGAAAAGGTATTTCACTTTTTCCCATTTGTGGCATTGGAAGTCCTTTAAATATTGTTTCCTGCTATCTTTTTAACATATCCTGCAAATTTGGTGTTGCTAGGATGTAAGGGGCCTTTGCTATTAACTGCTTAAAGGGAACCTTAACTGGCGGGGAAAAAATAATTCACTTACCTGGGGGCTTTCCCAAGCCTCCTGCAGCCGTCCTGTGCCCGCGCCGGTCCTTCGGTGCCCTCCGGTCTCCCTTCGCCGCTAAGTTTCGTTTTCGGACGACTGTCAGTCGTCCTCGGGCAAAGCGTCATCTTCTTCCGGATTCCCCGTCGTAAAGAGCTGTAAAGCGCGTCCGCATGACGCGTTTGGCGTTATGCGGACGCGCTTTACGGCTCTTTACGATGGGGAATGCGGAAGAAGATGACGCTTTGCCCGAGGACGACTGGCAGTCGTCCGAAAACGAAACTTAGCGGCGGAGGGAGACCGGAGGGCACCGAAGGACCAGCGCGGGCACAGGACGGCTGCAGGAGGCTTGGGAAAGCCCCCAGGTAAGTGAATTATTTTTTCCCCGCCAGTTAAGGTTCCCTTTAAGTTGGCGGGTGATAACCAACCAGAGTTATAGGGGTGCAAAAGTGCTGAATTCTGCTATTGGCTTTTATTGGGCTCCCTATTTCACTTTCAAAAATCCCAAATCTTTTCAAAGGACGATGGCTCAGCAGTGGCACATTTTCTAGCATTGTAGGGACAGGCATACTGTTGTACTTGCACTCCAATGTTGGGTTCCCTACATCTCTGCAAACCAGAGTTACGGGGGTGCAAAAGTGCTAAATTCAACCATAGGCTTTTATGGGGCCTCCTATATCAATTTCCCAAATCTCACATTTTTTTAAAGGGCGATGGCTCAGCAGTGGCAAATTTTCTAGCATTGTAGGGACCCTTAGGGGGAACATGACTGGTGAGTTTCGGGCCCCTAGGCCGAAGAGGTCATAGCCTAGGGTCACAAAAACCTGTTCATTTTGGTAATGTTAATTGTGGAGATTCTGACGAACATAAATCGCAGCCATGGCCGTTAGCAAAGTCTGAATCTCACGACATGTCTCATGCAGGTAGAAGGCATATTGTTGTACTTGCACTCCAATGTTGGGTTCCCTAAATCTCTGCAAACCAGAGTTACGGGCAGGGCAGCCATCAGGGGGGTACAACTGACACTGCAGTGGGGGGCCCAGGGATTTTGGGGGCCCTGGGCCCCCGGAAGCGCTAGAAGGGTTGCATGTGCTGGCTGTAGGCCTGTGGTTCACTAACCAGCACACCGGGTTCCAGCACTGAGAGAAGAGTGACATCAGCGCTTGAACGTAGGGAGCAAATGAGTGAGCCCGCTACAGCCTACTTTCTATACTGGGGCACCAACTGTATCTGGCTACAGGCTACCTATACTGGGGCTGGAACCACCTATACCTAGCTACCTATACTGGCGCACCACCTATACCTGGCTACTTATACTGGGGCACCACCTATACTTGGCTAACTATACTGAGGGCACCACCTGTACCTGGTTACCTATACTGGGGCACCACCTGCACTTGGCTACTTATACTGGGGTGCCTATAGCTTGCTACCTTTACTGGTAGCACCTGTACCTGGCTAACCTATACTGGGGCACCACCTATACTTGGCTACTTATACTAGAGCGCCTATAGCTTGCTACCTTTACTGGTAGCACCTGTACCTGGCTAACCTATACTGGTGCACCACCCATACCAGACTATCTATACTGGGGGCAACTATACCAGGCTACCTATACCGGGGCACCACTTATAGTTGAATACTGATACTGGGGGCACCTATATCTTGCTGGCCAATACTGGGGCACCAGCTATACCAGGCTACCTATACTGGGGGCATCTACACCAGGCTACCTATACTGGGGCACCTCCTATAGCTGGCTACTTATACTGGGGCACCACCTATAGCTGGCTACTTATACTGAGGGAACCTATACCTGGCTACCTATGCTGGGGGGACCTTGCCTGGATACCTATACTGGGGGCACCTATACCTGGCTAGCCCAGGGGGACGAATTGAGACAGAGGGGGACAAGAGGTAGCACAGGGGAATAAAAGAGGCACAGAGGGGAAAAAATTAGACGGGAAAATGAGGTCACACAGAGGGACACAAAAGAGGCACAAACTGAGGCAAGACGGAGGGGGACAAAAGAGGCACAGGAAGAAAAGAGGGGGACAAAAGAGAACGGATAAAAGATAAGAATAGACCTATCTCATTTGTTAACCGGGGACTACCTGTAGTTTGCTAGTATTTGGCTCCACCCACAACATGGCATGGTCACGCCCACTTTTCACTGAATCACGCTGTGCATGCCGCTTTCTTCAGTGTCGGAGCCACGCACATTTTTTCGCCGGAGCACAATTTGCGCATGGACGTGGAGGTGGGGTGTCTAGTGGGTGGGCACAGAAACCAGTGGGTGGGCCCAGGGAGGGGGAGCCCATGCTCGATGATGTGTGAGGGGCCCCAAAATTTCTGATGGCAGCCCTGGTTACGGCGGTGCAAAAATGCTAAATTCCCACATAGGCTTTCATTGGGCCTCCTATATCACTTTCCAAAATCTCACATTTTATCAAAGGGCGATGGCTCAGCAGTGGCAAATTTTATAGCATTGTAGGGACTCTTAGGGGGATCATGACTGGTGAGTTTCGGGCCCCTAGGCCAAAGAGGTCATGTCCTAGGGTCACAAAACCTGTTCACTTTTGGCAATGTTAATGGTAGAGATTCTGATAAACATAAATTGCAGCCATGGCCGTTAGCAAAGTCTGAATCTCACGACATGTCTCATGCAGGTAGAAGGCATATTGTTGTACTTGCACTCCAATATTGGGTTCCCTAAATCTCTGCAAACCAGAGTTATGGGGGTGCAAAAATGCTAAATTCCCTATAGGCTTTCATTGGGCCTCCTATATCACTTTCCAAAATCTCACATTTTTTCAAAGGGCGATGGCTCAGCAGTGGCACATTTTCTAGCATTGTAGGGACTCTTAGGGGGATCATGATTGGTGAGTTTCGGGCCCTTAGACCAAAGAGGTCATAGCCTAGGGTCACAAAAACCTGTTTATTTTTGCAATGTTAATGGTGGATATTCTGATGAACATAAATCGCAGCCATGGCTGTTAGCAAAGTCTGAATCTCACGACATGTCTCATGCAGTTACAAGGCATATTGTTATACTTTTACTCCAAAGATGGGTTCCCTAAATCTCTGCAAACCAGAGTTACGGAGGTGCAAACATGCTAAATTTCCCCATAGGCTTACATTGGGCCTCCTATATCACTTTCCAAAATCTCACATTTTTTCAAAGGGCGATCGCTCAGCAGTGGCACATTTTCTAACACTGTAAGGACTCTTAGGGGGATCATGACTGGTGAGTTTCGGACCTCTAGGCCAAAGAGGTCATAGCCTAGGGTCACAAAAACCTGTTCATTTTGGCAATGTTAATTAATGGTGGAGATTCTGATGAACATAAATCGCAGCCATGGCCGTTAGCAAAGTCTAAATCTCACGACATGTCTCAGGCAGGTAGAAGGCATATTGTTGTACTTGTTCTCCAATGTTGGGTTCCCTAAATCTCTGCAAACCATAGTTACAGGGGTGCAAAAATGCTAAATTCCCCCATAGGCGCTCATTGGGCCTCCTATATCACTTTCCAAAATCTCACATTTTTTCAAAGGGCGATGGCTCAACAGTGGCAAATTCTCTAGCATTGTAGGGACTCTTAGGGGGATCATGACTGGTGAGTTTCGGGCCCCTAGGCCAAAGAGGTCATAGCCTAGGGTCACAAAAACCTGTTTATTTTTGCAAAGGTACTGGTGGCGATTCTGACGAACATAAATCGCAGCCATGGCCGTTAGCAAAGTCTGAATCTCACAACATGTCTCACGCAGGTAGAAGGCATATTGTTGTACTTGCACTCCAATTTTTGGTTCCCTACATCCCTGCAAACCAGGAGGTGGGGGCGACGACTCCCGGGAGGGGGGTTCATTGTGGCATCTGTGAGTCCCCTTTAAGAAGGAGACCCCGGGCTGCCCACCTTCCTCCCTGGAGAAATGAGTATAGGGGTACAAAGTACCCCTTACCCATTTCCACAAAGGGTTAAATGAAATAAAAACACAACAACGAGAAAAGTATTTTAATAATCTTAATTAACCAGAAATACTTACCTGTACCTTTAAGAAAATTTTCCCATGGCAATATCCTCGGTAAATGATCCAACGTATACAGTATCCTCTATCTTGCGATCTTCAATTACCTCGATTGAAGATCTCTCACAGCAATTAGCAATACTATACCTTGCAATGCGTCCTGCGTGTGGACGCATAGCACCTGCTCCCGCTGTCCTCCCCGCCTCCTCACCTGTCACCCTCACCTAGCGTTGCACCTGGTGCACCCATGGGTGCACCGGGTGCCAGCCTAGGTGAGGGTGACAGGTGCAGGCAGGTGGGGAGAGATCACCTTAAATTCGGCGGTTTTTTTGAATCACGAATTCATGGCCGAATTTCCCCTGACCCGTATCCGAATGAATGCACCCGAATCGAATTCGAGTCCATGATTCGAATTGGGCAAATCCGAATTTGACCCAGACCCGATTTCGAATGTACTCGAATCGAATTTGGGTACATTCGAGCATGCCTGCCAAGCAGTGAGGAAAATTACCGACTTGGCTGTAGTTACCGCCAACACATGTCAGTAAATTGTCAGCAAATGTTAATTCGTAAAGCCTTCAACAAGCGGTAAGCCTGACAATAATTACCGACACCTCTGGTGAGGTCTTAACAAGTTACCGACACCTCTGGTGAGGTCTTAACAATGCAAAGTGCAGGGAGCCAAAAGTCTGTGCAGGGAGCCAATGTCTGTGAGTCATCTGTGCAGGGAGCCGAAGTCTGTGTGAGTCATCTGTGCAGGGAAGTCTGTGTTAGTCATCTGTGCAGGGAAGTCTGTGTGAGTCATCTGTGCAGGGAGCCGAAGTCTGTGTGAGTCATGTGTGCAGGGAAGTCTGTGTGAGTCATCTGTGCAGGGAGCCGAAGTCTGTGTGAGTCATCTGTGCAGGGAACCGTAATGACAGCTTGTAACAAAAGAGAGATATCGCCACACTTCTGCTGTACCGCTCAATGGGCTGCGTTAATTTACCGAACTTCAAAGGCAGCTGTGAAAATCTTTATGAATTAGCACACAAAGGTCTAAAATACAGATCTCCCTCCCAGATCTTTTTGCCGCAAAGCCTTTTATGAATTGAGACTAATGTGTTAATGATCACTGCTATTCTAATCATCTATAGAAGTGAATATTATCAGCATAGGACCAATAGAGAGCTAATACTGTGGTTGAGGGTGGGCCCCAATGCAATCGCTACCTCTGCACCCCCTATTGCTTCCGAGTTCTGGGATTGGGATTGAGACATTTCCACAGAATTCAATTTCCGAGTTCCATTTTCCGATTTTTTTTTTAGCATATTTTGCTTCTCTGATTGGTCCATTGCTTCAGAGTTCAGTGATTAGGCTAAAATTACTGAATTGCAGTATTGCAGTATTTCCGCAGAAATCCGGTTTACGAGTTCCATTTTCTGATTTCCACGTTCCGATTAGATAAACGGATTTCCAATTGGTAATATGGAAATTTCAATTCCGCAAAATTCAAATGAGCATCCCTAGCAGGTACACACCATCAATTTTGATTGGCCAATTACTGACCAATTGTAACACTTTCTATATCGTATATCTACACGATCTGCTCATAATATTTAAAATCGGTTGACTCTCACACTACATGGAGGTGGTAAAATTGTACAATCATTGACCAGTCAAAATTGAAGGTGTGTACAAGGCTTTGGCTTGCAAAGAGAGAACTTAAAACCTGACACACACCCATTTAATTTTGATTGGCCTATTCCAATCTCCAAGATAAACCCCTTCCTGACCCCCAGTCACTGTCAAACTCCTCCTCCATGCTCTCATTATCAAATCAAATCAAATCAAATCAAAGATAGCTTTATTGGCATGACCAAGATTCATTACAGGTATTGCCAAAGCAAGGGGAAAAGGGGGACATGGAAGGGGGTGGGGTAGGGGGACAATGGCTAAGCAGTCTGTGGACATTTTTAGGTTTACAGTTCCGTTATGCTCCTCTCAGTCTGTGGCATGCTGTGACATAGTGTGCAGCGATTGTCACTGTGGATTCCTCTTCTCCCAGTAGGATATATGATTTTCTCTCATCTTCTAATGTGAGAAAGTCTGGGAATAGTTCCACCAATTTCTTAAAGTAAGTGTCCCTGGTTGCAGTATATTTGGGGCAGTGCAGCAGGAAGTGATTCTCATCCTCAAGAGTCTTCTGCTCACAGTTTTGCCATAGTCTCTCCTCCGTGGGTTTGTACGTCTGTCTGTGTCTCCCAGACTTTATTTCGAGGTTGTGAGCACTCTGGACTACTGCAACACACTCCTGCCGGCCCTCCCTCTGTACCGCATTGCCCCTTAATGATATCATTAAGAGACAGGGCTGTGCTGTTTAAAATGAAGGCAGGGATGTGCATGCCCTGATGAAGAGAGGTGTGTACCTCTTGAAATATTGGCTCTATTGGCTAAAACAAGAGTGATGTCACTGTGGGACTATCGAGTCCAGAAAGCCAGCACAGAACTTTTTACTCTGCTAAGAACTTGGAATCGCTCCTGGCGGCGAGACCAACCAGCCGGTCCGCCAGCTAGTTGCAGCTTTTCCCCCTCGGACAGCACAGACTACGGGGTACGTTAAACGTAGCAGTGCGCATTGCGGACTTTATTCAAATTCATGCAGAAAGTGGGAAATTTCTGTGAAATTTATGCGGCTTGAGACACAGCATGTGATTTGGAACTGCTTTGGGAAGCTAAAATCAGATCCTTTATAGATGTGTGAACTGAATTACGATATTCCTTGGATCCATTATTGATTTTAATAACGTTTTACATTTGGTAAGTACATCGCGAGCATAAAAAGCAGAACGAGCATTGGCAATAGCTGTATTCAAGAGATCTCGATGAATGTGTGAGGGGTGTGTGAGATTGCATCTTGGTGATATGCTAATGGACATTTGTATTCTGATTTGCTGTGATGTCTATTGAATTAGCATTTTATGGTAATTTTAGCAATTTATTGTTGTTTTATTGAATAAAAAGAGAGTTGTCATTCTTCAATTAGGTGCAGGAGTATCTATTCATTTTAGTATTAGAATTTACCCATGCAATAATTTCATAATTTTCAAAATCTATTGGCCTTCATACTATATAGAGGTGGTAAAATTGGCCTGTCATTAACCAATCCAAATTGAATTTGTGTACCAGGCTTTAGGCAGGAAAGGAAACCCACACAAACATAGGGAGAAACAAACTCCATGCAGGCAGGGTATGATTTCTGGGAAAGCCAGGAAAGGCCATAGCATTGAGCAGTAAAAGCAGAAGGGCAGCAAGACTCGGGAGAGATAAGAGGTCACATGTCAAAGTAAATACTTTGTCCTGGTCTGCAGCTCTCCGGCTTTGCTCTGCGCACACACACAGGCCCATATGCAATCAACATTTACTCCTGAGTTTTCTGCTAGATCAAGGGTGTCAAACCCAATCACGTAATGGACCGAAATCTAAAATATAGTCTTAAGTCCTGTGCCAAATTGTTTATTAAGATTTAGCATTTATTGAACCAACTCTCAAACCAAGTGGTGTAACTATAACGACTGTGAAGGACCCATTCTTCCCTTCTGCAGAGTAGTGCAGTGGAGCAGTTTACCCATCAGCGGAGCTAAGGAGGGGTCCCTATGCTAATTTCACTGGGGGGAGGGGGGATGTCCTGTGGGTTGTTGCTGCACTGTTGCTCAAACTGGTGGGACACATACAATAGCAAGGAGGACCGCATTCGGCACTCGGGCCTTGAGTTTGACATATGTGTTCTAGGTAATATGTTCCCAATTGTCTATAAAATGCCTTTTAAACAACCAGCAAGCAAGAAAATACTCAAAATAACATTGGTAGTACTTGTTCACCTTTTTGGGTACTTTTTCAGTTGAGAAATTCAGAAAAATTATTTTGCAGAGAGGAGTAAAAATTGTGTGCAGTCTCCTGAATTCCAGAGTTCCCTGCCTCTCCCTCACTTCCTGGGAGTGCAGTGTGATGACAGTCGCAGCGTCCATTGTCTGCTGCATCTGCTATCTCCTGTTGATCCCATCCTCTGTATGAGTGGGACATACAAGGTTTGGTGAGTATTCTTGAACACATTCACAGACAGGAAATATCAGCTCTGCTGGTTTCCTCTCCCCCACACCTCCAGCTGTCAGTTTATTACTGGTCAGCCTCTGCATTTGTTCTTAAAGAGAACCTGTACTGAGTAAAATTATATAAAATAAACACACGAGGTAACTTCAAATGAACATTACATAGTTACCTTGCCATCAGTTCCTTTCAGAAGCTCACCATTTTCTTCTGACAATAATCCCTTCCAGTTCTGACAATATTTTGTCAGATCTGAAATATATCAGTTGCTTTCAATAAAATATCAGTTGCTGTCAGTTATAGCTGAGAGGAGAACTGATGTGTCCATGTTTCCCTATGGCTCAAGTGGGCGATGTTACAGTTTAACTGTGTGCTGACCAGAAAGCTGTTATGGGTAATGGCCATTTTCAAAATGGAGGACAGAAAATTCCCTTGATCACAGTGAACAAACAGGACGCGGGAGAGGAGAAAGACACTGAGGAATAGACTACATGGAAGGTAAGAATGACTTGTGTATGCTTATTTTGACTTTTAATTTTCAGTTCAGGTTTTCTTTAACTAACCCTTCACTTGTGTAATTATTTTTATTATTAATTTGAACTTTATGGCTGTTTTTTCCCCTAGGAATGTCAATGGCAGCAGCAGTCTTTGTGCTACTGTAGCAATAAAAAGTATGTGATCCCTTTGGAATTGTATGGATTTCTGCAAAAATTGGTCATCGAATGTGATCTGATCTTCATTTAAGTCTCAACAATAGACAATCACAGTCTGATTAAACTAATACCACACACATAATTCAATGTGTGCATGTTTTCATTGAACACATTATGTAAACATTCTCAGTGCAGGTGGAAAATGTATGTGAACCCTTGGATTTACTAACTGGTTGAACCTCCTTTGGCAGCAATAACTTCAACCAAACGTTTCCTGTAGTTGCAGATCAGACGTGCACAATGGTCAGGAATAATTTTTGACCATTCCTCTTTACAGAACTGTTTCAGTTCAGCAATATTCTTGTCTGGTGTAAATTGCTTTCTTGAGATCATGCTACAGCATCTGAATCGGGTTGAGGTCAGGACTCTGACTGGGCCACTCCAGAAGGCATATTTTATTTTGTTAAAGCCATTGTAACTATTGGTGTCAGCAACACAGATTTTTCTGATTATTGGTGATCTGCAGTATCGCCAATAATACAGATGCTATACCTGATTATGTGGTGATCTGAAGAATCACCAATAATACTAGTATAGCTAGACACAGGACAACCAATGTGGAATTGTGCTTTGGTGCGACAGTAATGAGGAGAGGAGATCTCCCAAGGAGCGGGAGATTCAGACAATACTGCAGCCAAGAATCCCCTGAGGGGCAGGGAATTCAGACTGCACTGCAGCCAGTGGACACCTGAGGAGCAGGAACCACTGACTGTGCTGCAAGGATAACCACCTGAGGAGCAGGTGATTTAAGACCTCACTACAGCCAAGGATCCCCTGAGAAGCAGGGGATTCAGACTGTACTGCAGCCAGTGGACACCTGAGGAGCAGGGACCACTGACTGTGCTGCAAGGATGATCACCTGAGGAGCAGGTGATTAAGACTACACTACAGCCAGGGATCCCCTGGGGAGCAGGGGATTCAGACTGTACTGCAGCCAGTGGACACCTGAGGAGCAGGGACCACTGACTGAGCTGCAAGGATGATCACCCGAGGAGCGGGTGATTAAGACTCTACTGCAGCTAGCAGACACTTGAGGAGCAAGTGTTGCAGACAGTGCTGTAAAGACTGATCACCTAGGGAGTAGGTGACAGCTCTAAGAAATTCCTCACTAATGGCTAGACCCACTAGTGAGGACAGGAAAGTCAGACAAGCAGGGTCAGCAACGTACGGACAGATAAGGTACAAAGACGGAAGGCTGATTCAGTGTTAAGGTTCAGGCAGTGTCGGCAACAGAAACAGAAGCAGAAGTACCGCATCAGCAAACAGGAGAGTAGTCAGGGAAGCAGAAGATCATAACAGATAAACAGTAGCAATATAGCAATATCCTAGTCTAGGTGTGAAGTCCTTGGTTTCAACACCTGGGATATAGACTAAAGTATAGTACACAGATATCACAATGCAATTAGTACTTTAAGCTATCAACGGAAACTGGCTAAGTGTGAATTCCCAGCTCCAGCTGGTTCTAACACACTGTAGGATCTAACTAGGGTCTGAGCGCTAGCACGTTAGCGTTTGCAACAGCAGACAACCAGCAACTGACAGGCAGGTCCTATGTATACACTCATAGCTCTCCACAGTGCCGCCCCAGTCACTCAGCCAATCCGGTGCACAACTGGAGTCAGCTGACCGGATGATCAGCTGACTCCCCTTTTACTTGCATAAAGGTCCAGTCGCCTGGCGCGCGCACGCGTAGCTCTCAATCTATGTGCACCAGAAGGACCAGGCAAAGCAGCAGCACGTAGCTGCGTGGCAGAGGCCACCTGCTGATACGCGGAGATAGCCACCATGCCGCTTGCTAATGCCGCGGTATCTCCGCTATCCTTTACAGTACACCCCCCCCCCCCCCCCCCCCGAGGAGTGGACCCCGGACACTTCCTACCCGGCTTTTCAGGGTGTAAGTCATGAAACTCTTTCTTTAATTCCTCAGCGTGCATGCGGCACCCAAGTTCTCTCTTCCAGACCATACCCCTTCCAATGGACCAGATACTGTACAGAATTTTGCACTAATCGAGAATCCAACATCTTCTCGATCTCATATTCAGGTTGGTCTTCAACCATCACAGGGGGGGGGGGGGGGGGGATACGGGGGCGGGGGGTAAGGAATCCACATGCACCGCAGGCTTCAACAGGGAAGCATGGAATGATCTCACACCTCTCATACTGGCTGGGAGATAAATCGCATAAGTGACCTCATTAATCTTTCTGGACACTGGGTATGGGCCTACAAATCTGGGTCCTAACTTAGGTGACGGTTGTTTTAACGCTAAATGCCGCGTAGGTACCCACACCATGTCCCCTGGAGAAAACTTCCACTCTACAGACCGTCTCTTATCTGCCTGTTTCTTCTGAGTCTGGAAAGCTTTTCCCAAATTCCTCTTAACCAAGACCCAGATCTCCTTTAATGCCCTTTGCCAATCCTGCAGGGCCGGAAACGGGGTAGATGCCACAGGTAATGGAGAAAACTTGGGAGATTTTCCCGAAACTACCTGAAAAGGGGAAAATCCTGAAGAGGCACTCTTCAAATTATTGTGTGCAAATTCCGCGAATGGTAAGAACTTTACCCAATATGACTGTGCATCTGCCACATAACATCTGAGGAATTGTTCAAGGGACTGGTTTACTCTTTCGGTCTGACCATTGGTCTGTGGGTGGTAGCCTGATGAAAACGAAAGGTCCATACCTAACTGATGGCAAAAGGCTTTCCAGAATTTTGACACAAACTGGACTCCCCTATCTGACACCACATTCTCCGGGATGCCATGCAGCCGGAAAACGTGCTGAATGAAGAGATCAGCTAACTCTTGGGCCGAGGGGAGTCTTTTCAGAGGGACGAAATGAGCCATCTTACTGAACCTATCAACTACCACCCAAATGACCATCTTGCCCTCAGACTTGGGGAGTTCTCCTACAAAGTCCATTGACAAATGAGTCCAGGGTTCATTTGGCACTGGTAGGGGTTGTAATGTACCCACTGGTGCCTGACGAGAGGGCTTACTTCTAGCACAAACTGAGCACGCTCTCACAAACTCTTTACAATCAGGTGCCAGTGTAGGCCACCATACACATCTGGCCAATAAATCCTGAGTACGAGCTGCCCCGGGATGCCCAGCATTCTTATGAGAATGGAATGATTGTAAAAGTTGTAGGCGAAAAGGAAGTGGTACAAACATAACCCCCTCAGGCTTCCCTTCTGGAATGTCCTGTTGATAAGGCTCAAGAGTAGCCGTCCAGTCCTCCCAGGTTTCGGTAGCTGCCAACACCACCTTTTGAGGTAGGATGGTCTCAGGGGTTGAAGGCTGAACTGTCTCTGGCTCAAAACACCTAGATAGAGCGTCTGCTTTGACGTTCTTACTACCTGGTGTACACGTTATGACAAATCTGAATCTTGAAAAGAATAAGGACCAACGGGCCTGTCGAGGGCTAAGTCTTTTGGCCCCCTCTATGTACTCCAAGTTTTTATGATCCGTATAGACTGTGATGGTATGTTCTGCCCTTTCTAGCCAATGGCGCCATTCTTCAAAGGCTAACTTATTGGCCAGGAGCTCTCGGTTGCCAATATCGTAGTTCCTCTCGGCAGGAGAGAATCTACGAGAAAAGAAGGCACATGGGTGTAGTTTGCCTTGCAAACTGGAGCACTGAGACAGTACAGCCCCAACCCCAATTTCTGATGCATCGACCTCAACTATGAAGGGGAAGGTGACATCCACATGTCTCAGGATGGGTGCAGAGCAGAACAATTTTTTCAGTGTGGCAAAGGCGGACTGTGCCTCTGCCGACCAGTGGTAAGTGTCAGCCCCCTTTCTGGTAAGGTTGGTGAGAGGTGACACTACCGAGGAGAACCCCTTGATGAATTTTCTGTAGTACTTGGCGAAACCAAGAAATCTTTGGAGTGCCTTCAATCCTACAGGTTGAGGCCACTCCAAAACAGCAGAGACTTTCTCTGGATCCATGGAGAGACCAGAAGTGGAGATAATATATCCCAAAAAAGGAACTGTAGTGACCTCGAAGAGGCACTTTTCTAGCTTTGCGTACAGCGAATTCTGTCTTAGTTTTCTTAACACAAACTTGACGTGCTTACGATGCTCAGTCAAATTAGGAGAGAAAATCAGTATGTCTTTCAAAAAGAGAATCAGCAATAAAGTCCGTGCACCTTCCGTCTTGAAAAACAGTGTATATTTGCAAAAATAGTGGCAATTCACATTTGCAGTACAAACTTCCTTGATATGACATTCGTCAAGCAATCATGATGTGGAATAAGCACTAGGCTTAGCTTACGTGTCCCCCAGCGTAGAGCAGGATGAGCGGTGTGGAGGTGGGTGTCAGGCACTGGGTGGGAGAGCGACGGCCGTTTCACGTCTGAACGACGCTTGGTCACACTGCGTACCACTATAGTGCGGGGACGCCATGGCTCATATAAGAGCAGGAAGAAATCCCGCCCCTTCCTGCCATGACGTCCCCCTTTGGGCATAGGCTCCCAGTCGTGGAGGCGGAAGCTTGCGTCATGCGTTCCGGAAGGCGGAAGTGTGCATTAGTGATCATAAAATCATACTACGAAGGCACATAGGCTTCTCACCTAAAAGGTATATAGCATCTAGCCTCAAGAGGTAAAATCATCATATAGTATTCAACATTCTCTAAGGTAACCAAATTCTTATAAAGGCAAATACAATGACATTCCTGCATCAGTCCGGGTACACCCAGAACCAGCGAAAATGTAAATTGCCACTATTTTTGCAAATATACACTGTTTTTCAAGACGGAAGGTGCACAGACTTTATTGCTGTTTCTCTTTTTGAAAGATTTTGTCAGTTATCTGTATGGTTTTGTGCGGAGCACACGTCTGAGGGCAAATCCTGTTACAAACTGTGGATGTTGCAGGAGAGCAGAAAGATATTCACCTGTGTAAACGAATCAGCTCACTTAGCAATATTGTGGGAAGTGCCACACCATACCCCCCTTTTTTTACTTGTTATACAAAATCAGTATGTCGTCTAGATACACTAGCACAAACCTCCCCAGTACCTCCCTGAAAACCTCAATGATTAACTCCTTGAAGACGGCAGGGGCATTACACAACCCGAAGGGCATAACCAGATACTCATAGTGCCCATCGGGCGTGTTGAACGCCGTCTTCCATTCGTCACCGTCCCTAATGCATACTAGGTTGTATGCACCTTGTAGGTCCAATTTGGAGAAGATACTGGCATTGGTCACCTGAGCGAACAAATCGTCAATCAGAGGCAACGGGTAACGATTTTTTACTGTGATCTTATTTAAACCACGATAATCAATTCAGGGTCTAAGCCCACCGTCCTTTTTCTGTACGAAAAAGAAGCCAGCCCCAGCTGGTGACCGGGAAGGACGGATGAAGCCTTTGGCCAAGTTCTCTTTAATGTATTCCTGCATCGCCACTTTCTCAGGTCCTGACAGATTATAAAGATGACCTCTAGGAGGCATACAACCGGATCTTAATTCTATGGGACAATCGAAACTCCGGTGAGGCGGGAGTTTATCTGCAGACTTGGGACAGAACACGTCAGCGAATTCTGCATACTGTACTGGCACTTCTTTAACCTGTATCTTGGTAGCGCAAACAGCAACTCTCTCCAAACAATGATGATGACAATGGGTTGACTAGCTCTGTAGCTGACCTGAAGCCCAGTCAATCTGAGGAGAGTGTAGTTGCAACCAGGGCATACCGAGGATAATAGTTGAGGTTGCCATTTGCAGGACAAGGAACTGTAATTTCTCTTTATGTAATACCCCTATATTGCACACTAATAAGGGGGATTGGGAAAGAGGCTGTCTACTTTGTAATGGAGAGTCGTCCACCGCTGTGACCAAAATCTGCTGGTCTAGAGGGAGTAAGGGAATCCCCAATTTTTTTACAAAATCGTAATCTATAAAATTGGCTGCAGAGCCGGAGTCCACGAAGGCTTCTTTGGTCATAGCATCGACAAAAACCACAAACTGCAAAGCCAGTATATGTCGCACACTATTAGTATAGAACAAAGTACATAACCATTTAAATATTGCAAAAATATAAAATGATTTATTAGATTGTAAGAAAAAGATTGCTAAAGCTAGTATAAGCTTATATCAGTGAGTGCCAAGCCAACCATGGAGTGCACCTGTGTAACCCATCCCATCATGAAATAAAAACCCTCGCCATATATATATTGGACCATAGTGGTACTCCTCAAAGCCTCCAGTAAGTAACGTGAGGTATCCTGAGTCCTCCCTCTGGGTAACGACCAGGTAAACAAATTTTAATACTCTCACAGAGGCAAAAAAGTAGGGACCAATATGATCACACATATATTGCCGCCAGCTCAAAATTAAAGCATAATGCACATGGTAAACTCATCACATATAGTTCATATGTTACTTCCAGATTCAAAAAACTTGGGGCCTACTATACACTCAATGTCCATAGACAGAACTCAAATGTCCATGGACAGAACTGTGGTACCATCAGAAAAAAGGTATTAGCATGCTCTCGAAGGAGATATACCACATCATGGATTTAGGATTCCGGATCTATGTCAGAGACTGCACCATAATTGCATAGAAAATTGTCTTCGTTGCAGCAACAATGTTAATGTGACCACCATCTGATTAGACCTCGTTATTTCTGAAGTAATTTGTATAGTCCTCTTGATTCACAGCATATATAATATAGGTACATCATCTGGATTATGCATATAGAAGATTGTTTTTAATCCTATTCCAAGAATAGTGTTTTAACAGCAGAGCACTTGTCCACCTGTCCACTCGCAACAGGGACTTCTGCACAGATGAATGTCCACAAACATATAGATTGAATGTATACTTATCAACTTTATGCTGCGCTGTGCGCCTCCATAGTGTTTCACTGGGCCCAGACTATTTCCGAAGTTCAGCAATGCAGTTACCACGCTGGCATGGCGGCTCGGCGTGCGGAAATGTTTGTGAGTCGCGTTAATGCATTTCGCCCCGCCCCCGGAGCTTCGTCAGAACGTGTATCACGTAATTCCGCATAGGTTCCGTATTTATAGCCAGAAAGCGTGACGTCTATGGTATATCTCCATCTTGTGGTTAGTTAGGTTCACACATCTATTTTTCAGATAATGGAATTTTAGCACCATCTTGTGGCCACATTTCTTATTGCAGCTCTGCTCAGAAAAAGAATTCCATTGATGTATTCTTGCACCATCTTGTGGCCATATATTTTATTGCTAGCAAAGTTTCATTCCTAGCTTGTTTGATAAGCCAATGGACTTTATATCTATAGCCTTGCCAGCCAAACAAATATATATATATCATTTTAAATATGCATATATAGTATATAGCCTAACTAATACTAACACTAACCATTAGTTGGATGGGATACCCATAGATATTTCTAAATTGACGATATTTACCAAATTTCGACTATAAATACCTTTGTGGAGGGGAAATGTAAGGCGGGACACATATTTTTACCCCCGCCCTTCTCCCATCTCCCTCCAGGAGAGCCAAGAGCCCCAAACCAATTTCCAAATCACAATACAAAAAACAAAAAACAAACCCATACTATAAAAACACTTTTAAATTAAGGTCTGTATTTAGGCCCTTTGGGCTCAATGTATCTAGAACATAAATCCAATAGCTTTCCTTTTTATATAATTGTACATCTGTATTCATATATCTAGTACTGGGATTCAGATGATAGATGCCTTCACCTGTAAACTGGAGGGGTCTGAGTTATGATACTCCATGAAATGTAGAGCAACTGGAGTTTTTTCTTTTTCTGCACTCTCCTCTTTTCCTGCATCTATTATATTTCTTACGTGTTCCTGAATGCGTGATCTCATTTCTCGTTTAGTTTTTCCTATATAAAATTTCCCACATGGGCAGGTCAACTGATATATCACATTTTTAGTTTTACAGGTCATTGCATGTCTAATGTCATATGTTTTTGTTCCTGACGAATTCGTGAATTTATCAGTGATGCCGCCCCTAGAAATGTGCCGCCTGAGGCAAAAGTTTCACCCCGCCTCATGAGCGGGCCGGCCCTGCTCACGTCCCCAGCTCCTGTCACCGAAACAGGAAGTGGCTGCCGGCGGGGCCAGGAGGATCGGAGGGAGACGGCGAGGGCTCCGGACAGCTGCAGGGGACTATTGGAAGCCCCAGGTGAGTAAAACTCATTTTTTTGTTTGACTTAAGTGTCCCTTTAAGGCTAGTGAAGGGATTTGCTAGTACACGCTCATA
This sequence comes from Hyperolius riggenbachi, assembly GCF_040937935.1. Lineage (NCBI taxonomy): Eukaryota > Metazoa > Chordata > Amphibia > Anura > Hyperoliidae > Hyperolius > Hyperolius riggenbachi. The sequence goes on from NC_090646.1 coordinate 52,100,535, forward strand.
GCATTCATTATCATTGAGCTGTTGCAGAGCCTCGTCCAAGTACATCTCCCGCGGCCACAGTACTATATTTCCCCCCTTGTCACTATGTTTAATAATTATATCTTTCTGGTTCTGTAATTTTTTTAGGGACTGTCTTTCTCCATGTGTTAAATTATCATATTCTAAGGCCATCTCACCCCATGATCTAATTTCACTCATTAAACATTCATTAAAAGTTGATATGTATTTATTCTGCGTATCCCTTTACTAGCCTTAAGGAGAATCTAAACAAGAAACTACAGTGGGGATATCTAGATAATATCCTCACTGAGCGAGAATACAGAGCACTGTCTGTGGATCAATTTGTGGTACCTGTACTATATATGCAGCCTAAAATCCATAAAAATATCTTACGGCCTCCAGGCCGCCCAATAATTGCTGCAATTAATGCACCAACTGAGAAAGCAGCGCAATATGTCGACCAAAAACTTAAACCCATGGTAGAAAGATTGCCCTCATTTGTACTCGATACTATGCAATTGTTGGAGAAACTGCACAAAGTTCATGTTCCAGAGGGAGCTTTATTAGTAGGCTTAGATGTGGAATCATTATTTACCTCCATTCCTAATGAAGTGGGCTTGAGGGCAGTAGAGAAATATCTTTATAAGTACTATCCATGTGAGGATGCTCATAACGACTTTGTAGGACAATTTGTTAAAATTTATTTTGAATAATAATTTTTTCTCGTTTGATGGCAAATATTATAGACAAAAAAGAGGTGTGGCCATGGGGGTGGCGTTCTCTCCGGCATATGCGTGTCTCCATTTAGGCGCATGGGAGGAGGAGATGGTCTATGGGGACTCGCGTTTCCGGGAGCACGTCCCCCTATGGCTCCGCTATGTGGACGACATTTTTATGTTATGGACAGGGAATCATAGTGATTTGGAACAATTTATACATGCTTTCTTTAAATGTCAATAATTATAATATCTATTTGACATATAAAATGCATCAACAAACTATTGAATTTCTGGATGTAACTATCAGAAAAGAAGGTAATAAGTTGATTGCCTCGACTTATAGAAAGCCAACGGCAGGGAATCTGTTACTTCATTATGATAGTGCTCACTTGGAGTCTCAAAAAAGAGCAGTCCAAATTGGACAGTTCCTGAGACTCCGCAGGAACTGCAGTGATATACAAAAATTCAAGACTGAGGCCCATGACTTAAAAGAAAGGCTTAGAGCCAGGGGATATCCTCACAAATTATTAAAATCTGCCTTGTACAGAGCATTGAAAACTGACCGAAACATGCTATTGACTAAAAAGAACAGAGACAACTGCAATTCTTCACCTAGGCTAATTACGACTTATGGACCACACTGGGGGAGACTAAAAGAGACTCTGCACAGATTCTGGCCCATATTAGAAAAGGATAAGAGATTAGCAAAAATAGTGGGACCCAGACCTGTACTAACAGCAAGACGTAATAAAAATCTATCTGATTTACTGACAGCATCGAAGTTTAGAAATAATCCAGGACATCAATTTTTTAAACGAAAAAATGGAATGTATAAATGTAATGACTGTTCCATATGCTCATTGGTTGAGGTCACTGATAAATTCACGAATTCGTCAGGAACAAAAACATATGACATTAGACATGCAATGACCTGTAAAACTAAAAATGTGATATATCAGTTGACCTGCCCATGTGGGAAATTTTATATAGGAAAAACTAAACGAGAAATGAGATCACGCATTCAGGAACACGTAAGAAATATAATAGATGCAGGAAAAGAGGAGAGTGCAGAAAAAGAAAAAACTCCAGTTGCTCTACATTTCATGGAGTATCATAACTCAGACCCCTCCAGTTTACAGGTGAAGGCATTTATCATCTGAATCCCAGTACTAGATATATGAATACAGATGTACAATTATATAAAAAGGAAAGCTATTGGATTTATGTTCTAGATACATTGAGCCCAAAGGGCCTGAATACAGACCTTAATTTAAAAGTGTTTTTATAGTATGGGTTTGTTTTTTGTTTTTTGTATTGTGATTTGGAAATTGGTTTGGGGCTCTTGGCTCTCCTGGAGGGAGATGGGAGAAGGGCGGGGGTAAAAATATGTGTCCCGCCTTACATTTCCCCTCCACAAAGGTATTTATAGTCGAAATTTGGTAAATATCGTCAATTTAGAAATATCTATGGGTATCCCATCCAACTAATGGTTAGTGTTAGTATTAGTTATGCTATATACTATATATGCATATTTAAAATTATATATATATATATTTGTTTGGCTGGCAAGGCTATAGATATAAAGTCCATTGGCTTATCAACCAAGCTAGGATTGAAACTTTGCTAGCAATAAAATATATGGCCACAAGATGGTGCAAGAATACATCAATGGAATTCTTTTTCTGAGCAGAGCTGCAATAAGAAATGTGGCCACAAGATGGTGCTAAAATTCCATTATCTGAAAAATAGATGTGTGAACCTAACTAACCACAAGATGGAGATATACCATAGACGTCACGCTTTCTGGCTATAAATACGGAACCTATGCGGAATTACGTGATACACGTTCTGACGAAGCTCCGGGGGCGGGGCGAAATGCATTAACGCGACTCACAAACATATCCGCACGCCGAGCCGCCATGCCAGCGTGGTAACTACATTGCTGAACTTCGGAAATAGTCTGGGCCCAGTGAAACACTATGGAGGCACACAGCGCAGCATAACGTTGATAAGTATACATTCAATCTATATGTTTGTGGACATTCATCTGTGCAGAAGTCCCTGTTGCGAGTGGACAGGTGGACAAGTGCTCTGCTGTTAAAACACTATTCTTGGAATAGGATTGAAAACAATCTTCTATATGCATAATCCAGATGATGTACCTATATTATATATGCTGTGAATCAAGAGGACTATACAAATTACTTCAGAAATAACGAGGTCTAATCAGATGGTGGTCACATTAACATTGTTGCTGCAACGAAGACAATTTTCTATGCAATTATGGTGCAGTCTCTGACATAGATCCGGAATCCTAAATCCATGATGTGGTGTATCTCCTTCGAGAGCATGCTAATACCTTTTTTCTGATGGTACCACAGTTCTGTCCATGGACATTTGAGTTCTGTCTATGGACATTGAGTGTATAGTAGGCCCCAAGTTTTTTGAATCTGGAAGTAACATATGAACTATATGTGATGAGTTTACCATGTGCATTATGCTTTAATTTTGAGCTGGCGGCAATATATGTGTGATCATATTGGTCCCTACTTTTTTGCCTCTGTGAGAGTATTAAAATTTGTTTACCTGGTCGTTACCCAGAGGGAGGACTCAGGATACCTCACGTTACTTACTGGAGGCTTTGAGGAGTACCACTATGGTCCAATAAATATATGGCGAGGGTTTTTATTTCATGATGGGATGGGTTACACAGGTGCACTCCATGGTTGGCTTAGCAGTCACTGATATAAGCTTATACTAGCTTTAGCAATCTTTTTCTTACAATCTAATAAATCATTTTATATTTTTGCAATATTTAAATGGTTATGTACTTTGTTCTATACTAATAGTGTGCGACATATACTGGCTTGGCAGTTTGTGGTTTTTGTCGATGGTTTGGTGTTGCCAGTGTCTGCACCTATTTCTTGATACAATTCTGCAAGTATAGTTATAGTTGAACTGAATATGCTATCATAAATATTTTTTGTAGTATTCTTTGGTCATAGTCTGACCTTCCCATGGAATGGAACATGGAAGGAGCAGACGATTATTGTTTAGAGGTAAAGACTGCTCGCCTAGGGTATTACCTCTGACTGCACCTAGGCGGCAGCGTTTCCCGACTTCTTAGGACAATTCTGAACCATGTGACCCTCCTCAGCACAGTATAGACAGAGTCTTTCTTATTTTCTGCGATTCTTTTCCACCCGCGTCAACCTGGAGTGTCCGATTTGCATCGGCTCAGGCGGAGGTGACGAGGGTGGAGAGGAGGCGTAGGAGACATATCCTACAGCATTTCTGCGTAAGCGACGATCTACCCGTACTGCTAAAGAAATTGCATCGTCTATGGACTTGGGCTCAGGATGTCCTAACATCAAATCAGAAACTGCATCAGATAAACCTGACAGAAAACAGTCTAACAGTGTGTATGTTCCCCATCTAGCTGACACAGCCCACTTCCTGAACTCCGCAGCATAAACCTCCACCGGATCACGACCCTGCCTGAGAGTCTTTAGCTTCCTTTCAGCAGTGGAGGCAATATCCGGATCATCATATATAATGGCCATGGCCTTAAAAAATTCCTGAACTGAGGATAACGCCTCATGCTCTGCATGAAGGCTATATGCCCATGTTTGAGAATCTCCTGACAAAAGGGTCTTTATGAATGTTACCCTCTGAGGCTCAGTTCCTGACCAGGTAGGCCTCAACTCTAAATAAGATAGCACCCGATTTCTAAAGTTCTGAAAGTCAGATCTATGTCCAGAAAACTTTTCAGGTATGGACATGCGAAGGTCCATGACTGGAGGGGATCGCACTGTATTAACAGCCGTTTGAAGGACCTGCACTGACCCAGACAGTTGTGTGATCTGAGTCTGTTGGGCATCAATCACCCCAATGAGGTTATTCACCGAGGTGGCCAGGACTTCAACTTGGCTGCGCTGTGCGTCCATAATGTTTGGTCTGCTGTTCTGTAACGATTGGTGTCAGCAACACAGATTTTTCTGATTATTGGTGATCTGCAGTATTACCAATAATACAGATGCTATACCTGATTATGTGGTGATCTGAAGAATCACCAATAATACTAGTATAGCTAGACACAGGACAACCAATGTGGATTTGTGCTTTGGTGCGACAGTAATGAGGAGAGGAGATCTTCCGAGGAGCGGGAGATTCAGACAATACTGCAGCCAAGAATCCCCTGAGGGGCAGGGAATTCAGACTGCACTGCAGCCAGTGGACACCTGAGGAGCAGGAACCACTGACTGTGCTGCAAGGATAACCACCTGAGGAGCAGGTGATTTAAGACCTCACTACAGCCAAGGATCCCCTGAGGAGCAGGGGATTCAGACTGTACTGCAGCCAGTGGACACCTGAGGAGCAGGGACCACTGACTGTCCTGCAAGGATGATCACCTGAGGAGCAGGTGATTAAGACTACACTACAGCCAGGGATCCCATGGGGAGCAGGGGATTCAGACTGTACTGCAGCCAGTGGACACCTGAGGAGCAGGGACCACTGACTGAGCTGCAAGGATGATCACTTGAGGAGCGGGTGATTAAGACTCTACTGCAGCTAGCAGACACTTGAGGAGCAAGTGTTGCAGACAGTGCTGTAAAGACTGATCACCTAGGGAGTAGGTGACAGCTCTTAGAAATTCCTCACTAATGGCTTGACCCACTAGTGAGAACAGGAAATTCAGACAAGCAGGGTCAGCAACGTACGGACAGATAAGGTACAAAGACGGAAGGTTGATTCAGTGTTAAGGTTCAGGCAGTGTCGGAAACAGTAATCAGATAGGCAGAAGTACCGAATCAGCAAACAGGAGAGTAGTCAGGGAAGCAGAAGATCATAACAGATAAACAGAAGCAATATAGCAATATCCGAGTCTAGGTGTGAAGTCCTTGGTTTCAACACCTGGGATCTAGACTAAAGTATAGTACACAGATATCACAATGCAATTAGTACTTAAGTTATCAACGGAAACTGGCTAAGTGTGAATTCCCAGCTCCAGCTGGTTCTAACACACTGTAAGATCTGACTAAGGTCTGAGCGCTAGCACGTTAGCGTTTGCAACAGCAGACAACCAGCAACTGACAGGCAGGTCCTATATATACTCAAAGCGCTCCACAGCGCCGTCCCAGTCACTCAGCCATTCCGGAGCACAACTGGAGTCATCTGACCGCTGATCAGTTGACTCCCCTTTTACTTGCATAAAGGTCCTGTCGCCTGGCGCGCGCGCGCGCGCGTAGCTCTCAATCTATGTGCACCAGAAGGACCAGGCAAAGCAGCAGCACGTAGCTGCACGGCAGAGGCCGCCTGCTGATACGCGGAGATAGCCGCCATGCCGCTTGCCCATGCGGCGGTATCTCCGCTATCCTTTACAGCCATTCTGTTGTTGATTTACTTCTATGCTTTGGGTCATTGTCCTGTTGAAACACCCATCTTCTACTAAGCTTTAGCTGGTGAACAGATGGCCTTACGTTCTCCTGCAAAATGTCTTGATAAACTTGGGCTTTCATCTTTCCTTTGATGAAAGCAATCCGTTCAGGCCCTGACACAGCAAAGCAGTGCCAAATCAAGATGTCCTCACAACTATACTTCAGAGTTGGGATGATGGTTGGTGTGCTGTGCCTCGTTTTCTCCTCACATAGTGTTATGTGTTTCTTCAAAACAACTCAACTTTGGTTTCATCTGTCCACAGAATATTTTGCCAGTACTGCTGTGGAACATCCTGGTGCTCTTTTGCAAACTTTAAACATGCAGCAATGGGTTTTTTTGGACAGCAGTGGCTTCCTCTGTGCTATCCTCCCATGAACTTCATTCTTGTTTAGTGTTTTGCTTATCGTAGATTCACTAACAGGGATGTAAGCATATGGCAGAGTCTTTTGTAAGTCTTTAGTTGACACTCTTGGATTCTTCTTTACCTCACTGAGCATTCTGCTCTGTGTTCTAGCAGTCATCTTTACAGGACAGCCACTCCTAGGGAGAATAGCAGCAGTGCTGAACTTTCTCCATTCAAGACAATTTGTCTTACTGTGGACTGATGGACAGCAAGGCTTTTGCAGATACGTTTATAACTCTTTCCAGCTTTATGCAAGTCATCAATTTTTAATCGTAGGTCTTCTGAGAGCTCTTTCGTGCGAGGCATCATTCATATCAGCCAATGATTCTTGGGATTGTTTTTATAGGGCAGGACAGCTGTAACCAACACCTCCGATCCGATCTCATTTGATTGGACTCCAGCTGGCTATTGGCTAACACCTCACTCCAATTAGCTCTTGGCGATGTGATTAGTTGAAATGCAAAAATCCCCCCCCCCCCCTTTATGAAATGCTACAAACACCCCTGTATGAAAGGTGAAATTAACCCTCACATTCAATGCAATGATCACCCCATTATGAAATGCAATTAGAACACCCATATCAGTGCTGGGCCGAAATTACGCATGAGCGTAATTACGCATCGTAATTCACTGTAAATGAACCATAAGCGTTACGCGTAACTTATGGTCTTACGCGCAAATATTTACTCGTAAGCCGTAAAGCGGTATTGTATTTACGCCGCCTACCGTAATTGCGTAGGTATGCGTAATCTTACGCTGACTTAAAGCGGAATATAACCCTGCATTTCAACTTTGCTCTAAAACATTATTTACAGCATATTATATGCAAAAAGCATTTTTTTTTTACCAGACCAGCATTGGAAGGGTTACACAGAGGTTTAAAGTTCCGTGGAGAGATATGCAGAAGTTCAGATTGTTACATTCTATTTAGTTATATGTATCTATTGAGAAATGTTACACACTCTTTGGCTGTCCTCCAACTCCTTCTCAGTCAGAGAGATGAGTCACATTCAACACTTAAGGTAGCCATACACTGGTCGATTTGCCATCAGATTCGACCAACAGACAGATCCCTATCTGATCGAATCTGATCAGTGAGGGATCGTATGGCTACCTTTACTGCAAACAGATTGTGAACCGATTTCAGCCTGAAACCGTTCACAATCTGTGGTGGTGGTGGTGGTGGTGCTGCCGCCGCTCCCCCCCCCCCCCCCCCGCCACATACATTACCTGCTCCGCCGGCGCGACTCCCGGGTCTCTCTCCGCTCTTCTTCTCCGCTCTGGTCTCCGGCTCCAGCATGCTTCACTTCTTCCTGCCCGGCAGGAAGTTTAAACAGTAGAGCGCCCTCTACTGTTTAAACTTCCTGCCGGGCAGGAATAAGTGAAGGCATGCCGGAGACCAGAGCGGAGAAGAGCGGAGACGAGCGGGGGCAGTCGTGCCGGCGGAGCAGGTAATGTATGCGGGCTCTATTGCGTCGGTCGTTGGGCACTCGAACGCCGCTAGCGATGCGCTCTTTACCCGTGGGCGATCGACAGTTATTTTCCGCACGGCGCGATCGACGGGATCGGACGAAATGGATCGAAATTTGGCGTGTAGCGCGAACGATTGGCAGCAGATTCGATCCCAGTGATCGAATCTGCTGTCGAAACTGCGGTAAATCGGGCCAGTGTATGGCCACCTTTAGATACATTTATGTAAACAAAATGTATCTATGTCAGCTTCGGATGCGTCTGCAGAAATCTCCAGGAACTTTAAAGCTGTGTGTAACCCTTCCAATGCTGGTCTAGTAAAAAAAAAATGCTGGTTGCATATAATATACTGTAAATAATGTTTTAGAGCAAAGTAGAAATGCAGGGTTATATTCCGCTTTAAGCATAATTTTACACGTAATTACTGACGTAGAACTCTCCTTTTCTAATAGTAGCCAATTAGAGTTGGGCCGAACCTCCGATTTTCGGTTCGCGAACCGGGTTCGCGAACTTTCGCAAAAGGTTCGGTTCGCGTTAAAGTTCGCGAACCGCAATAGACTTCAATGGGGATGCGAACTTTGAAAAAAAAAAATAATTATGCTGGCCACAAAAGTGATGGAAAAGATGTTTCAAGGGGTCTAACACCTGGAGGGGGGGATGGCGGAGTGGGATACATGCCAAAAGTCCCCGGGAAAAATCTGGATTTGACACAAAGCAGCGTTTTAAGGGCAGAAATCACATTGAATGCTAAATGACAGGCCTAAAGTGCTTTCAAACATCTTGCATGTGTATACATCAATCAAGGAGTGTAATTAAGGTACTGCTTCACACTGACACACCAAACTCATCGTGTAACGCACCGCAAACAGCTGTTTGTGTAGTGACGGCCGTGCTTTACTGGTGCGCACCATGGCGAGAGTGCAGGTTTTGGTGGCTTTACAGCCCATATGGTCACCTGGCTGATGTAGCTGAATGACAGAACAGTGACTGTCCAGCTGATCAAATTTGGTCTGACCACAATGAGGCAACGACCTTATTATCGTGGGTGTGCCCCTCGAGACACTCATCTAGGCGCCGGTCATTGCTCCATTGTGATACGCAAGCCCCTTCACCACGGCAAGGTAATGATCACGAAGGGGAATGGGCGCATGTACATGCCTTTTCTTTTGTTGTTGCAGCTGCCCGCAGTGCAGCCAGAAAAATTAGGCAGTCATGTACACGCACCCGAAAAATTATTACAGCGGCCGCTGCTAGCAGCGGCCTAAAAAATTCAGCAATCCGCCTGGAGTCCCGGACCCTGTTGGTGGTGGCGGAGAAGGTAGTCAAGCGGCCTGCAGGCAGACATGCTGTGTGGAGGGACTGGGAGCGACTTAGTCTTCTTGGGGCAGGCCAGGCAGCCAGTCACACGGCGTGCAGGCAGAGATGCTGTATGTGCGGGGACTGACTTAGTCTTGGGGCGGGCAGCAGCCCTCCGGGATCCATGCCTCATTCATTTTGATAAAGGTGAGGTACTTAACACTTTTGTGACTTAGGCGACTTCTCTTCTCTGTGACAATGCCTCCAGCTGCGCTGAAGGTCCTTTCTGAGAGGACGCTTGCGGCAGGGCAGGAGAGAAGTTGGATGGCAAATTGGGACAGCTCTGGCCACAGGTCAAGCCTGCGCACCCAGTAGTTCAAGGGTTCCTCATCGCTGTTCACAGCAGTGTCTACATCCACACTTAAGGCCAGGTAGTCGGCTAACTGCCGTTCCAGGCGTTGGTGGAGGGTGGATCCGGAAGGGCTACGGCGAGGCGTTGGACTAAAGAACGTCCGCATGTCCGACATCACCATGAGATCGCTGGAGCGTCCTGTCTTTGACTGCGTGGACACGGGAGGAGGATTAGTGGCAGTGGTACCTTGCTGGCGTTGTGCCGTCACATCACCCTTAAAGGCATTGTAAAGCATAGTTGACAGTTGGTTCTGCATGTGCTGCATCCTTTCCACCTTCCGGTGAGTTGGTAACAGGTCCGCCACTTTGTGCCTGTACCGAGGGTCTAGTAGTGTGGCCACCCAGTACAGCTCATTCCCCTTGAGGTTTTTTATACGGGGGTCCCTCAACAGGCAGGACAGCATAAAAGACGACATCTGCACAAAGTCGGATCCAGTACCCTCCATCTCCTCTTGCTCTTCCTCAGTGACGTCAGGTAAGTCAACCTCCTCCCCCCAGCCGCGAACAATACCACGGGAAGGTTGAGCAGCACAAGCCCCTTGCGATGCCTGCTGAGGTTGTTCTCCTGCCGCCGTCCCCTCCTCCTCCTCCTCCTCCTCCCCCAAAGAAACACCTTGCTCATCATCCTCTGAGTCTGATTCGTCTTCTGCACACGACTTCTCTTCTTCCTCCTCCTCCCCCCTCTGTGCTGCCGCAGGTGTTGAGGAAACAGCTGGGTCTGATGAAAATTGGTCCCATGCCTGTTCCTGCCGTAACGGTTCCTGGTCACGCTCATTCACAGCTTCATCCGCCACTCTACGCACAGCACGCTCCAAGAAGTAAGCGTAGGGAATTAAGTCGCTGATGGTGCCCTCACTGCGGCTCACCAGGTTGGTCACCTCCTCAAACGGCCGCATGAGCCTGCATGCATTCTCCATCAGTGTCCAGTTGTCGGGCCAGAACATCCCCATCTTCCCAGACTGTTTCATTCTACTGTCGTTGTAGAGGTAGTGGGTCACGGCTTTCTTCTGTTCTAGCAGGCGGGAGAACATGAGCAGGGTCGAGTTCCAGCGAGTCGGGCTATCGCAAATGAGGCGTCTCACCGGCATGTTGTTTTTGCGCTGAATTTCCGCAAAGCGTGCCATGGCTGTGTAAGACCGCCTCAAATGCCCACAGAACTTCCTGGCCTGCTTCAGGACATTCGCTAAGCCAGGGTACTTTGCCACAAATCTTTGAACCACTAGATTCATGACATGTGCCATGCAGGGTATGTGTGTCAGCTTCCCCATATGCAAAGCGGCAAGCAGATTGCTGCCGTTGTCGCACACCACGTTGCCTATCTCCAGGTGGTGCGGGGTCAGCCACTCATCCACCTGTTTCTTAAGAGCAGCCAGGAGAGCTGCTCCAGTGTGACTCTCCGCTTTGAGACAAGCCATGTCTAAGATGGCGTGACACCGTCGTACCTGGCATGCAGCATAGGCCCTGCGGAGCTGGGGCTGTGTAGCTGGAGAGGAGAACTGCCACTCAGCCAAGGAGGAGGAGGACAGCGAAGAGCATGTAGCAGGAGGAGAGGAGGTGGCAGGAGGCCTGCCTGCAAGCCGTGGAGGTGTCACAATTTGGTCCGCTTGCCATCGTTCACCACCAGGTTCACCCAATGGGCTGTGTAGGTAATGTAGCGGCCCTGCCCGTGCTTGGCAGACCAGGCATCCGTGGTCAGGTGTACCCTTGACCCAACGCTCTTCGCAAGAGATGACACCACTTGCCTCTCAACTTCACGGTGCAGTTGGGGTATGGCCTTTCTCGAAAAATAAGTGCGGCCTGGCATCTTCCACTGCGGTGTTCCGATGGCCACAAATTTACGGAAGGCCTCAGAGTCCACCAGCCGGTATGGTAACAGCTGCCGAGCTAACAGTTCCGCCACGCCAGCTGTCAGACGCCGGGCAAGGGGGTGACTGGCCGAAATTGGCTTCTTCCGCTCAAACATTTCCTTCACGGACACCTGACTGCTGCTGTGGGCAGAGGAGCAGGAACCGCTCAAGGGCAGAGGCGGAGTGGAGGAGGGTGCCTGTGAAGGTGGAAGGGAGAAAGCGGCAGAAGCAGATAATGCACCTGATGGAGGAGGAAGAGGAGAAGGAGGGTGGCTTTGCTTTTGTGTGCTGCTGCTGCTTTTGCTCAGGTGGCCATCCCATTGCTGTTTGTGCCTTTTCTCCAGGTGCCTTCGTAAGGCACTTGTCCCTACGTGAGTGTTGGCCTTTCCACGGCTCAATTTTTGTTGGCAGAGCGAACAGATGGCTTTGGTCCGATCTGAGGCACACACATTAAAAAATTTCCACACCGCTGAGCCACCCTGGGATGTGGGCACTATGGGGACCTCAGCAGCTGATGCTGAAGGGCAAGTTGGCTGGCTGTACATAGGTGGCAATACATGGTGCCGGACACTGCCACCAGCTGTTTCTGACGAAGAGCTGCCCCAGCTTCTTTCAGCAACTTCTCTCCTCCTCCTACTCTCTGACTCCCCCTCTGAACTGTCCCCCTCTTCATCTCCTCTATTGGGTACATACAGAGGATCCCTATCATCGTCATCATCGTAATCATCCTGCCCAGCTTCGCTTGCCTCAGACAAATCCAAACATGCACCAACATCAGTAGGTCCTTCATCCTCCTTACACGTTACATCCATAATGTTGCCGCGTAACTCAGACATATGAGCTGGTGAAAATTCATCTGGCTGTAACAACAATGGCTGTGCATCAGTGATTTCACCACTAAATAATTCTTGCGAAGTGTCAAATGCAGCGGAAGTGGTGCTAGTAGTAGCACTGGTGGCTGAGCAAGATGAGGTGTTCTGTGTCGCTAAATACTCAACCACGTCCTGACAATCTTGGGAGGTGATGGGACGTGCCTTCTTCCGAGCACTGTACTGTGGACCAGGTCCACACGAAATTACATTTACACGACCTAACGCAGACCTGCCGGGTGGCCTTCCTCTGGCTCTGCCACTACCTCTTCCTCTACCTGTTTTGTCCATATCGGGTATGCACGGAGTGGTATATCACACTGCGTGCACTCACGTAGGTAGGTGGGTTCACTTAACTGCACAGGTATGCGCACTGATGCGGTGGGTTCACTGAACAGAACAGGTATACAGTGGCGGGTTCACAGAACAGGTATGCAGTGGCGGGTCCACTGAACAGAACAGGTATGCAGTGGCGGGTTCACTAAACAGAACAGGTATACAGTGGCGGTTCACTAAACAGAACAGGTATGCAGTGGCGGGTCCACTGAACAGAACAGGTATGCAGTGGCGGGTTCACTTAACTGCACAGGTATGCGCACTGATGCGGTGGGTTCACTGAACAGAACAGGTATGCAGTGGCAGGTCCACTGAACAGAACAGGTATGCAGTGGCGGGTTCACTAAACAGAACAGGTATACAGTGGCGGTTCACTGAACAGAACAGGTATGCAGTGGCGGGTTCACTTAACTGCACAGGTATGCGCACTGATGCGGTGGGTTCACTGAACAGAACAGGTATGCAGTGGCGGGTTCACTAAACAGAACAGGTATGCAGTGGCGGGTCCACTGAACAGAACAGGTATGCAGTGGCGGGTTCACTTAACTGCACAGGTATGCGCACTGATGCGGTGGGTCCACTGAACAGAACAGGTATGCAGTGGCGGGTTCACTAAACAGAACAGGTATACAGTGGCGGTTCACTAAACAGAACAGGTATGCAGTGGCGGGTCCACTGAACAGAACAGGTATGCAGTGGTGGGTTCACAGCACAGGTATGCAGTGGTGGGTTCACAGCACAGGTATGCAGTGGTGGGTTCACAGCACAGGTATGCAGTGGTGGGTTCAATGAACAGGTATACAGTGGCGGGTCCACTGAACAGAACAGGTATGCAGTGATGGGTTCACAGCACAGGTATGCAGTGGTGGGTTCACAGCACAGGTATGCAGTGGTGGGTTCACAGAACAGGTATGCAGCCAGACAGGAACAAGCTAAGCCTAACTAATCTTTCCCTGAGAGACAGTCTGCAGCAGCTCGCCCTACTCTGACTAATGCAGGCACACGAGTGGCCGTAATGGCCGCCGCTGCCTGCCTTATATAAGGGGGGGGTGGGGCTCCAGGGGCTAGTGTAGCCTAATTGGCTACACTGGGCCTGCTGACTGTGATGTAGAGGGTCAAAGTTGACCCTCCATGTGCATTATGGGGCGAACCGAACTTCCGCAAAGGTTCGCCTGCGGGACGCGAACGCGAACCACTGAAGTTCGCATGGAACTGTTCGCAGGCGAACCGTTCGGCCCAACTCTATAGCCAATCAGTCAACATGTTTGGTTGGAAGCTACATCCTAAGCAACCAATAGTATCTTCTCCCGCCCTTCAGTATATAAGCTGTCAGCCATGATCTGTGTTCTTTGTGGGTTGCTTTCACTTTCTGAGGAGAAGGAGTGAGACAGAGAGTGATACACAGTTACACACCTATATTACTTGCAATTCTATTGCATTTTCTTCGATCTTTGATCTGTGTGATTGAAAGCCTGTGTTAGGAAGTTGATTATTGTAGTTAGGGCTTTGTTTAGGCTTTGAAGCTGAGCGTGCCCGGAACGCATACGCACGCGTACGTTTTGACGCATACGGATGACAGGTACGCAATAGTTGTCACACAGCCAGTGACAATTATTGCGTACCCGTCATCGGTATGCGTCAAAACGTACGCGTGCGTATGGTGATAATGGGCATTACGGCACTGCGCGTAACAGCGTAGCGTAAGCGCCTGCATTACGGTATCCTTACGCGTAACTGCGTAAGTGAATGCGTGATTACAGTGATGAGCCGTAGATAATTTCCTACGCCGTAACCGTAATTGCGTAATGCGTAATAGCGTAAAATTACACGTAATGATCCGTAAGCGTAGATTTTTTCATTACGACCATCATGTCATCAGCTCGACTCCTCCTCCTTTGCTGTAAGCAGAGATGCGCAGCCCTGCATTCTCTCCTCTTGCCCCACCCACCCACTTTTTCATGCCACCCGGCTGGAAAAAAATTCTGGGGAGAACACTGGCTGTATTTGAAGAACTTGGGGTTTTAGTATCGGACAACCTTTGATGAATTGAAGTCATAATGTCAGCAAAGGGGAGGTTGATCACTTGGTTCTGAACAGTCTCAAGACCCAAAATAAAGAGCTGACTTAAAGGATACCACAGCTGAACAAACAGAAAGATCCAGTGTGTAGGGGGTTAAAAGTACATACTGTGACCTCCTCCTGCCCCCTCCGTCTGCTGCCATTCGTGGAAGATTCATGCCGGTGTCCCCACGACTTGCTTGACCCTTGACCTGGATATAAAACTTCGTCTCTTCACTTCTGGTAGCGCATAGCTATGGGCTCAGAAGCACGCTGTCCCCTGCGTCTACTCTGGGCTGCGTGTGCGCTCCATTACACCAAGTGTCACATGATTAAATAAGAGCCTGTTTCCACTGGGGTGCCTTGCTTTTGTGAATATGCAGCCAAATTGCTATAGTCATTCCATGCACGGCTATAGGGACTCAGATGCATGCCATGCAAAACTGCAGCATGCTGTCCTAACCGCACCAACATGTGAGTCTGAATATGCAGTTTCCCCATCCAGATCACATGCCAGGAAATGCTGCAAATTCGGACGTAGTGAAAACGGGTCCGTACTGTGTTATCAACAAGCTTAAACGATATGTCGGCCAAATTAAGCTATGCAAGCTCTACTTACCCGGGGCTTCCTCCAGCCCCTTGCAGCAGACATGTCCATCGCCACAGCTCTGCTCCCAGCCGCTGGTTGGGGTCCCTGCTGGTGCAGAGGCCTACCTCACGAGGTCATCTTCTACTGCGCCTGCACGAGCGCCACTGTCAATCACTCGTACGTGGTGTGGAAGGTATTGCACAGGCACATTAGAGGATGACCTCGCGAGGACCCAGCTTAATTTGGCTGACATTTCCTTCAAACTTAATTGGAGAGGACAGACTAAAGAATTACCAAAACTAGAGAGTTAATGGATTTATACTCTGAAAACTATGCAACCAGTTGGATTGAGCCGTGATGTTAGTCTGAATTATTTTTTTGATAATTCCTAAAACAAAACAAACAAAAAAAAAAACTATTACTTTAGATTGTAAGCTCACAAGGGCAGGGCTCTCTCCCCCTTTTGTGTCTTGGAAATCATTATACATTTTATTCATCATGTTACTTTTGTCACTGTAATTACCAATTCTGTACTTTGTACCATTTCGGTATTTAATCACCAATTCTGTATTTTGTATATTGGTTTACACCATTATCTGTAGTATTATGTACCCCATGTTTGTTTCTTGAATTGTACAGTGCCACAGAATATGTTGCCGCTTTATAAGCCTTTGGCAGGGCCCTTTTCTTTTGTGTATCATGACTGTGTGCACTTTACCCAGAATTATGGGAAATTGTATTTTTACCACTACCACTCCAGTGTATGATTTGGCATTTTATTACTATCTGCATTGAATTATTCTTATTCTTTTAGTTAGCCAATAGTTAGCCAATAAATGGTATCATCCTGATTAAAACTTTTTGCTTTTATCTGCATTGTGTTGTGTATCTTATTGCTTATTTCCTGTATTGTTGTATCTATTGTCTATTTATTACGTGTGTTGTGCCTGTTATCATTGTCTGTAATCCTATTTCTTGTACAGCGCTGCATAATATGTTGGAGTAATATAAATCCAATAAATAAGGGCAGAACGGTGGCGTAGTGGTTAGCTCTCTCGCCTTGCAGCGCTGGGTCCCTGGTTCGAATCCCAGCCAGGGCACTATCTGCAAAGAGTTTGTATGTTCTCTCCGTGTCTGCGTGGGTTTCCTCCGGGCACTCTGGTTTCCTCCCACATTCCAAAAACATAAAGATAAGTTAATTGGCTCCCTCTGAAAAAATTGGCCCTAGACTACAGTACTTACACTACATAATATAGACATATGGCAATGATAGGGATTAGATTGTGAGCTCCTTTGAGGGACAGTTAGTGACAAAAAATATATATATATACACTGTACAGCGCTGCATAATATGTCAGCGCTATATAAATACTAAATAATAATAATAAATAGTCATAATAATAGTTTGTTATATACTGTATTTTTCTGGAAAAAAAAAAAGGTTATGAACTTTTTTAGCCACTAGATGGCAGCAGAATCCCTTCACATTTTTGTACATAGACAAGTAAAACTATTTTTAGTACCGTATCTGTTTGCACTGCAGCATCTATTTTTCCCAACTAATTCACTGATTAGGAATGTATGCACTTTACTTAAGGGGCCCATACACTGGCCGATATCAACCATCGATCGATTGATCGATTCTATGGAATCAAACAATCGGAAATCAATTCTATCAAATCAGCCGATCTATCGATTTGCGGCCGATTTTGATCGATTTGATCTATCTGACAGGATGGAAAATCTAGGTCGATGGCCCATAGAGTTGCATTGGATCTAAATGTCCAATAATGCAATTACCGTATATACTGGCGTATAAGACGACTTTTTAACCCTTAAAAATCTTCTGCAAAGTGGGGGGTCGTCTTATATGCCGAGTATCAGTCTGGAGGTAGCGTCAGTGGTGCCGGGTACCGGGTGTCAGGCGTGGTAAAATTACCTGTCGTGCAGTCTTCCTGTGAATAGAAAAGTAGATTGCGCTCTGTGTTTAAAGAAAAGACTTGCTGTATTAGTTTCTTGCAAACAGCCGCTCGCGCAGGTATCAGTGCGGCTTCCGGGATCATCTGACTGGTGACGTTTGCGCTCCACAATACAGCCCGGAAATCTCATCAGTAGAGCGCACACGTCACCAGTCAGGTGACCCCGGAAGCCGCACTGATACCCGCGCGAGCGGCTGCTCGCAAGAAACTATTACAGCAAGTCTTTTCTTTAAACACAGAGCGCAATCTACTTGTTTATTCACAGGAAGACTGCACGACAGGTAATTTCACCACAGCCTGACACCCGGCTGACACTGGGGTAGTCTTATACGGCGAGTATACCCCAACCTCTATATTTTAACTGGAAAGTTGGGGGGTCGTCTTATACGCCCAGTCGCCTTATAGGCCGGTATATATGGTAGATCGATTTCCAATAGATTTCCAATCTGTTCCTAGTTTGTGGCACACATCAGATAGATTCCTGTCAGATTCCACTTGACAGGCATCTGACAGAAATCTATCTGATGGTCGAATCTGCTGCAAATCTATAAGTGTATGGCCACCTTTATACGGCATGTATTGCATTTGCAATTTTTAATTAATTGAAATTTTGATATGTTTATTTGTATACATATGCATAATCTGAGAACCACATACAATTGATAATGCTTCCAGCCACTTGTTCCCTGTCCTCTAACATAAGCCACTTTCCCTGACTGCATTTCCCATAATTCCGTGGATCCTATTGATCATTATGGGTTGACCATCATGTGACTGCTCTCAGTAAATGACTAGCAACAGTGTGTTTTAATCGGCATGAATGAATTGGTCTGTAAATAGCTCAGAATTCCCTGAAATTGGTAAGTTAACACTATACAGTATAGTGTACAGTACAGTAATCCCCATACTGTGCCCACTCTCCATTAACACCTGGTGATGACGGGAGGCCGAAACCTGGTTGGGTGAGGAAAGCAGCCTATTCGTGTGATAATGCACTGAAGCACTTCCTTTTTTGATTTGATTTAATTGATTGATAGGCTCAAACATGCTTTAGGGTCCTGTTTGCATCAGGGTCCGGTTTTATTATTGATCTCAGGTACAATTTGAATACTTTTGTAAACAGAGATTTGTAAAACTAGTTTAAAACAGTTAAAGGACAACTGAAGTGAGAGGGATATGGAGGTTGCCATATTTATTTCCCAAACAATGTGCATTGCCTGGCTACCCTGCTGGTCCGTTGCTTTAAATACTTATGGTACGTACACACTTGCGATAACGATCGTTTACAAGGAACGATAGTTACCAGACGAACAATATTGGAATGATTGGAATGCAACGATAGGATGCAGCGATCATCATACACATTTTAACGATCGTTCTCGCAGAAAAGAATGATCAGAGGGAAATGTTGCGTACATATTTATATAAAATTTAAGAAAAAAACACAAACATGAGGTTACAATAGATAACAATATATGATAGTTAACTTACAAACAAAGTTTATTTGAAATTTGTAATGTAACAATCTTTACAGGCCGCGCTACACAGTAAGTACGGAAGCTGGCAGAAATACAGCACAGGCGCATTGGCCCTTGTAACGATCGTGCTCGGCAGATAACTGTACACACTATAGTTTTGTAACGATTGTCGTTCAATATGATCTGTCCTGTTGGATTTTCTCATCGTGCCGACATCGTTCATTCGTCGTTGTACTTACTGATCGTTTGGTAAAGTTCTTTACCTGATTGTCGGTAGACCGATCGTTAAGCTGCTGTTTCAAACGACCATAGTCGCAAGTGTGTACGTAGCATAAGCCACAGACCCTGAACTAGCATATGCAGATCAGGTGTTTCTGACAAAAATCTGACAAGATTAGCTGCATGCTTGTTACAGGTGTGTGATTCGGAAACCACTGCAGCCAGGGGCGTAGCAATCGCTATAGCAACCATAGCATTGCTATGGGGCCCCTACATCACAGGGGGCCCGCAGCAGGATGCCCCGCTAGGTGCTCGAGGGGTCGCAGCATGAGGGGAGACCTTGGTGGCACGTCGGCAGATACATACCTTCCGTGCGCTCCAGCGCGGATGGTTCTCCCTCTAGTGTCTGACGCGACTTCCTGTTTATACCGGAAGTCGCGTCAGAAGCTAGAGAGAGACGCATCGGTGGAGCGCACGGAAGTTATGTATCTGCCGCCGCTGCCCAGCTGCCTGCATACAATGTTTATTCAAAGCTGGAGGGGAGCGCAGAGGGGAGGGCCCGAGGTGAGGGAGGGGGGGCCCTTCCCCCCTCCCCACCGACGTGCCACCAAGCTCTCCCCTCATGCTGTAACCCCTCCAGCCCTCAAAAACGGCCCTGAGCGGGCCCGGTGGGAGGGGCTGCCTAACCTGTCACTGCCTAAACTGGGGGGCTCATGTCACTACCTGAACTGGGGGGCTCCTGTCACTACCTAAACGTGGGGACTCCTGGCGCTACCTTAACTAGGGGGCACCTGTCACTACCTAAACTATCCAGGCCAGCCAGCCCAGCATCACCACCAGCCAACCAGCCCAGAATCACTGTCAAAAAGGCCACAGCATCACCACCAGTCAGGCCAGCATTTACTTCAACCAGCCAAGCACAGCCCAGCATCACCGCCAGCCAACCCAGCCATAGCATCACCACCAACCAACCCAGCCACAGCATCGGCCACAGCATCACCGCCAGCCAACCCGGCCACAGCATCATCGCCAGCCAGGCCACAGCACCACTGCCAGGCCTTTCAGCCCACACATCATCCCCAATCCAGCCAAAAACAGTATTGCCAGGCACAGCAGCCAGTACAGGAGAATTCATAAGCCAGGTGAGAGGTGTCTACCATATTAAGGGGGCATTCTGCCTATTTATGTGAAATGCTGTCTATTTATGTGCCTCATGACTGCTGAATTTGTCTTCTTGGGGGCCTCATGATTGCTGACTTTGTCTTGTTGGGGGCCTCATGACTGCTGAATTTGTCATGTTGGGGGCCTCATTTTTGCTGAATTTGTCTTGATAGGGGCCTCATGATTGCTGTATTTGTCCTGTTGGGGGTCACATGATTGCTGAATTTGTCTTGTTGGGGGCCTCATGATTTGTTGGGGGCCTCATGATTGCTGAATTTGTCTTTTTGGGGGCCTCACAATTGCTGAATTTGTCATGTTGGGGGCCTCATTTTTGCTGAATTTGTCTTGATAGGGGCCTCATGATTGCTGTATTTGTCCTGTTGGGGGTCACATGATTGCTGAATTTGTTTTGTTGGGGGCCTCGTGATTGCTGAATTTGTCTTGTTGGGGGCCTCACAATTGCTGAATTTGTCATGTTGGGGGCCTCATTTTTGCTGAATTTGTCTTGATAGGGGCCTCATGATTGCTGAATTTGTCTTGTTGGGGGCCTCACAATTGCTGACTTTGTCATGTTGGGGGCCTCATGATTGCTGAATTTGTCTTGTTGGGGGTCACATGATTGCTGAATCTGTGTTGTTGGGGGTCACATGATTGCTAACTGCGAGACTATGGGAAAAGCTGAATCCTTCTCATATGAGACAATAGCATTAAACCTACTTTTTTAGCTTTTTAAAACAGAAAATAAAACTGGGAGGTTGTAAAAAATTAATTTATTTTTCAGGAGTAGGAAGGATGAAATTGTTTAACAGTTTATTTTCAACTTGGATTTTCCTTAATGTTCATTTATGAGTTAAACGTTTGTACAGTATTTAGTTTAAATTGCTGTTGCCACAAGGGGGCCCAGTGATTTCTAGTTACACCCCTGACTACTACCTAAACTGGGGACACCTATAGACCTGGATACTTATACTGTACTTAGAGGGGTGTGGGAATGTTGGGGTGGAGGGTCCTGGAGGAATGTTTGGGTGGGAGGTCCGAGGTCCGTGGGGTTGGAAGGTCATGGGGGGGGGGCATAAAATGTTTTGCTATGGGGCCCAGTCATTTCTAGCTACACCCCTGACTGCAGCCTAAAGGTGGGTACACACATCAGATAAAAGTCTTTGGAAAATGAAAGATCTTAGACCAATTTTACCCCCTTCCATGTAGTATGAGAGCCATACTCTACACAGTCTATTCTATTGAGCTGAACTCCCCATCAGAAAAAAATCTTTGCAAGATGCTGCACACAAAGATGTTGTACACATTCTAAAGATCAGTATCTGCAAAAGATCTGTTCCTGCAAAATACATTCATAGTCTATGATATTTGCAGATCCTCATACACACCTTGTTTAATGGACATTCATCTGCAGATCAGATAATTATCTGCAGATCTGAAGATCCATCCTGGAGGATCTGATCTGCAGATGAATGTCTGTTAAACAAGGTGTGTATGAGATCTGCAGATATCATAGACTATGAATGCATTTTGCAGGAATAGATATTTTGCAGGAACAGATCTTTTGCAGATACTGATCTGTTGCATGTGTACAGCATCTGTGTGTGCAGCATCTTGCAAAGATTTCTATCTGATGGGGAGTTCAGCTCAATAGAATAGACTGTGTAGAGTATGGCTCTCATACTACATGGAAGGGGGTAAAATTGGTCTATGATCTTTCATTTTCCAAAGACTTTTATCTGACGTGTGTACCCACCTTAACCAGTTCACCCCCAAGGGTTTTTATCCTAACGGACCAGAGCAATTTTCAGTTGTCAGTGCCCCTCCCTTTTATTCCCTAGTAACTTTATTACTACTTATCACAAGAAAATGATCTATACCTTGTTTTTTTTTTTTTCGCCACCAATTAGGCTTTCTGTGGTTAGTACATTTTGCTAAGAATTTTTTTTATTTTAAATGCGTTTTAATGAGAAAAACAGAAAAAAATGAAAAATAATCATTATTTCTCAGTTTTCAGCCATTATAGTTTTAAAATTAAACATTCTCCTGTGGATAAAACAAACACGTTTTATTTGCCCAGTTGTCCCGATTATTAAACCGTTTCAATTATGTCACTATCACAATGTATGGCGACAGTATATTATTTTGAAATATAAGTGTTATTTTTCTGTTCTGTTTTTTATTGTTCTGGCCATAATTACAAGCCCCTATGTAATAAATTAAAATTAATTTTCCCCCATAAAATATAGATTAAAAAAAGTTCCTAAGGCAACTATTTATTTATTTATTTATTTATTTATTTATTTATTTTTTTGTTCAAACTCAGCGCACATATAATCTCAGCTATTCGCGTAGCAGCTTATTTGCCGCACACTTGAGCAGAGAGGTGCTTTCATCATAGTTTGTAATACAGTATACCTTTTCTAAAATTAATTAATTAATCTTTATTTATACCTTTATAACGCAGTGGAAAAAACACCTCCCCATCCCGTCACTTAAAATGCCATAGCCTTGGCCTCGCTATAATATAATATATCCATCTCCATTCCTCCATCTAACATACTCCTCACTCCTACACATTCCCACACACATCTACTGCATTCATCACATCACAACCGTCTCCACTATTCTACAACATATCCATCTCTCCTCTCTCATCTAACATCCTTCGCACTTGTAATTTCAACTCCCACTCACATCTACCACATTCATCGCTCGTTCCCCGTTTTATACATGCCTCCCTCCATCTCTACCAAGGGTATACCTCAGATTACTATGGTCAATTAATTAAACCCTGCCCCTCTATGTGGACTCCTCCAAATTTTCAACAAGATGATTCCACAAATTTTCCCCACAATCATACAATGTGTTCATCTTGTTAACCCATTCAATCAATGTTGGTGGGGTAGAGCCTTTCCAGCCCAAAGCTATCATAGATTTGGCTACAACTGTTCCAATTTCTTTTATAAGACAGCAACCCATGCTGTCATATCTATCAGCAAAACTGAGGATAGCTTCCGATGCTGTTAGCTTAAAACAACCTTTCAACAAGATACTTGAAAAGTCTATTATTTCCTGCCAAAAAGGTTTAATAACAGGACAAGACCACCACATGTGCGTAGCTGTACCCCCTCCCTGACCACATCTCCAACATTTAGCCCCACTCTGAAAATATTGACAACGTATAGGTGTTAAGTACCATCTAGTGATAGCCTTGAACTGGACAAGCTGTAGCCCAGGATCCTGGACCTTCCAACTGTTTAACCAAATTGTGGGCCATTTTTCTTTAAGCAAAGGATCAAGCTCCCTCTCCCATTTGGTACAGTAGGAAGGGGGTGGAAGAGTGCAACACTCCGTATATCTCACAAAATCATAAAGCTTTGATAGTTTTTTTTCCAGGTCTATATTTAAAAATAGATGTTTTTCAAAGATGTTTAGTTCTTTCCTCACAGGTCCCCCATTAGACTCCATTTTCCGCAAATAACTACAAGCTTGTATTAATCCCCATGTATTCCCCTGTTTTGTTGTCTCCACAAGCCCAGTAATCCCTAAGGTCTTATCCCCCTTTAAGTGTATAATGCGGGTTTCCACACTTAGTTTATTTTTATAAAACCATTTCTTCTGCATAGCAGGGGGGAAATCTGGGTTCTCCCTCAGTGATGTAATTGGTGAGATACCTGTATTTTTCTGCCATTTGGAGATTATCCAATAAAGGGCCTTTAAAGTTGGTTTAGTTAAAGGATGGCTAGATATTTGGAAACATCTATAAATGTTCCCCGGAATCCATGTGAAAACAGTATCAAGGTTACACTCCTCCCCCTCCAACCATGGCCATACTTTTGATGGGTTTTTAGATGTAAAGGCCCCCGAGAGTTCCCTCTTTAAGTCCAGCATCCTGGCCAGCTGTACACTCAAACAATAACGCCTAATGTCTGGTGCTGCCAATCCCCCTGCCTCTCTATCCCTTGTAAGAAGCTTATAATTAAGCCTGCGTTTGCAGTTACGCCAGATAAAATGTTGAAAGATCTGTTCCCAACCTCTCAGCCATGCACTGGGAAGGGTCACAGGAATACTCCGTATCAAAAATAGCAATTTTGGAAGTATCATCATTTTAATTATGTCTACTCTTCCTAATACATTAAAACATGGTCGATCCCATGTTTGAAGTTTCTTTTTACAATCTTTCATAATTGGGGGAAAATTGGCATTGAAGAGACTTGCAGGGTCGTTAGTAAGCTTGATGCCCAGATATTTTGTCTCTCTATTGTTCCACCTGAAGTCGTTGTACTGTTTAATAACAATTTCCGTTTGACGAGAGCAACCTATGTTCAGTATTGTTGTTTTTTCTCTATTTAATTTAAAGTTAGAGACCTTAGTAAATTTTTCAAAAAGGATCTGGCAATTCAACAAGGATTCAGTGGGTTTGGTTAGTACAAGTAATAGGTCATCTGCATATGCCAGAGTTTTAGTTTCTTCTTTCTTAGTTTTGATTCCTTGTATACCCATATCTTGTTGAATTGCCTGTATTAAGGGTTCAATGCTAAGGTTGAACAACCAGGGGGACAATGGGCATCCTTGCCTTACTCCATTCTTTATCTGAAATAAGTTGGATATAAGGCCATTGACTTTTACCCCTGCGCTTTGATTAATGTAAAGTTTTGTGATTCTGTCAATAAATTTTTTGCCCAGACCCAACTTTTCTAATGTTATAAATATAAAATCTCTAGATAAACGGTCAAAGGCCTTTTCCGCGTCTATTGCCACCATTACTGACTCCTCCCCCTTTGTTCTGCATAGGTGAATAAGATCTATTGCAGTATAAATATTATCTTGTATCTGTTTATTTTTCCTAAAACCTGCCTGTTGGTTTCCCAGTAACGTCTCTGCTACTGCACTTAGTCTATTTGACAGGATTTTTGCGTAGATCTTAACATCGCAATTTATAAGGGATATTGGTCTGAAGTGTGTACATTCTAGACCAGAGTTTCCTTCTTTAGGAATCAAAGTAATTGTCGCTTGGTTACTTGTATCTGAAAAGAGTTTTTCTTCTTTGTTATTTACTAGATTACAGAAAAGAGGAGCCAGCAATGGGGCAAAGTGTTGGTAAAATTCTGCACAAAAGCCGTCTGGGCCCGGGCTTTTCTGTTTTGCGAGTTTAGCCACAGTTTCACAAAACTCCATTTCCGATATTGGTTCCTCTATCAATTCCCTTTCTGATGCAGACAGTGAGGGTAGCTCAATATTTCCTAAAAAGCTTTCTCCATTCATAAGATTCGATGCATCTATATTATATAATTTCTCATAAAAGTCGGCAAAGATTTTAGAGATTTCCTCAGGTTCATATAAAATGTTACCTTCTGAGTTTTTAATACCCTGTATAAAGTTGGATTTATTGTTTTTTTTAAGAAGGTCAGCGAGTATTTTACCTGATTTATTTTTCCCTGCAGCATATTGTCTTTTCAATTGTTTATAGTCATTAGTACATTTAGCATTGAGGACATTATTCAGTTCTGCTCTGATTTTAGTTACATTTATCATATTTATTGGTGACATAGTAGTTTTGTGTTTGAGTTCTGCCAGTTGAAGTGCATGCAAAAGTTCTGCAATTTTTTTCTCCCTTTCTCTTTTCTTCCTACTTCTGATTTTAATAAGTACACCCCTAGTTACACATTTTAATGTATCCCAAATTGTAATTGGTGAGGAGACTGAGGAGAGGTTAAAATCACTAAATTCTATAATGGATCTCTCTACCTCTAGCTTTACCTCTTCATCTTCTAATAAGGTGGCATCTAATCTCCATTGTGGGACTACAGGTTTCCTATCCAACATCACAGTTAATATTACTGGGGCATGGTCAGAAAAGGTTATTCGTCCAATAGTTACCTCACTAACCAATGTAATAAGTTCTTGTGGTATTAGGAAATAATCTAGTCTGGAGTAAGATTGGTGAGCCTGGGAAAAAAAGGTATAGTCTTTAATATCTATATTTTTAATTCTCCAAATATCCACAAGTCTTAAATTCACTAATGTTTCACAAAATTTAATATTTTCTATTTTAGAAATAAAAGAATGACCTTTTGAGGTGTCTTGTTTGGGATCGATAGTCAGATTAAAGTCGCCTCCAATGACAATCTTCCTTATTTATTTATTTTTTTAAGCTGATTTTTTTTTATAATTTTTTTTTTTGGGGGGGGGGGGGGGGGGGGGAGGGTTGGAAGTGTAATTTTATTAATGTTGTGTATGTACTTGAAAATGTATGTATTTTGTAGGTGTAATATACTTTTTGGCCACAAGATGGCGTTAGTGAACACTTGGTTTTTTTTTACACTTTATTTAATTGTTACATTTCCTGTTTTTGTGAATGGACGTAGCCGCTGTTCGCGGTCACGTCCATTCACTCCAGGCACTGCGATTGGGTAGAGGACCGTTCGGTCTTCTTTCCCAATCGCCCAGCACGGGATCCCGATGGAAACATCGGCGGTAGCGGTGCGCACACGGCGGTAGCAGCGGTGGGAGAGCGCGACGTATTAAAACGTCCTGTTGCCATTAATAGCGGTAAGCAGGACGTTTTAATACGTTAGGATGTCGGTAAATGGTTAAAGGATACCCGAACTGACATGTGACATGATGAGATAGGCATGTGTATGTACAGTGCCTAGCACACAAATAACTATGCTGTGTTTCTTTTTTTCTTTCTCTGCCTGAAAGAGTTAAATATCAGGTATGCAAGTGGCTGACTTAGTCCTGACTCAGACAGGAAGTGACTACAGTGTGACCCTCACTGATAAGAAATTCACACTAAAAAAAACACTTTCCTAGCAGAAAATGGCTTCTGAGAGCAAGAAAGAGGTAAAAAGGGGGAATTTCTTATCAGTGAGGGTCACACTGTAGTCACTTCCTGTCTGAGTCAGGACTGAGTCAGCCACTTACATACCTGATATTTAACTCTTTCAGGCAGATAAAGAAAAAAAGGAACACAGCCTAGTTATTTGTGTGCTAGGCGCTGTACATACACATGTCTATCTCATCATGTCACATGTCACTTCGGGTATCCTTTAAGGATAGCCAGGCAACTGGTATTGTTTCAAAGAAAACAAATATGGCAGCCTCCTCCAACTCAGTTCAGGTTTACTTTAATAAAAGGTAAAAAGCAGTGCATACATTATTTACATAAAAAGGAGAAAAAGACTTATCAAATAAGAAATATAAAATAAGGATTAAGGCTAGGTTTACAGTGACCGTTGCATTCTCTGTAACAACAGGAACACAATGGATCGGAAAATTGGCACCACACATTACCCAAGCATTGTGTCGCATAGAGTGAAGCATGCAGTCAATGAAACTTATGCTTCACTGTCACTGTTAACACATGCATCTTGCAGTAAAGCACTGCATGCAGTTCAATACCATGCCGCACGTTATTTTACGACGACACTCCCACCACACGGGGAAAGTTGCATAGGTGGTGCATTGCCGCATGGCAAGCCATGTTACAAAGTGGCCATTATGTCGCACTGCAACACATCACTGTGAACATAATAACAATAACATTTCTTTAGCGCTTTTCTCATAGGACTCTAAGCTCTTAGTCACTCTCAGATTCAGTAATTGGTAGTAGGATGAAATATTAGTACAACAAAAATTATATTTCTGCAAATGCCAAACTGAACAGGTGGGTTTTCAGTCTGGATTTAAACACATTCAGGGATGGAGCTGTCCTGATCTGCTGAGATAAGGAGTTCCAGAACATAGGAGCAGCATGACAGAAGGCTCTGGGGCCAAAAGTTTCCAGGTGGACTCTGGGTATGACTAGATTATTAGAACTTTATGGAGATGAAGATTTCATTTTTCAGCACCACCTGGCACCTGCTCACAGTGCCAAAACCACTGGTAAATGGTTTACTGACCATGGTATTACTGTGCTCAATTGGCCTGCCAACTCTCCTGACCTGAGCCCCATAGAGAATCTGTGGGATATTGTGAAGAGAAAGTTGAGGGATGCAAGATCCAACACTCTGGATGAGCTCAAGGCCGCTATCGAAGCATCCTGGGCCTCCATAACACCTGAGCAGTGCCACAGGCTGATTGCCTCCATGCCACGCCACATTGAAGCAGTCATTTCTGCAAAAGGATTCCCGACCAAGTATTGAGTGCATAACTGAACATAATTATTTGAAGGTTGACTTTTTTTTGTTTTAAAAACATTTTCTTTTATTGGTCGGATAAAATATGCTAATTTTTTGAGATAGGAATTTTGGGTTTTCATGAGCTGTATGCCAAAATCATCAATATTAAAACAATAAAATGCTTTGAACTACTTCAGTTGTGTGTAATGAATCTAAAATATATGAAAGTCTAATGTTTATCAGTACATTACAGAAAATAATGAACTTTATCACAATATGCTTATTGTTTAAGAAGATCCTGTAAGCCATCGAACCTGCACACAGTGAGGGGTGAGTGAAGTATGCCTGCAAACATTTCATAAAGTTTCATGCACACACCCAATCTTAATATTGTTTTATTAAGTTCATACCTCAGTGGAGAATTGCATAGCCTTGAAAAAACAAGATTAATTGGTAGCTGGATAGTGTACTGGTTAAGGGTAGTGTTGGGCGAACAGTGTTCGCCACTGTTCGGGTTCTGCAGAACATCACCCTGTTCGGGTGATGTTCGAGTTCGGCCGAACACCTGACGGTGCTCGGCCAAACCGTTCGGCCACATGGCCGAACTAAGAGCGCATGGCCGAACGTTCCCCGAACGTTCGGCTAGCGCTGTGATTGGCCGAACGGGTCACGTGGTTCGGACCCGAACGCGCTCTGATTGGCCGAACGGTCACGTGGTTCGGGTAAATAAATACCCGAACCACGTCATATCTCCGCCATTTGTCTGTGGGTTTAGCTTTGGGTAGGCAGGCAGGGTAGTTCGCGCTCCAGCCACGCTAGCCAGGGTCCCCCCCAGTCATTGTGTGTCGCAGCTGGGAACAGTAGTACACCGCTCGCTCAGCCACACTATATATAGCATTGTTTACTGCCACTGTGTACCTCGCTCAGCCACACTATATAGCATTCTGTGTACTGTTCTGTGTCTGCTGGGAACAGTAGTACACCGCTCGTTCAGCCACACTATATAGCATTCTGTGTACTGTTCTGTGTCTGCTGGGAACAGTAGTACACCGCTCGTTCAGCCACACTATATAGCATTCTGTGTACTGTTCTGTGTCTGCTGGGAACAGTAGTACACCGCTCGTTCAGCCACACTATATAGCATTCTGTGTACTGTTCTGTGTCTGCTGGGAACAGTAGTACACCGCTCGTTCAGCCACACTATATAGCATTCTGTGTACTGTTCTGTGTCTGCTGGGAATAGTGGTACACCGCTCGTTCAGCCACACTATATAGCATTTTGTGTACTGTTCTGTGTCTGCTGGGAACAGTAGTACACCGCTCGTTCAGCCACACTATATAGCATTCTGTGTACTGTTCTGTGTCTGCTGGGAACAGTAGTACACCGCTCGTTCAGCCACACTATATAGCATTCTGTGTACTGTTCTGTGTCTGCTGGGAATAGTGGTACACCGCTCGTTCAGCCACACTATATAGCATTCTGTGTACTGTTCTGTGTCTGCTGGGAACAGTAGTACACCGCTCGTTCAGCCACACTATATAGCATTCTGTGTACTGTTCTGTGTCTGCTGGGAATAGTGGTACACCGCTCGTTCAGCCACACTATATAGCATTCTGTGTACTGTTCTGTGTCTGCTGGGAACAGTAGTACACCGCTCGTTCAGCCACACTATATAGCATTCTGTGTACTGTTCTGTGTCTGCTGGGAATAGTGGTACACCGCTCGTTCAGCCACACTATATAGCATTCTGTGTACTGTTCTGTGTCTGCTGGGAACAGTAGTACACCGCTCGTTCAGCCACACTATATAGCATTCTGTGTACTGTTCTGTGTCTGCTGGGAACAGTAGTACACCGCTCGTTCAGCCACACTATATAGCATTCTGTGTACTGTTCTGTGTCTGCTGGGAATAGTGGTACACCGCTCACCCGCCACTGTATAGCATTGTGCTCTGTGTCGCTGCTGGGAATAGTGGTACACCGCTCACCCGTCACTGTATAGCATTGTGCTCTGTGTCGCTGCTGGGAATAGTGGTACTGTATAGCATTTCTGTACTGCCACTGTACTGCTGCCAGTCAGCGTGTACTGTAAGGATAAGTGAAATGAGGAAGAAATCCGGTGAAAGAGGGAGGGGCAAGGGAAGAGGTGTTTCCCCTGACGGTTCACGTACAGGCCACAGGGGAGCACCCAAGAAAACCCACTCAATACCGCCCATGTTGTCCAGGACAACAACCCTCACAAATCCAAAAGAACAGGACCAGATAATTACTTGGATGACCTCTCAAGCGTCCAGCAGTGGGTTAAGCAGCACCAGCACATCACGCACGAGGTCCGAGTCCTCAGCCAGTTACAAGGAGCCAGTGGGCACAAAGCTGACACAACCGGCAGCGACACCACGCACACAACTGCCAGATAACCAGTCCGATGAATTACCTCAGGACACAATGGGGTATTCGCAGGAGCTATTCCCAGCCCAACAAACTTCCACCTTTCAAAGGTCAATGGAGGAACAGCCAGAAATGTTGTGCCTGGATTCACAACCGTTAACTGTGGGAAATGCACCGCGCACTGAAATACAAGGCGAGTCCGAAGAGGACTCGGAAACCCAAATCCCAGAGCAATTTGGGCAGGAGGGGTTGCAATTGCAGGAGGTCGGCCGACAAGATCTGGAAGACGACGTTGGAGTGTGCTGCGCAGAGGTTGTTGTGGGGAGCTCTACTCCACGGCGGCGGCCCACAATGACATATGACGAGTTTGAGGAGATGGAAGAGGAGGGTATGGACAATGTGGACAGAGACCCAGATTTTGTTTGTGAACGAGAACATCGCCGTCGTAGCAGCAGCACAGATGAGTCTGTTGAAGAACCCACTGCTGCACGAGCTCGCCTTGTGCCACAAGGTAGGCGGCGCGCAATTTCAGGCACCACAAGCGTGGAAGTTCAAGTGAGAGGCAAAAGAGGAGCAAACAGAAATCGCCAGCAAGGAGGCAGGTGCTCCAAAGTCTGGGCTTTCTTTGAAGACTGCACTGAGGATGTTACCATGGCGATTTGCAAGGTGTGCAAGACCCGCCTGAGCAGGGGGAAAAGTATTAACAACCTCTCCACCACCAGCATGAGCCGTCACATGCTATCCAAACATCCCACTCTTTGGGCAAACGCGTCAGGACAGGGTACCAGAAACAACACTGCCTCCCTTGGGTTCACCAGACCCGCCTCAGCAGCAGCAGTAGCCCAGCCATTGCGTGGTTCACAACATTCACAAACATCAGACGACGCTGACACTGTCACTTTCCGGAGTAGTGCTCTTGAGGTTTCCCAGTGTTCTTCAAACACAACAACCAACAGCCCTTCCGTGTGCAGCGCTACGGTTCAGTTGTCTGTGTCGGAGATGTTTGAGCGCAAGAGGAAATTGCCAGCAAATGACCCCCGGGCCGTGGCAGTAACAGCCAGCATAGCCAAGCTTCTGGCCTGCGAAATGCTGCCATATCGATTGGTGGAGACAAACAGCTTCAAGGGCATGATGTCAGTGGCCATCCCACGTTACGTGGTTCCCAGCCGCTACCACTTTGCACGCTCTGCAGTGCCTGAGTTGCATGAGCACGTGGTCAGCAAAATAACCCGAAGCTTGAAGAATGCCGTTGCCTGCAAGGTTCACCTCACCACTGACACCTGGACGAGTGCGTTCGGCCAGGGTCGATACATCTCCCTTACCGCGCACTGGATGAACCTTGTGGAGCCTGGCAGCGATTCCTCACCTGCTACGGCACGGGTGTTGCCCACGCCACAAACAGCTGCACCGCCGTCCCTCACACTGGATTACAGCAGCACCTACCTCTCTGACTCCTTCTCCTCCAACGCATCTCAAAGCTGTACCTCATCCGGAAACGCTAACCCAGCAGCAGTAGGATCGTGGAAGCAGTGCAGCACAGCTGTTGGCATGCGTCAGCAAGCGTTGCTGAAGCTAATCTGCCTTGGGGATAAGCAGCACACAGGGGAGGAAATTTGGAAGGGAATAAAGGAACAGACGGATTTGTGGCTGGCACCGCTGGACCTGAAACCGGGCATGGTTGTGTGTGATAATGGGAGTAATCTCATTCGCGCTTTAAGGTTGGCTAAGCTGACACACATCCCTTGCCTGGCGCACGTGATGAACCTAGTAGTTCAGCGGTTCCTGAGGACATACCCAGGCGTGGCCGATCTTCTGTTGGAGGTGCGTCGAGTGGCCAAACATTGTAGAACTTCCAGTACTGCTTCGGGGGCACTCGCCAAGATGCAGGAGCGCTTCAATCTCCCCCACCATCGCTTGCTGTGTGATGTCCCTACGCGCTGGAATTCTACGCTGCACATGCTAGCCCGCTTTTGCGAGCAGAAGAGTGCAGTGGTCCAGTACATGACGGCGCAGTACCGAGGCGCATCCGGCCAGCTGCCAAGCTTCTGTGGAACCGATTGGGCCAACATGTTGGACCTCTGCCAAGTCCTCCAAAATTTTGAGCAATCCACGTTGCTTGTGAGCAGTGACAACTCTTCAGTCAGCATTACCATACCACTGCTGTGTTTACTGAAGAGGTCGATGTTAAAAATCAAGGAAACAGCTGTCATGATGCAACTGGGGGAATCTGAAGGAGAAAACGATCAGCGTGATGGTACCAACATCAGGCCATCCGCCTCAGGGAACGCTGGCCCCAGCAGCTATGACGAAGAAGAGGAGGAGGAACAGCTGGAGTTGGAGCAGGAGTTTCATGCCACCACTGACGAGGGCCAGAGCGGTGCACGTTGGACTTCCACAATTCAACGCGAATGGTCAGCAGAAGCAGACCAGGAGGAAGGTGACGACTATGATGCATCACAACAACTATCACAACGCTCACAAGAGGATGATGAGGATTCTGGTGGGACTCTGGCACACATGGCTCAATTCATGCTAGACTGCATTGAACGTGACCCACGCATTGTGCGCATTCTGGACAACACCAATTACTGGGTTTTTACCCTTCTGGATCCACGGTACAAACACAATGTTCCAAAACTGCTTGAAGAAAGAGTCAGACAGGTCAAAATGGAAGAATACCAGCAGGCCCTTGTGGAGACTTTAGAGAGGAGATTGACATCCTCCCCCTCCTCTAGCCAGTTGTACGCAGACAGACTGACTTCCGCAAACCCAGGACGACCAGGAGGGCAGCAAACAACGCAAGCCGCAGCTAGTACCCAAAAGGGAATGGTATCGGCAGTGTCCTTGGAGTGGGAAAATTTTCTGACACCCATGCAGCAGCAGCCCACTGAACAGCAAGCGTGCAGATCCACCTCCAACACCGATCGCCTGGAGAAGATGGTCAAGGACTACATGTCAGATGACGTAGCTGTGTCTAACAATCCATCTGCACCCTTCAACTATTGGGTATCGAAGCTAGACACCTGGCACGAACTGGCAATGTACGCAATAGAGGTGCTGGCTTGCCCGGCAGCGAGCGTTATGTCGGAACGCTGTTTCAGTGCTGCCGGAGGCATCGTCACAGATCGGCGTATCCGCCTCTCCACAGAAAATGCAGACCGTCTGACTCAAATTAAAATGAATCAATCCTGGATTGGAAACGACTACGCAACACTCCAGGACCCCAACCAAGTAACATGACCAATGAACATCTGGGATGGTTTAGCGTTTCCGGTCCCTGTTTATTGAACCTCTCATCTGTATTACACTTATGACTGCATGGCGGCAAAAAGCATTGCTATATCCGCACGCTTTTTGTCCTCATGCAAGGCCTGTGTTGTTGTGTCTCAAAAAGCTTGGCCTTCTCCTCCTGCGCCTGCTCCTGTTCCATCACGTCTGCTGCTGCTGGGTTAGCATTTCCAGTCCCTGTTTATTGAACCTCTCATCTGTATTACATTTATGACTGCATGGCGGCAAAAAGCATTGCTATATCCGCACGCTTTTTGTCCTCATGCAAGGCCTGGGTTGCGTCTCAAAAAGCGTGGCCTTCTCCTCCTGCGCCTCCTCCTGTTCCATCATGTGTGCTGCTGCTGGGTTAGCGTTTCCAGTCTCTGTTTATTGAACCTCTCATCTGTATTACATTTATGACTGCATGGCGGCAAAAAGCATTGCTATATCCGCACGCTTTTTGTCCTCATGCAAGGCCTGTGTTGTTGTGTCTCAAAAAGCTTGGCCTTCTCCTCCTGCGCCTGCTCCTGTTCCATCACGTCTGCTGCTGCTGGGTTAGCATTTCCAGTCCCTGTTTATTGAACCTCTCATCTGTATTACATTTATGACTGCATGGCGGCAAAAAGCATTGCTATATCCGCACGCTTTTTGTCCTCATGCAAGGCCTGGGTTGCGTCTCAAAAAGCGTGGCCTTCTCCTCCTGCGCCTCCTCCTGTTCCATCATGTGTGCTGCTGCTGGGTTAGCGTTTCCAGTCTCTGTTTATTGAACCTCTCATCTGTATTACATTTATGACTGCATGGCGGCAAAAAGCATTGCTATATCCGCACGCTTTTTGTCCTCATGCAAGGCCTGGGTTGTTGTGTCTCAAAGCGTGGCCTTCTCCTCCTGCGCCTCCTCCTGTTCCATCACGTGTGCTCTGTGCTGCTGCTGGGTTAGCGTTACCGGTCCCTGTTTATGGAACCTCTTCTCTTTATTACATTTATGACTGCATGGCAGCAAAAAGCATTGCTGCTATATCCGCACGCTTCTTGTCCTCATGCAAGGCCTGGGTTGTTGTGTCTCAAAAAGCGTGGCCTTCTCCTCCTGCGCCTCCTCCTGTTCCATCACGTGTGCTCTGTGCTGCTGCTGGGTTAGCGTTACCGGTCCCTGTTTATTGAACCTCTTATCTTTATTACATTTATGACTGCATGGCGGTAAAAAGCATGCTATCCGCACGCTTCTTGTCCTCATGCAAGGCCTGGGTTGTTGTGTCTCAAAAAGCGTGGCCTTCTCCTCCTGCGCCTCCTCCTGTTCCATCACGTGTGCTGCTGCTGCTGCTGGGTTAGCGTTACCGGTCCCTGTTTATTGAACCTCTTATCTTTATTACATTTATGACTGCCTGGCGGTAAAAACCATGTTACCTGTGCAAAGAAACATGACATTTTCAGCATTTAAAAGACAATTTTTCCTTTGAAACTTTACAATCAATTTTCTCAAAAACTATAAGCTCTTTTTGCTAAATTTTTTTTCCTCTTGTACCCACTCCCAAGGTGCACATACCCTGTAAATTTGGGGTATGTAGCATGTAAGGAGGCTTTACAAAGCACAAAAGTTCGGGTCCCCATTGACTTCCATTATGTTCGGAGTTCGGGTCGAACACCCGAACATCGCGGCCATGTTCGGCCTGTTCGGCCCGAACCCGAACATCTAGATGTTCGCCCAACACTAGTTAAGGGCACCGCCTTTGACATGGGAGACCAGGGTTAGAATCCTGGCTAGGGTCAGTACCTATTCAGTAAGGAGTTCAAGACAAAACTTGCAAAGGGCTTGTTCACACTATTGTCAAATATCTTATCGATATCTGCCTTAACCCCCCTGGCGTTACAAAAAAATCGCCAGGAGGGTTATGGCAGATAAAGTGCAGCACAGCACTTTTTGTTATTTATTTATTTTTTTAAATCATGTAGCTGGCCTAGCTCTAGCTACATGATAGCCGCTGTGCAGCGGCATCCCCCCACCCCTTCCGATCGCCTCTGGCGATCAGGGCAAACAGGAAATTCCGTTCAGAACGGGATTTCCTGTTTGGCTTCCCCATCACCATGGCGATGATCGGGATAATGTCATCCACGTCATGGCGCACGGGAGAGTCCCGATCCACCCCTTAGCGCTGCCTGGCGGTGATTGGCCAGGTTGCGCAAGGGTCGGGGGGCGGCGAGGCGCGGCAGGTAGCGCCGAATCGGCGCGGAGGGGCGGCGATCGTGTAGTACACGCAGCTAGCAAAGTGTAAGCTGCGTGTAACATAAAATAAATTGTGCAAATTGGCCCACCAGGGCCTGAGAAATCCTTCGCGGTGGCTTAGCCCGAACTCAGTTCGGGATTACCGCCAAGGAGGTTAAATGATTATTAACTACTTAAAAGGCAAGCCTAGAAAGTCGCCATAATCAAGATTAGTCAGTAGTGGGTGCGTAGCTCACGATAAACAGAATATTTATACATTAACAGGTTTACATCTGGAAAAAATACGCAACACTCATCTGATGAGTTTTATAAAATTATATTGATATATAAAAAATAGATAAAGCATATATAGGAATATACATCTCTCCAGTTGTTGTCCATCATCCAAAAATACATTTTCAAAGTTCCTTTAGTGAAACAAGTCCATATCAATATAGCAACTCTTCTTCTGTAGATTTTAACTTCCATCGATTATTGTTATCTCGAGATTGTACAGTGTATGGTACACACAAATATAGCTTTATCCTTAAAAAAATTATATATAGAGTTCTTTTCTTGTCTAAAGCACTTTAAGTAGATATATCTTAATCAAGCAAAGCTAGGTAGTTGTCCCTAAGCTTGCACTTGCATTTAAATAGTAATGCTTGCTGATTGCATATGAAATATGGCATAAAATGTTATCTAAAAAACTTAAAAAACTCCTGAAGTTTGAAATGACAAGTCTTTAACGTTTATATAAGCTATTGTTAATAAATTCACCAAGAATAATGCATATTACCTCTCTTGTGTTCTAGAATCACAGTGGAAGGTAGAGTCTCTAGGCCTCAGTCGATGCTGGATGATAAAATATACCAACCTGCCTGGCATTTTTATTAAAAAAAATTTATAGATGGCGTCGGTTAAACTTATTTTTAACTGGTACATTCTGACATTTTGTGACTGTTTAAACTGTCGGGTTATCTGAGCAGGTGCGTACATATATGACACTACTTGGCTTATTAATGTAAGCAATCTACGTCTTTTCTAATCAAAAGTACATCAATAACATTTTAATTAGAACTTATGACACAAGTGTTTACCCAAATGGTGTTCTATAACATCTTTCTGAATCTGATGGGCACCAAGATATATGCGCATGTTCTTAACTTAATCTAGGAACTTGGCATGTTCTTTGGTTCATCATTAATAAACGGGGATTTCCTGTACGCCCCCTGTGGTCACAGGTTGTACTGTCTTGTTCACATGGCTTATTGTTTTGGTTTGGTATTCATAACAAACAGCCATGCTAAAATATATAGAAAACAAACTAATTTACCTTACTATATAGGTCTATTATTGATTAAATCATTAATTAATAACTCTATGATCACTGTACATGATTAATATATCAGCGTATAGCAGGCTTAGCTTCTGCGGTGCATATCTCTCTGATGGGCGAGCCTTGCTAAGCAGGCACTACAGCCAGATCTGAATAAAGTCAGAACATTTCTCCAGCGTTATCTTAATATACACATTACCTTGTACAGGCAACAAACAGCTTACTGAAGAAAATGACATTAAAGGTTACTCTAACCAGTGGCGTACCTAGGGCATTTGACACCCGGTGCTGGGTATTATAAAACACCCCCCCCCCCCAAAAAAAATGTAAAGGGGCAAAAAAAATGGGTGTGGCCATGACTAGATGAGGGCGGAGCTAACTGTAATTTAAAGTGAACCCAGGGTGAGAGTGATATGGAGGCTGCCATATTTATTTCCTTTTAAACAATGCTAGTTGCCTGCCAGCCCTGCTGATCTATTTGGCTGCAGTAGTGAACTGTATTAAACTAGAAACAAGCATGCTTGTTCAGGGTCTATGGTTGAAAGAATTAGAGGCAGAGGACCAGCACGGCAGCCAGGCAACTGGTATTGCTTAAAAGGAGATAAATATGGCAGCCTCATTATTATTCTCCCCTCGGGTTCCCTTTAAAAGTGCAACGCATAGACAGTAAGTCCAAGTTTTGGTGACCCTTTCCCCAGAAAAGTCACATAATTGTGCACGTAATGTGAGCAGATTTGCCCAGAAAATACGTTCAATCATGTTGGCAAATTTGACCAGAAAACATGTTCAATTATGGTAAAACTTAAAAGAAAAACAAGCACGCATATTAAAGCAATCAATTTGCTATTTAAGCATATATATATATATGGGGGGGAAGTAGGTCGTTAGACCTGATTTAGACTATATATACAAAAAGAGAAAAAGACAACCCCTATATACCTGTATCTATCTGTAATAAACAGAATTTGCTACAAGACAAAATATAGATATCCAAAACAAATTTTATTCAGCCAACTTACATATTTAAAAACATTTAAAACCAAGGCCAGCCATCAATTTAGCCACAAAAGGCCCCAAATAACATTAAATAAATAAGGTAGCACCAATGTTTAATAATAATTGACCAATACGGTCACAAAGATCGTGTGACCTCAAATAACTGCAATCAAAATATAGATATATTTACAGTGTTGATAAAAAATCTATAGAAAAATATAATCACAATAATTAGAGAAATACACTGTATTGCAGATTATTTATGAGGGCACACAATCCAAAAATAAATCTATCTAGCCCAATAACAATGAGTCGCTGTAAAGTGCTTAGTGCATAGTGCAAATACTAATTAGTGAATAAGAATCCAATCTCAAAAGTTATGGATAATGACGGGGAAGGTAAAAGTCTAGAAACACACATTTATCAATACCATATATATTGCAACAAAAGTGCCCTGGAACATTAAAGTGCTAGCTAATTGCCTGATAAATAACATCATAATATACTTGCGTAAAACCAAAGCGTAAGGGTGAAGAAATAAGATTAGGGGAGTGAGAAAATGGAAAGGATATGATGTACGGATGGGAAAGACAAGGTGACTGGTTACGCAGAGACAAGGGACAAGTGTTAGTGTATGTTGGCGCACTATATGTAGTCCACGGGACGCGGACGCGTCATTGGCTTGACCTCGCGTGCCGTCTGACGTCAGCACGCGGGGTCAGCCATGCGTACGTTACAAGCGTACAAGCGTAATATGTAAATGCACGTTGGGAAAACCAGACGTAAAGTAAGGCGTACATGCGTGGTGTATGTATATAATAGTCGCCATCTTGTGGACAAAAAAGAGTATACACATAATTAAAATATAAGTATAGTATAAGATAAAGAGTGAACAAGGAAATGGCTATAATAGGAAAGGAGAAGAAATCTCCATCTAGTGGAGCAACAGAGTAGGACACTTACAATGTGATAATATTGAAGCTGCAAAAAAGCAGCAAGGCATTTTAAAACCAATACACAGATCCAATTTACACAAGCAACAAAAATACATCTGTATGAGATCAATTTTTCTGAAAGTCATATATTAAATATTTTAGAAGAAGCAGAATTCTTCCCAAAGGTCTCTTTATCAAGTGGGAATCTTGAGAAGTAGGTATTCATCATTGTTTGTTCTTAATTGGTCTCACAGAATCTATAAATTTAAGAAGAATAAACAGAATGTGTATAAGTATATCTTCAGGAACATGAGATAACCCTATGAATACACAAATACACAAGAAGAGTAATCCATATACCCAAGGCAGAAACAAACTATACCAAAGAAAAACAAAACGTCCCAACCAATAAAAGACAAAATACACAATAAAGCGAGAGTTATTACCAGTCCGGCCTCCTTACCTAGAGGCTTTATGAAGATATAAATATAAAGTCCAACTCTCCTACCTCAGAGTTGTAGAACAAAGTAGAGGAAGTTGGTATAGTCAAAAAAGTCCAACTCCCTTACCTCAGAGTTTGTCACGGTCAGTTACCTGGGCGAGTGCGGCGGCTGGCACAAACGGATGTCCGTGGGCGTCCGAAGGCTCGTCATCGGGCTGCTACTGTTGGGGGTCCGGTGGTGGGTGTCCGCAGGCGCCGTACGTGCACGCTTAAACTGCCGCGCCGGAAGGTGTAGTGGTGGGCGTGTCGTGCGTGCGCACGCAGATGGACGTCCGCGTGTACATCAGTTCCGCTTGTTGGTACGCATGCGCGTGCGCATGCGTACATTATGACGCATGACGTCATTACGCATGGCGTCAATTACGCGCCAAACGGCCTATTTAAGCTCGCTGAGGGATTAGCTCAGTGCTGTAGTATTGCAGCTAGTTTCTCCCATGACCTGACGTTTGTCTGCCTGTTCCTGCTTTGTTGATGCTGACCCTGGCCCGTCTGATTACCCGCTCCGGCTTTGACCTCTGCTACGTCCGACTTCCCACTTTGTTGCCGACCTCTGCTTGCCTGACTACCCGCTCTGTTGCCGACCTCTGCCTGTCCGAGAACCCGCTCAGTTACCGACTCCGGCCTGTTCAAGAACCTGCTCTGTTGCCGACTTCCTGTTACCCAAGTATACCAAGTGATCAACCAGCGAATCATCCATCATCCTGCCTGGTTAACGGGTCATTGCAGTACCAGACCCGTTTCGCGGGAGTCTCCAGTTCCTACCAGATCACGCTGTTGGATCTGCGAGCACTCCTGCCCCTTGTTCACCGGAGATTCCTGTTCCCAGTCCAGGGACTCTGGTTAATAAGCCGCAAGAGCTGCTGCCCTCAGCAAAACGGTATCCATACAATCAGGTGCGTCACAAAAAACTACAGCCCTGACATGGATACCGCTGAGGCAGCAAATGTTTTGGCCACACTCTGCAAACAAGTGACCGCCCTAACGGAGGCCATTAAGGAACTTCAGGCCAGTCATATTCAGATGGAAGGACGGATCAGTACTATGGCCGCAGTCGGAGTATCAGTTCCAGCAAGTAACCCTCCACCAGCTTCCCCTCCAGTTCCAGCACCTGTAACAGTAATTCCTCCTCCAGAGCCGAGAGTACCTACTCCTGAACGTTTTTCCGGAGACCGGACCAAGTTTCGTGCCTTCCAACATGCTTGTCAACTGTACTTTGGTTTACAACCTCGTACCTTCTTCAATGAGGAAACCAAGGTAGGATTCATTATCTCCTTGCTACAAGGTGAACCACAGGCCTGGGCACACAATATGATGGATCAAAAACACGCTTCATTGGCATCATCAGAGACCCTGTTCACTGCTATGGCTCTCCTCTATGACGATCCACAACGCGGGGCTACTGCTGAAACTGCACTAGGCTATTTACGGCAAGGTCGCCGGTCTGTGGAGGAATATACTTCAGAGTTTCGTCGTTGGGCCGCAGACACGGATTGGAATGACTCAGCCCTCAAGTTTCAATATAAGAAGGGTCTTTCAGATTATGTGAAGGATGAACTGGCCCGAACGGACGTTCCAGCTACACTGGAGTTATTGATCACCTCAGCAATCCAGATTGATCGACGTTTCCGGGAACGCCAGTTGGAAAGATCCAGTAACAACAGTGCACGCTCCAATTGGGTTCCATCTTCCCCCGCTCCAACCCCTGTGACAGTCAGCGACCAGCCTGAACCTATGCAAGTCGGTGTAATCAGATCCGCTCTTTCGGCGGAGGAAAAAATGAGACGAAGACAAGGAAACCTGTGTTTCTATTGTGGAGCAACCGGTCAATTTTTGAGGTCCTGCCCGGTCCGTCCCTCTGGTAAGGAGCGAACTCCAGTGTTTAACGCAGTACCTATTTCTAATGTTACACCCTCAGCAACTAATCATTTTTCTGTTCCTGTTTTCTTTCAGTGGCCCGGAAGAATTCTTGAGGTTTCAGCTATTGTAGACTCAGGAGCTTGCAGTTGCTTCATGGACATTTCTTTCGCTACTGCTCATCAAATTCCCATCCAGCCTCGGAAGAACCCACTTATGATTCATCTCGCGGATGGTAGTGCTATTAGTTCAGGACCTGTTATCTGGGAAACAGTGCCTCTGTCCACTTCCATTCAAGGAATACATCAAGAACAATTAAAACTGGATCTTTTAACTTCACCATTATACCCAGTCATTTTGGGGTTACCCTGGCTCCAAGCACATAATCCAGCTATTAATTGGTCCTCCGGGACTATATCTTTTCCCTCTACGTACTGTGATCAAAGCTGTATCATTGAGCAACCAGCAGCGGAGGGTTCTTTCCTCTGTACATCTACATTACAGGAAGCCATACCGGAACAATATCATGCCTTTTTAGATGTTTTTGACAAGAAAAAAGCAGATCAACTCCCGCCCCATCGTCCTTACGACTGCCCAATTGATCTGTTTCCTGGTGCAGCAATTCCGTTCAGCCGGATGTTTCCCTTATCAGAACCAGAACAGGAAGTATTGAGGGAATACATTGAAGAGAATTTGAGAAAGGGGTTCATTCGCCCATCTAAATCTTCAGCCGGTGCCGGTATATTTTTTGTACAAAAGAAGGATAAGACTCTAAGACCTTGTATTGACTACAGAGAATTAAATAAAATAACTATCAAGAATAGGTACCCTTTGCCTCTTATGCCGGAATTGTTCCAGAAGTTACGAGAAGCCAAGATCTTCACCAAATTGGACCTCAGAGGAGCATATAATCTAGTAAGGATCAGGGAGGGCGACGAATGGAAGACCGCTTTCAGATCTCGTTATGGACACTACGAATATCTGGTAATGCCCTTCGGCCTGTGCAATGCACCTGCAACTTTTCAACATTTAATTAATGATGTATTGAGAGAATTCATTGATCATTTCTTAATAGTCTATTTGGATCACATTTTAATATTTTCATCATCCTTGGAAGAACACAGGAGACAAGTTAGTCAAGTGTTGGAACGTTTGAGACTTCATAAACTCTATGTAAAAGCTGAAAAATGCGAATTTGAACAGCATACCATTCAGTTTCTAGGACTTATTATCTCAGCTGATGGTTTCATCATGGATCCACAAAAGGTCCAATCGATTATGGAATGGCCAGCTCCTACCAACAAGAAAGCAGTGCAACGTTTTGTGGGGTTTGCAAATTTCTACAGGAAATTTATTCGAAATTTTTCTGCCATTATCCTGCCCATTACGAAGTTAACGCGCCAGCATGTTCAGTTTCATTGGACTACGGAAGCCCAGTCTGCCTTTGAGAAACTTAAGAAGTTATTCACCTCTGCACCGATTCTCAAACATCCAGATCCAGCAATGCCATTTATTTTAGAAGTGGACGCTTCTGAATCAGCAGTGGGTGCTGTTTTATCCCAAAGGTCAGGATTGAAGGCGGCTCTGCACCCCATAGCCTTCTATTCCAGAAAACTGTCTGATGCGGAGAGGAATTATGATGTTGGGGACAGGGAGTTGTTGGCAATTAAATACGCTCTGGAGGAGTGGAGATATTTACTGGAAGGGGCTTCTCAGGACATATTGATCTACACGGATCACAGGAATTTGGAATATTTGAAGACGGCTAAAAGACTTAATCCTAGACAGGCGAGATGGGCACTTTTTTTTTTCAAGATTTTCTTTCCACATCACGTATCGCCCGGGTTCTAAAAACACCAAACCCGATGCTTTATCTCGCATGTTCCCGGAAGAAAGTGCACCACTGGTCACAGACACCATTCTTTCTCAACAAAACTTTTCTCTGATGCAACCGACTCTGATGGAACAGCTTCGTCAAGATTCCTCGGATCCTCCAGATAAAATCAAACCCCAACTAATATGTAAAGATGGTCTATGGTTGTTTAAGGACAGGATCTTTGTGCCAGAGAATCATCAGTTACAGGTCTTTAGGCTGTGTCATGATCATCAGCTGGCCGGACATTTTGGGGTGGCAAAGACTTATGAATTAATACAACGTTTCTTTTGGTGGCCTACTTTACGGAAGGATTGTAAGAAATATGTGAAGTCCTGTCGAGTTTGTAACCGAAGTAAGGGTTCCAATCTGAGACCTTGGGGGCTGCTAGACCCTCTACCTGTCCCTCCTAGACCCTGGCATTCAATTTCAATAGACTTTATTGTGGAGTTACCTAGATCGGAAAGTTTTAATACAATTCTTGTAGTGGTGGACAGACTGTCGAAGATGGCGCATTTCATTGCTATGTTAAATCTGCCCTCAGCTAAAGCCACTGCTATTGCGTTCATTAAAGAAATAGTCCGGTTACATGGCATCCCTAACGACATTGTATCAGACAGAGGAACGCAATTTACTTCTCGATTTTGGAGAGCTTTATGTCAATTATTGAACATACAATTACACTTCTCATCTGCTTATCACCCTCAATCTAATGGTCAGACAGAACGCACTAATCAGACATTGGAACAGTACCTCAGATGTTTTATTACAGGTTCACAAGATAACTG
The DNA here is from genome assembly GCF_040937935.1 of Hyperolius riggenbachi. Taxonomy (NCBI): domain Eukaryota; kingdom Metazoa; phylum Chordata; class Amphibia; order Anura; family Hyperoliidae; genus Hyperolius; species Hyperolius riggenbachi. The sequence continues at coordinate 52,145,070 of NC_090646.1, forward strand.
GTCACAATTACTTCCATCTGCAGAATTTGCCTATAATAACTCGGTTCATGCTTCTACTAATCAAACACCATTTTTTGCAAATTATGGATATCATCCTTCATTTCTTCCTAATATGGTTAAAGAGACATCTGTTCCTGCTGCGGAGGAGTTACTTAAATTTTTGTTCCAAAACAATCAACTTCTTCAAGAATCTATGTCCCAGTCTCAGGAGACTTTTAAGAATAAGGCTGACCGTCACAGGAGGGGAGATCTAGACTTAGCAGTTGGAGATCATGTGTTCTTGTCAACCAAGAACTTGAGACTTACTTGTCCTTCAAAGAAGTTGGGACCCAAGTTTATCGGACCATTTGAAATTAAACGAAGAGTTGGACAAGTAGCATATGAATTGAAATTACCTGCTAATCTGAAGATTCACCCTGTATTTCATGTTGCTTTATTGAAACCAGTACTACCGGACCTCTTTCCCGAGCAGAACTCAGCACCACCACCACCGGATATTGTAAATGGTGAAGAGGAGTGTGAGGTAGAGGCCATCCTTGATTCCAGATGGAGAGGTAGGCACGTGCAGTATCTGATCAAGTGGAAGAATTATGGGCCTGAAGATAACACTTGGGAACCAGCCTCCTTCGTCCACGCACCTGTATTGGTTAAGAGGTTTCATGGGAAATTCCCTGATAAACCAGCCCCAAGGGGCATCCGGAGGGTGCCCCTAAGGGGGGGGGCATTGTCACGGTCAGTTACCTGGGCGAGTGCGGTTGGCTGGCACAAACGGATGTCCGTGGGCGTCCGAAGGCTCGTCATCGGGCTGCTGCTGCTGTTGGGGGTCCGGTGGTGGGTGTCCGCGGGCGCCGTACGTGCACGCTTAAACTGCCGCGCCGGAAGGTGTAGTGGTGGGCGTGTCATGCGTGCGCACGCGGACGGACGTCCACGTGTACATCAGTTCCGCTTGTTGGTACGCATGCGCGTGCGCATGCGTACATTATGACGCATGACGTCATTACGCATGGCGTCAATTACGCGCCAAACGGCCTATTTAAGCTCGCTGAGGGATTAGCTCAGTGCTGTAGTATTGCAGCTAGTTTCTCCCGTGACCTGACGTTTGTCTGCCTGTTCCTGCTTTGTTGATGCTGACCCTGGCCCGTCTGATTACCCGCTCCGGCTTTGACCTCTGCTACGTCCGACTTCCCACTTTGTTGCCGACCTCTGCTTGCCTGACTACCCGCTCTGTTGCCGACCTCTGCCTGTCCGAGAACCCGCTCAGTTACCGACTCCGGCCTGTTCAAGAACCTGCTCTGTTGCCGACTTCCTGTTACCCAAGTATACCAAGTGATCAACCAGCGAATCATCCATCATCCTGCCTGGTTAACGGGTCATTGCAGTACCAGACCCGTTTCGCGGGAGTCTCCAGTTCCTACCAGATCACGCTGTTGGATCTGCGAGCACTCCTGCCCCTTGTTCACCGGAGATTCCTGTTCCCAGTCCAGGGACTCTGGTTAATAAGCCGCAAGAGCTGCTGCCCTCAGCAAAACGGTATCCATACAACCAGGTGCGTCACAGAGTTGTAGAAAGTCTGTGCAAAGATTAAAAAATGGAGAAATAGATCCCATCCACAGATTAATGGGAGAGTGCAAAGATTAGGTAAACCCAATAAAAGAAGCACACTATCATATCCTGTGAATCATGCACTATTATTGTGGTAAATAGCACCCCAAGCTGAAGTCCTCATTTAAGCCATGAGGGACTCTAGTACCTAAGTTATGTATCCAACGCAACTCTCTTTATAGCATTTTAACTGTGTTATTGCCACCTCGATTACTCAGATGTAGACGTTGTAGACCATAGACTTTCCAATCTCCAATTTTGCTCTGTGGGCATGTTAGAGTGTGAGCCGCTACAGTGGTCAAGGCCTTATTTTCCATAAAGTCCCTTTGAGCCAGTTTCATAGTAGAACGATGTTTCTGTATTCTTTGTTTCAGAGGGTTCAGTGGCTGGCCATTCAAGGACTGACAATGAGGTACTTACGGTTATCAATTTATCAGATACACCACTTACGACTATCGAACTTAATTTACTTAAGAGAGGCCTCACTTTTTCTCCAGTGAATAAATATGACCCATTTGATATGCTGAAAGATTTATATTTCTTTTGCAGGAAACTAGTACTCAAAAAACTGTACCACACACAGGATATCTTGTCACCTACGGCTGGAGATTTGGGACTTGATGAACAGGACAAACTGATCCTTCTAGACTTGATGTCCTTATTACAGGAACAAACAAATAGCACAGGGGTAAGTAACAATACTCAATTCAGACCAGCATCTAAATTTTTACCCTCATTCAATGCCTGCCCTCAGGTACAGGTCTTTTTTGATATTGTTTCAAGTGAACTACAACAGATTGATTTCCACATACAATGAGGGATGGAGTGATATTTATGAAGTACTTAACAAACACTGGAAGATCTTACAGAGTGACCCAACTATCAGTGGCTATATCACGCCAAATCCCTCCATAACAGCTAGGAGGGCACCTACACTCAGAGACAAACTTTGTCATAGTCATTATGAGAGCCCTCAGAGACCTTTGACTATCAGAGGCAGCTACCCTTGTGGTAGATGCTCCATTTGTCCCTTGATGCCACCAACCAAAACTATCTGTAACTTCAAAAATGGTCAGAATGTTTTGCTTTTTGATTTTATCAATTGCCAGACGTCATGGGTGATTTATCTTTTTGAATGTGGCTGCAATAAAAGATATATAGGACAGACAAAGAACCCTCTGAAACAAAGAATACAGAAACATCGTTCTACTATGAAACTGGCTCAAAGGGACTTTATGGAAAATAAGACCTTGACCACTGTAGCGGCTCACACTCTCTGCGTAACCAGCGGTCTCTGCGTAACCAGTCACCTTGTCTTTCCCATCCGTACATCTTATCCTTTCCATTTTCTCACTCCCCTAATCTTATTTCTTCACCCTTACGCTTTGGTTTTACGCAAGTATATTATGATGTTATTTATCAGGCAATTAGCTAGCACTTTAATGTTCCAGGGCACTTTTGTTGCAATATATATGGTATTGATAAATGTGTGTTTCTAGACTTTTACCTTCCCCGTCATTATCCATAACTTTTGAGATTGGATTCTTATTCACTAATTAGTATTTGCACTATGCACTAAGCACTTTACAGCGACTCATTGTTATTGGGCTAGATAGATTTATTTTTGGATTGTGTGCCCTCATAAATAATCTGCAATACAGTGTATTTCTCTAATTATTGTGATTATATTTTTCTATAGATTTTTTATCAACACTGTAAATATATCTATATTTTGATTGCAGTTATTTGAGGTCACACGATCTTTGTGACCGTATTGGTCAATTATTATTAAACATTGGTGCTACCTTATTTATTTAATGTTATTTGGGGCCTTTTGTGGCTAAATTGATGGCTGGCCTTGGTTTTAAATGTTTTTAAATATGTAAGTTGGCTGAATAAAATTTGTTTTGGATATCTATATTTTGTCTTGTAGCAAATTCTGTTTATTACAGATAGATACAGGTATATAGGGGTTGTCTTTTTCTCTTTTTGTATATATAACATGTTCAATTATGTCGGCAGATTTGACCAGAAAATAGTTCAAGCATGTCAGCAGATTTGATTAGAAAATACGTGTAATCATGTCGGCAGATTTGCCCAGAAAATACATGCAATCATGTTGGCAGATTTGACCAAAAAATATGTGAAATCATGTGGCAGATTTACCCAGAAAATACATGCAATCATGTAGCAGATTTGACCAAAAATACATTCAATCATGTAGCAGATTTGACCAGAAAATACATGCAATCATGTTGGCAGACTTGACCAGAAAATACGTGAAATCGTGTCAGAAGATTTGACCAGAAAATACATGCAATCATGTGGAAGATTTGACCAGAAAATACATGCAATCATGTAGCAGATTTGACCAGAAAATACATGCAATTGTGTGGCAGACCTGGTCAGAAAACACTTCAATCGTATAGCAGACCTGGCCAGAACATACACAATACACCTGGCTGCTAATATAAATAAAAATAAAAAAATTTGCTCACCTGAAGCAGAGCTCCTGTCCCGGCCTCCGTCCGGCGTGCCCACGATCCTCTGCAGCCAGCAACTGAAACTCCAGCGCTGAGAGCAGGGCTACAGGAAAATGGCGCCTGAAGCCCTGCAGACTCAAAGTCTCCAGAGCAGGGCTTCGGATGCCATTTTATCGTATCCCTGCTCAGCTGCTGCCGGCTGCTGCTGCGGTGAACTGACACGACGTCTATTAGACGCCAAAAGTCAGTTCATGCTGGGGGGTGCTTGGAGAGTTTTAGGGGATGCTTCAGCACCCAAAGCACCCCCTGGCACCGTCCCCTCCTTTTGCCTCTCTTCCCATTTAAAATGCGGGCAGCAAACAGGCAGGGCGAGCAGGCGGGTGGGCGGAGAATACTCACATCACTTCCGCGTATCAGCCGCTGGAACGCTGTGTCACTCTCACGTGCCTCTTCTGCGCCTCCCCGCCGCTATCCCTGTCACCCCTCCTTCTAGCACTGCTCTTCCCCTCCTGCATCTATGGGGGGTCGTGGTGACACCCCCCTGGCTGTCAGTCACTCGGGGTGCCACGCCCCCCCTGCGCCCTATGGTAGGAACGCCACTGACTCTAACCAACAATGTAACTGATTATGCTTATAATCATAACATCATGAAATTAACTCATATAATCTGCAGAACATTTTAACACATATATAATCAGCTTAAAGCAAGATGGGGATTATTTCTCTGCATTAATATGATTTTCTGACACCATGGGCTTGATTCACTAACCGGCGCTAACACATGTTAGCGTCGAAGTGAAAAGCCTCTTAGTGCCCCATAAGTAGCTCTGCGCAAACTAGCAGCCGCGCAAAGCTACTTCGTGCACAGCTCCGCTCAGTGTGCGCAGTGTGCGGGTAATAGTGCGCGGTGCGACAATAACATTGCATCCGCTACCCTGTAAACGTCACACCCGGTGCACCGAAAACAATGCATTAGGTGTCCCCGAAACGGCGCATCAATGCACTGCTTTAGGGGGCACCCGATGCGTCATTTTCTGCGCACAGGGTGCGACATTTACAGGGCAGCGGGTGCGACATTATCGTGCACTGAGCGGAGCTGTGTGTGATGTGTGGGCGTAAACCACCTAACTCCATGGTTTGCGCCCACTACCTCCTAAGGCTCACTAACTCACTTAGTGAATCAAGCTGTCTGAGTGTTTTCAATTTTTTTATAAGCGCTGCCGATTGTAGAAATCCCTCTAAAAGCGCTTGTGCCATGATTTCCTATGACAGTGTTCACATTTAAGCATTTCAATTTTTTTTTTTTTTTTAAATTGCAAATGTTCCTGTACCATTTTCTAAACGTTTTGGCTCAATGGAAGGGATAAGGAAATTGCTAAGTGCTTAAAAAAGCATTTTGTCTTGAGATTTATCTGCCTTATAGCATGCCTCGCTCTCTGTCCCCCCACCACCGCGCTATAGCCCTCCGAGATTAGCGACAATATTTGTCGCTATCTCGGAGGTAAACACAGGGGGAGGGATTCCATGTTCAAAACGCCCACCAGGGGCGTTCCTGTAGGGTTTCCAGAGCTGCCCTTGGGCAGCTCTCTCTCCCTGGCCATGCCTCCTGCCGCCCGCCCACCTCCCTGCACACTATGGGCCTGATTCACAAAGCGGTGATAACTCAGTTATCACGCCTAAAAGACTTTAGGCATGATAACCTTTGCACCACACTGGTGAAAAGCCAGTTTAAGCGTGATAAGTTTAGGCGTGAAAAGTTTAGGCATGATAAGTTTAGGCATGCTAAGTTTAGATAAGTTTAGATCGCGCACAAAATCCTGTACGCAAAGCAGCGCCATTAAAGACACTCTGCAACATGAAAAACCTCCCCTGGGGGGTACTCTCCTCGGGTGGGGGAAGCCTCCGGATCCTAATGAGGCTTCCCACGCCGTCCTCTGTCCCACGGGGGTCTCGCTGCAGCCCTCCGAACAGCCGGCGACAGAGCCGACTGTAGATTCAATATTTACCTTTGCTGGCTCCAGCGGGGGCGCTGTGGCTGCTTTCGGCACGAAAATAGACGGAAATACCCGATCTCCGTCAGGTCCGCTCTACTGCGCAGGCGCCGGAAACTTGCGCCTGCGCAGTAGAGCAGACCCGACGGCGATCGGATATTTCCGCCTACTTCGGAGCCGACAGCCGTCAGAGCGCCTGCGCAGGAGCCGGGAAGGTAAATATTGACGTCACCGCTGCACGGAGGGCTGCAGCGAGACCCCTGAGGGATGGAGGACGGCGTGGGAAGCCTCATTAGGATCCGGAAGCTTCCCCCACCCGAGGTGAGTACCCCCCAGGGGACGTTTTGTCGTTACAGTTCCTCTTTAAACTCTATGCGAAGTGCACCAGACTTTGCTAGCACAAAACTTTTGATCAGCTGTGCACTGCAGTGCTAACCCAGTTGGTGCTTAAACTTATCACGCCTAAACTTATCATGCCTAAACTTATCACACCTAAACTTATCACACCTAAACTTATCATGCCTAAACTGAGTTTAGGCATGATAAAGGGCTTTTCACCAGCGTGCTAACTGTTAGCACCGCTTTGTGAATCAGGCCCACAGTCTCTCAGTGCAGCTTCGTGACCCAGAGGTCACCAAAGTGAAAGTGGGCCATTGCTGCCCACGGACGTGGCGGGGAGCAATGGGTTTTGTGGCTACCTGATCCATTCAGCCCTGCTGATCAGGTAGCCTACTTTTAAAAAAAATTTAGCCCACCTCGGGGTGGGCTAAAAAATCAGGCTTCCGACATCAAGCTTCGGACATCCAGCTGTGTGTTTATGTGCCTATCATCAGTAACTATAATGGAAGGGTACTATATGAGGGAATACTTAGGAGCACTATGATAAGTGAACTATAATTACAGTGCACTGAGAGGTACCCTATAAGGCAGGAAATCTTGGGTCCTGATAGCCGTAGAAGTTTGGGTGCCACCATAGGGGGTTCATTTAAAAGAGGCGCTGCGCAAAATTGACAATTGAATCTTGCTACTAAAATGCTACTAAAATTATTTAACATTTCAGAAATGTCCTGAAACGTTAAATAACTTTAGTAATAAGATGTCATTATTAGCGGCATCTGTGATACATTTCCTGGTCTTGGTGATCCCGTCTCCTCTCTACTTCCTGTTTAGTTTGCAAGAGTCCTGCAGCTAGCCAATCATGATGTGGGGACTGAAGCTGCATGGTGATTGGCTGGCTGCTGGACTCATTCAAACTAACAAGAAAGTGGAGAGGAGATGTGATCATCAAGGACCAGGTAATATATACAAACCCCTCCTGCCTGTGTCACCTGCTCACACACTGAACCCTCCCTCTACCTACACCTAGCCCCGCTGCATAACCCCACCCCATTCCTACTGCCTAACACTAACCCCCCTGACTCTACCTATATATATATATATATATATATATATATATATATATATATATATATATATATATATATATATATATATATATAGTACAAGCCACGATTTGCGGCAAGATTAAATTATGGTGCCCAATAAATAGTGGGTACTAGACGTCCGCTATTTATCGGGCGCCATAATTTAACCTGCTTGCCACTAATTATGGCTTGTACTGTTGCCGCCTGTGGCGCCATTTTTATCTGCTCCAACCACAGGGGCCCATTGTAATTATCAGCAAAGAGGGGAAATTTCGGCTCTTGCCACTCCTTGCTGGTAATTTTAATAGGCCCCTATGGTGGCACCCGAAAATGTAAGTTTTTTGCATTGTTTATATTATTGTTGTAATTATTATTGTTATTATTACAGTATATAGGGACAACATCTTCCACTGCACTTTACAGAGTACATAGGGCTCGATTCACAAAGCGGTGCTAACCCAGTTAGAGACTTTAGGGGCCTGATTCACAAAGCGGTGCAAACGTTTTCGCGGCAAATTGTGCGCGCAAAAGTCCACGATCGCGTGAATCGAGGCAAATTGCGCGCGCAAAAGTCAGCAAAAACGTTTGCACCGCTTTGTGAATCAGGCCCTTGGTGCTTAAACTTATCATGCCTAAACTTATCACACCTAAACTTATCACACCTAAACTTATCATGCCTAAACTGAGTTTATGCGTGATAAAGGGCCTTTCACCAGGGTGCTAACTGTTAGGGCTCGTTTCCACTAGTGCGGTGCGGAATCGCCTGCATTCCACCGCGGACGAAATCGCATGCGGGTGCGATTCTGCTTGCGTTTTTGCCGCGATTTCGCATGCGATTCCGCATAGGTAAGGTATATGCGAATTTAACCATGTCACTGCCTGTGTAAATTAACATTAATACCTATGCGAAATCGCATGCGATTTCGCGGCAAAAAACGCATGGTCACCCCGCATGCGATTTCCCTATTAGATACATTAGCGGCGATTCGCGCACATTCCTTCTGCACGCGAAATCTGACGGCTCTGCCGTGCAGATTTCTGCCGCACCAAAAAACGCTCCCGCAGCCGCACAAGTGGAAACGGCTCCATCCACTTACATTGCCTATGCAAATCCGCGTGCAGTGCCCGCATGCGGATTCGCTATAGTGGAAACGAGCCCTTAGCACCGCATTGTGAATCAGGCCCATAGTCTTGTCACTTAACTTTCCCTCAGAGGGGCTCACAATCTAATCCCTACCATAGTCATATGTCCATCATAGTCTAGGGCCAATTTTTTTTAGGGGGAAGCGAAATTACTGATCTGTATGTTTTTTGGATGTGGGAGGAAACATATGAACTCCATGCAGGTATTGCTCTGGCTGGGATTCGAATCAAGGACTATCCAGTAGGCTACCGGCGCCACCTACTCTTTTCTTCCCAGTTTAACCCTCGATGTCAAGTCTAGTGGGAGGTATGCTTGGGGACTAACATAGCCAAGTCGTTGGGGCATAGCTTTGGAGGGGTAAAGTGACAACACATCTAGCGTTTATCATATAATCATTGTTTGTCGAAAAAATCGGCATGGTGGCCTGATGGGAATGTGTTTTCCTGCACAAAGTCCAGCAGCTTCCGGGCAGACACCGCGCAGTCTATGAGCTGGCCACTTTTCTTCATGTTTACAAAGTGAGAGCGCACGTCGGGGTCGGCTGTGTACCCCTGAACCTCATCCTGCATGACGTTATCCAGGGGGCCTGCGGGCGACAGGAAATAACATCAAAATAAGAGCTTTTGTAGAGCAGCAATGCAATAAAGCCCCTGTTATTCAAAAGGAAATTCACCCTCAAACCACCACCCCACTCCTGCATGCAAGATAGGCGTCTAGGAAATTCAGGTGCCAGAAATAGCCGTTAGTAAAATATCAGTAAAATTGCTGATATTCTACTATTGGGCAGTGGTAATTCCAAAAGTAAAATATTGGTAAATTTTACCAATATTTTACTATCACTAAACTTAACTCCATCTTCACTTAAACCCTCCCTCTACTGATGCCAAACCTTAACCGACCCCCTTGCCAATGCCTAATTCTAACCAATCCCTATCACCAATGCCTAACCCTAACCAATCTCTCCACCAATGCCTAACCCTAGTTGATGCCTAACCCTAACTGACCTCCCGCCCACCACACAATGATCCCTAACTGACCCCCCCTCACCCACCACACAATGATGCCTAAGCCTAACTAATGCCCGCCACCAGTGCCTAACCCTAACCAATCTCTCCACCAATGCCTAACCCTAGCCAATTGCCTAACCCTAACTGATCCCCCCCCCCCACACACACACACAAAATGATGCCTAAGCCTAACTAATCCCCCCACCAATGCCTAAACCTAAACAATCTATCCAACAATGCCTAACATTAACCAATCCCTGCACCAATTCCTAACTCTAGCCGATGCCCACACTAACAAACTCTAACTGATGCCTACCCTACCTAATCCTTACCAACCCCCCTTCCCCACATACACAATGAAACTTAAACCTAACCAATCCTCACCACCAATGCCTAATCAATCCCTCCACCAATGCCTAACTCTAGACGATGCCCCCACTGATAGCTAAACCTAGTAGATGCCCCCACCAATAAGTAACCCTAACCGATCCTGAACCCTAACCAATATGCCAACCAATGCCTAACATTAACCAATCCCACCACCAATTTCTAATGCTAACCGATGCCCACACCAATAACTACTCAGCTGTGGCTGAATAGAGTACTGGTTAAGGGCACTGCCTTTGACATGGGAGACCAGGGTTCGAATCCTGGCTAGGGTCAGTACCTATTCAGTAAGGAGTTCAAGGCAAGACTCCCTAACACTGCAGGGTGGCCTCCTGAGCGCGTCCCAGTGGCTGCAGCTCTCGAGTGCTTTGAGTCAGACAGGAGAAAAGCGCTATATAAATGGATTATTATTAACTAACGCCTACCCTGCCTAACCCTAACCAAACCCTCTTTCCACACACACACACAATGAAGTCTAAACTAGAGTTGGGCCGAACCTCCAATTTTAGGTTCGCGAACTTTCGCGGAAGGTTCGGTTCACGTTAAAGTTCGCGAACCGCAATAGACTTCAATGGGGATGCGAACTTTGAAAAAAAAAAATTTATGCTGGCCACAAAAGTGATGGAAAAGATGTTTCAAGGGGTCTAACACCTGGAGGGGGCATGGCGGAGTGGGATACACGCCAAAAGTCCCCGGGAAAAATTTGGATTTGACGCAAAGCAGCGTTTTAAGGGCAGAAATCATATTGAATGATAAATGACAGGCCTAAAGTGCTTTAAAACATCTTGCATGTGTATACATCAATCAGGTAGTGTAATTAAGGTACTGCTTCACACTGACACACCAAACTGTTCACTGAACAGAACAGGTATACAGTGGCAGGTTCACTGAACAGAACAGGTATGCAGTGGCGGGTTCACTGAACAGAACAGGTATACAGTGGCGGGTTCACTGAACAGAACAGGTATGCAGTGGCGGGTTCACTGAACAGAACAGGTATACAGTGGCGGGTTCACTGAACAGAACAGGTATGCAGTGGCAGGTTCACTGAACAGTACAGGTATGCAGTGGCAGGTTCACTGAACAGGTATGCAGTCGTGGGTTCACAGTACAGGTATGCAGTGGTGGGTTCACAGAACAGGTATGCAGTGGTGGGTTCACAGTACAGGTACTTTACTTCCTGTCGGGGAAGTTTAAACAGTAGAGGGTGCTCTACTGTTTACACTTCCCCCGACAGGAAGTAAGTGAAGCCGGCTGGAGCCCAGCGCGGAGAAGGGACCTCAGGGACAGCGGGGACACGCGCCAGCGGAACAAATAATGTATTTACGCTAGCGTCGGTTGTCGGACATTTGAACGCAGCTATCGACGAACTTTCCACCCGTCTGCGATCAATTGAAATTTTCCACGCGGACAGATTGATTTTTTCAGATCGAAATCAGTCAATCGGTCAGCGTTTGCGCATCGATTTCACAGCAGATTCGATCACAGTCTATCGGCGGGAAATCGAATAAGTGTATGGGCACCTTAAAACGCAGTGTTTCGTCTGTCAGTGTGAAGTGGGCGTAGCCCTTACACTACCTGATCAACATGTACATGCGCTGGACGTTTTAAAGCACTTTATTCCACCAATTTAGGAATGTAATAAGATTTCTGCCCTTTAGAGATGAAAACACGACTCTGCGTAAGCTACATAATTTTTGGTGGGACTTTTGCCATGGATCCCCCTCTGGTATGTGCCCGTCCAGGTGTTAGGCCCCTTGAAACAACTTTTCCATCACCTTTGTGGTCAGAAACAGTCCCAGTAGGTTTTAGAATTCGCCTGCCCATTGAAGTCTATGGAGATTCGCCACATTCACCTGTTTGCAAATCTTTACAGGGATTTGCGTTCTCCATTCACAAATCTTAAATTTGATGTTCGCCCATCTCTATTCAAAGGTAATTTCTCCAGTCAGGAGAAAAGAACCTAAAGAGAGGGGGATATGGAGGCTGCCATATTTATTTCCTTTTAAACAATACCAGTTGCCTGGCTGTCCTGCTGATCTCTTTAGTTGCTGTAGTGTCTGAATTACATATCTGTAAAAGTCAGTCAGTCAGTCAAAACAACTTGTTCAGGGTCTATGGCTATAAGTTGTAAGGTGTCCATTAACGGTCCAATTTTTAGTGAAGATCGAGTAATTAGAAAAATGCAATCAGAAATAACATGTTGTAATACATCAATTGACACCATTAACGAACCAATCAAACTTGCTATCCATCACAACCGATTAGAAAAAAAACGTTTTTTTCCTAATCAACAAAATTGCTGTCGGTTAATCATTATTTAAATCGTTTGCAGTCGATTGGGGATACCAACAAAGTTTATTTTCTGCCAATCCGATCACAGTTATATATGAAGATCTAATATACCTTGCGTGTCCAAAGTGAGAAGTTTGACTATTGTCCTCCCCATTTCCCTCGTCACCAGATTACAATTATCTGATTGTTTAAACGATTCTTCGCTTAAAAATTGGACAGTTAGTGGCTACTTTTAGAGGCAGTGGATCAACAGAACAGCCAGACATTGTGCATTGTTTAAAGGAAATCAATATATCAGCCTCCATGTCTCTCAACTCGAATGCCCTTTGAATATATCATAATCTGCGGTATACAAAAAGATTCAGTCATTGCCTAAAACAGCATTTCATTATTTTCTTACTTGTGTGTGCAATGCTGACATCCTGTGTTAATGTCAGTTGCAGCTTGACTGGACTATACAGCAGTCTATGAGGTGTACACTTCTCTCTCCTTATCTCATCATCACCTACTACAGAAAGTCATCAGGGAGGGGCTAAGCCCGTAACTTGGCCTATTCAACTTTACTACCAATGATGGTCAGGAGGATCAATGTGGGCTTTAAAGAGAACCGGAGACGAAGCACCCTTGTGTATTTTACCATCTATAGCAATGGGAACATGACAGTAAACACGTACCTTGCTTTTTGTTTCATCTTTCACTGCTCAGTCCTCTTGTTATCAGCTCTGATAAAACCTCTGACTGAGCATTCAGTCTAGCTTTGCCCCGGAATGATTATAGCTGAGTCAGTATTCTGTGATGTTTTTTCAAGCCCAAGCCTGCCCCCTTCTGGCTCTGCTTTCCTGCTACGAGGATACCTAGCAGGAAAGCAGAGCCACAAGGGGGCAGGCTTGGGCTTGAAAAGACATCACAGAAGACTGATTCAGCTATAATCATTCCGGGGCAAAGCTAGACTGAATGCTCAGTCAGAGGTTTTATCAGAGCTGATAACAAGAGGACTGAGCAGTGAAAGATGAAACAAAAAGCAAGGTACGTGTTTACTGTCATGTTCCCATTGATATAGATGGTAAAATACATGAGGGTGCTTCGTCTCCGGTTCTCTTTAAAGTGACCCTGCAGCGAGCTGCAAAAAAGTTAGATACACACCTAGTTACAGGGAAGGCTTTTGATCCATTAGAGCAGGAGAGTCAAACCCAATCACATAAGGAAGTCATGGGCCAATATGTTTATTAAGGTTTAACATTTACTGAACAGTCTCATACTAAGTAGTGTAACTATAGCAACCGTGGGGGGGCAGCTCCTCCCCCTTCTGCAGAGCAGCGCAGGAATGTTTACCTGCTCCAGGCTGCTTTGGGTCTACTATGATCTTTCTGACAGCCAGATGCTCTGTGCTGCATACCTATGTCTCCTGAGCCATGTCACATGATCGGGAGAAGGTGTGGAAGTATAGCGCGTGCTACTGCTGGGAAGAACAGAAGAGACAGAATGCATCGCTGGAGCAGGGAAATATTACACTGCTCCGCTGGGCTTCTCTGTTATGTGATGGGGTCAGGTTTGAGATCCCAGTAGGGGGCTCAATGCTAATTTCGCTGGGGATGTCCCATGGGTTGTTGGTACACCCAGCCTCAAATTGACAATGTTTCAATCAGAAGTACTGTCACCGGTGTGTCCATTTGAATGGGAAGGCAATGTGCTGTCATTCTTTTACTGCTTACAATGGCGTACCTTTGAAGCTCTTGATATAATAATATAATATGGCAAGGAGGACTGCATTCAGACCATTGTGTTTGACATCAAGCCTTCCTGGTCCTCTCTTTGTCTCCTCTTTCCCCCGCTCTCCCCCCGATGAAATTATCAAACCACAGGTTGAGTAAGTCTTCAGACCTCCTCGGGCTGGTTTCCAAAGTAGTCAAGTCCCTGATTACTTCTGAAGATGGGCGGATCTATACTGCGCCCGCATGAGTCTGCATTGTGCAAGCATGTTTCCCTAAGTACTTTTGGAGCCTTCCGTGGAGTCCCGAAGGTGCCAATTTCAAATGTGGGGACAGCGGGGGAACAAGGAGATGGAGAGACGGCCAGTAAGGCTTTCTAAGATCTAAAATCTTCCCTCTAAATAGATGAGTTTCTAACTTTTTTTTTACTTTGACAGATTATTTTTTTTTTCTACAGTACAATAAAGCTTTGAAAAATTCAGGGAGATGTTGAGTCCAACCTGGTGCATAGCTGAGGACCCGGACATCTGTCTCCTCCTCGGCCAACACTCTGAACATCATGTCCCGGGCTGCCTTCCCAGCGCAGTACAGCGTCCACGACCTAAACGGTTGCTGGGCAGCCAGAGATGAGATGTTGACAACCTGCCGTTCCCGGTCCGGACGACTTTGGAAAATCTTCAGCAGGGAAGAGGTCAGACACAGCGGTGAGGACACATTAAAGGAAAAATATCTGTTCACTTCTGCCATGTCCGTGAAGTCCACAAATGATTTGGTTATGTCACCCATAGATCCTGTGGGGTGAGAAGCAAGAGGTTTCCAGTTAACAGTGCTCTGCAATAGGAAATGAGATTACGGCATCAGACGGGAATTCTAAATTAGACTGTTCCACAGAAACAACCAATTGTAGTATGTCTGCCCTTGGTCGTGTTTCGCACATTGTTCCGCTAATTGCAACAATTCTGTAATTGAAAGACCAGCCATGAAAATTGCACAGTATTACAGCAGGCTGACACATTACACACTACAAGCCAGGATCACAAGACCTGACGTTTTCACACATGAGATCAACAGAGTACCCAAGCAGCTCAGGGTGACCCAGATCCACTAGGAAAGTATAGGGGACTAAAAGAGACTGAAAAGCAACTCCTAGGACGTTTTGCATTTTTTTTTTGAGCGCCAGAGATTTTTTAAAAAACGCTCTGAAATTGCTAGTGCAATGAATCCTTATGGGATAGTTCATATCAGCGCGTTGCGTCCGGGTTCCGCTCAGCAAAGCGCTGCATGTACCATTTTCAGGGCGATTTTCCTACAATGGAAAGTATAAAAAAAATTGCAAAACGCTCACACATCGCTTTATCCGGCAGTTGCTTTCGTGCTTTTATGAATAAATACATTGTATTTATTCATTTCTGGTTGAAAGAGCTCAATTCCTGACTGACGTCAGGAAGTGGAAAAATGGAATCGCTCTGCAAAAGCACTTACAAAAGCGCTTCGTACAAAATCGCAGCGCGCAGTGGGGCGCTGGGAGGGGGAAAAAAAACACGCTAAAAATTGAAAATCCCTGGCATCAGCACTTTTGATTTTAGATGTGAACAAAGCTTCAGTGTAATTTGCCATCGTAAAAAAGAAGGTATTTCTGATAATTCAGCTTTAAATGGTTACCCACAATCATATTTCCCAACTTTTTGGGATAAGAAAGAGGGGGATACTTTAAGACACGCCCCCACCACACCCCTAAGCACGCCCCCACCACACCCCTAGTCATGCATACACAAAGGGCCTGATTCACAAAGCGGTGCAAACTTTTTCGCGGACTTTTGTGCGCGCAATTTGCCGCGATTCGCGCGATCGCGGACTTTTGCACGCGCAATTTGCCCAAACGAATCGCGGCAAATTGCGCGCGCAAAAGTCCGCGATCGCGCGAATCGTCGCAAATTGCGCGCGCAAAAGTCCGCGAAAAAGTTTGCACCGCTTTGTGAATCAGGCCCAAACACTTCATTAGCAAAAGACACAGTTTTATAACTCACACTACGCGTGTCTCTTTTATCATCATTAGTTTTCCTTAATTTTAATAAAATAAGAAAAATACCTTTTTGTTATCTTTTTCAAGATGGGACTACAGTTAGGAGTCAATGAAACACATTTTTCAGTAAATACATATATTTACAGAGATTTATACATTAGTCCTGAAAGAGGGACAAATGAGGACGAAAGAGGGACAGAGGGATTGGGTTTCCAAAGCGGTACTGTCCCTCCAAATAAGGAAAAGTTGGGAGCTATGCACAATGCACCGCTACTGACTATGCAAATCCAAGTCTCAGAAAGCTGGCTTAAAGTGAACCTCCAGACTAAGAATCTACTCAGCAGCACTGAAAAGGCTTAGTGTTTCTTTAACAGTTTCACAGCATCAGAACTTTGTTTTTCTTACCAAAGCATCATTTTTAGCTGCATTTTTAACTAAGCTCCACCCATCAAAGAAAAAAAGCCCAGGCTTTTTTCCCTGATGCTGTGCAAAGCATGATGGGATTTCTTATGTTGTTATTAACTTTGCCTAGCAACTGGGAGAGGTGCTCAGGACACAGGACAGTTGGAACTGTGTCTCATGCTCCCTATCACCTGCTTTCAACCAAAAAGATGGCTGCCATCATGAAATCAAACATTTGCCTGTTCTTTGAAAATAGGGTAAGAGATTATATTACCTATCTATTTTAATTAACATAACTAATGTAACTTAATGACAGTATGTTTGTTTAGGCTGAAGTTGCTCTTTAAAGGAACTCCAGCTGTAATAAGAAGGATATGGAAGCTGCCATATTTATTTTCTTATAAGCAATACCAGTTGCATGGCAGCCCTGCTGATCCTCTGCCTCTCATACTTTTAGTCATAAACCCTGAACAAGCATGCAGCAGATCAGATGTTTCTGACATAATTGTCAGATCTGGCAGAAGTAGCTGCATGCTTGTTTCTGGTGTAATTCAGACACTACTGCAGCCAAATAAATCAACAGGACCGCCAGGCAACTACTATTGTTTAACAAGCTCCTGACCCCCTAATGCCGATGGGCGGTGGGAGCATGGCTGCCTGAGGACCGCCTAATGCCGATTGGCGTCAAAGTGCAGTAGGCGGGATTTGCGCATGTTCCCTGCTTGTAAACAGCGCGGATCCTTTCTCAGCCTGCCAGCCGCGATCGGAGCTGGCAGGCTGAATTAAAGGGAAAAAAAAGGCTATTTACATTTGTAAAGCGCTGCAATCTAGGGCAGCGCTGTACAGGGGACTCCCTTGTCACTCAACTGTCCCCAGGAGTGGCTCACAATCTAATCTCTCTCATAGGCTGATGCCTACGAGAGGGTACTGTAGTGTAGGGAGGGAAGGAAATAAAAAGAATAAAATATTTTTATCAAGAAAAATATATTTTTAAATTAAAAAAATTAAATAAAAAAAAAATAAAAAAATTAAATATCTTTTTAAATTAAAAAAAATAATAATATTTTTATAAGGAACCTGCTTGTTTCTGATTATGTTTCCGCCGAGACCCAGGCGTAATCTGTTGCTTCCGAGTCTCGGCGCTTGTTGTTCCTCGCTGATGGCACTGCTGCTCAGACACAGGCCGCACATTCTGATAGGCGGAGGGCATGCTCCCAGTACACCCTCCACAGATGTACACAATAGTCAGCTGACTCCGGTCAGCTGACGTTACAGCTGACACCTAGGTAGGTGTACTACTGTGTGATTGGATGTGCAGAGTGTGGCCGGCAACTGATGAAAGCTATATTTAAACCTGCAGGGTGCTCCCAGTCATCGCCCGTGATAAGCATAGCTTTGGCTAGTTGCTGGGTGCGCACTCACATTGTTTGATTACTGGATTTTGACCTTCGGCTTGTATTTGACTATTCTTGTCTGCTGTTATTTACCCTTGCTTTGATTCCTGGATACTCTTGCCTGCCGCCTGTATCGACCTCTGCCTGTTAACTGGATACGCTTGCCTGCTGCCTGGACTGACCTTTGCCTGTTTACTGGATACCCTTGCCTGCCACCTGGACCGACCTTTGCCTGTTACTGGACATTCCTATCTGCCGCCTGGACCGGCCACTGCCTGTTTACTGGATACTCTTGCATGCTACCTGGACTGGACATTCTAAGTATACTTGAACCAATCCTTGTCTGTTGCTTCAATAACCTTACATGCGGACTTTTCATGAACTCTCTCATACATTACCTGGATCATCCATTATCTTTTGAATAACCTTGCATGCAGACTTTTCATGAACTCTCTCAAACATTACCTGGATCATCCATTACCTTTTGAATAACCGTGCATGCGGACCTTGCATGAACGATCTCCTATATTACCTGGATTATCCATTACCTGCTGAATAACCTTGCATGTGAATCTTGCATGAACTTTCTCATTACCTGGATCATCCATTACCTGTTGAATAACCTTGCAGGTGGACCTTGCATGAATTCTCTCATTACCTGGATCATTCGCTGCCTGTTGAATAACCTTGCATGTGGACTTTGCATGAACTCTCTCATGTACAGTATACCTGGATCCTTCACTGCCTGTTCCTGATACATCTTTCATTACTGACAATCGACGCTGAGGGCCTCACCCTCCCGAATCAAGGTAATAGCCCTGTGTGATGCTTAAGAGGAACTGTCGCGAAAATCTTAAAATTTAAAACCCATACAAATAAGAAGTACATTTCTTCCAGAGTAAAGTGAACCATAAATTACTTTTCTCCTATGTTGCTGTCACTTACAGTAGTAGAAATCTGACATTACCGATAGGTTTTGGGCTAGTCCATCGCTTCATGGGGGATTCTCAGCATGGCCTTTATTCTTTATAAAGACATTCCCTGAAAATGATTAATACAAAGATGCTGGCCAGCCACCCTGCTCGCTGCACACTATTTTGGCAGTTGGATGGTGCAACTGCCATTCACTAAGTGTTTTTTAAAAATAAAGAAAACCCTGAGAATCCCTCTATGAGAAGATGGGCTAGTCCAAAACCTGTCGGTAATGTCAGATTTCTACTACCTACTGTAAGTGACAGCAACATAGGAGAAAAGTAATGTATGACTCATTTTACTCTGGGAGAAATGTACTTCTTATTTGTACGTGTTTTGAATTTTAAGATTTTTGCGACAGTTCCTCTTTATGAACTATTGAACTGTGTTACTAGCCTCATTGGCATTCTGGTAGGTTATTGTCCTCTCTACTCCAGCCTGTATGTCTTGCACCTTAAGACCTGGGGGTAACCGTAGTCAGGAGACCAATAACGTGTCCTGTTCACACGGGGGCTTGTCTATAGGTGAAGACCGTGGGCCGGGCTCAGAGTTACGGTAATAGATTGGGACATAGGGACAAATTAAGAACATAACCTGTCAGGCCTTACAATCTTTTTCAATTAAGAAAATTAAATATCTTCTTAAATTAAAAAATTGCAGCTGCAATCAGAGACCACAAAAAAAACATGCTCTATCAACAAAAAGAGGTAAAATTAATTTGGGTGGTAAGTTGTATGGCTAAGCAATAAATCATTAAAGTAGCGAAGTGTTGAATTGTAATAAAAAATAGCCTGATCACTAAGGGGGGTATAAACCTCTGGTCAGGGCCGGATTTCTACTCTTTACCGCCCAAGGCCACGGTCAGCAGCCGCCCCACTTCAGTACAGGTAGCCAGATGAAACTTCCTTCTAGTGTAGGCAGCCAGGTGACCCGCTCCCCCACCTCCAGTACAGGTAGCCAAATAACTCTCCCCTCCTCCTCCAGTTTATATAGCCTGATGACTTCTCCCCTCCTTTTCTCTAGTATGAGAAGCCAGATGACCCATCACCCCTCAGTATAGCCTGCTGCCCATCCACCCAAGATCCTGTGGTGCCCTAGGCCATGGCCTATGCGGCCTTGGCTTAAATCCGGCCCTGCCTCTGGTCCAAGAGGTTCAAAGGAAATAAATATGGCAGCCTCCGTATCCTTCTCACTTTAGGTGTACTTTAAACAAGGCTCAGGGATGGAACCCACTAGAGTGATTTTTTTGAGCGTTTAGGGAGCGATTCAAAACGTTAGCGATTTCCCTAAACGCTCAGCTAATGTTAATGGATGGGCCAAATTCCACTGGAGCGATTGCGATGAACAAAATCGCAAATGCAGGTCATGCAGCATTTTTGGGCATTAGCGTTTCTGCAATACAAAGTATATAAACACTGGCGTAATCGCTCATCAAAACCTACACAGCGAATTTGCTAGCATTTTTAAAGTACTGCACACTGAAAAAAATTTAAACTATTTGAAAGAACCAATCAGAATTAAAAACGCTAATCGCAAATCGCTACACAATCATTGGCAAAACGCTTACACCTTTTAACATTGCCACCAAAATAACCAGAAAACGCTCATGAAATCGCTTACAAAACACTCATTAAAAACGTCAGTAATTGCGATTAGTGATAGTGCTTTGTAGTGGGTTCCAGGCCTCAGACTTCAGACTAGAAATCAGCCACTCCAGGGAAGTACTATTCAACACTAGTTCTGGCCTGGAACCCACTACAAAACGCTATCACTAATCGCAAATTCGCTAGCGTTTTGTATGAGCGTTTTGTAAGCAATTTCATGAGCGTTTTTGAGAGCCATTTTAGGGCCCATTCACACTTAAGCGTTTTCAGAGCGATTTCAGCTTTGCTGAAAATCGCTAGCGATTTGAAAAATGTGTGCACAATGAAAGTGTATGGAAGTGTTCTCATCTAAGCATTTAGCGATTTGCTGAAACGCAAACGCGTTGCATGCAGCGTTTTCTGAGCGATTTTGGAGTGATTAGCAATTCAATAAATTTTAATTGAACTAGAAATCGCAAAACGCTGGAAAAACGCTCTCTATACAGTGAAAAATCGCCAGGAAAAAACGTCAGAAAAACACTCAGCGTTTTGCGTTAGCGTTTAGCGATTTCTAGTGTGAACGAGCCCTAAGATTTTTGCCAGCGATAGTTTAGCGATTAGCGTTTTTAATTCTGATTGGTCTTTTAAATTAATGTAACATTTGTTACAGTGTGCAGTAACTTCAAAACGCTAGCAAAATCGCTCTGTGTGGGTTTTGTTGTGCGATTAGGCCAGCGTTTATACACTTTACATTGCAGAAACGCTAACGCTAAACGCTAAACACTAAAAATGCTGCACGTCCTGCGTTTTGCGATTTTGTAATCGCAATCGCTCAAGTGGAATTTGTCCCATCCATTAATATTGGCTGAACGTTTAGGGAAATCGCTAGCGGTTTGAATGGCTCCCTAAACGCTCAGAAAATCGCTCTAGTGGGTTCCAGCCCTTAAAGATACAATTACTTTTCACAAAAGTTTATTTTTACTTTATGTTAGTTTTAAGAATTTTGATGCCCATGAGAAAAAAAATTGCATGAATGTAGCTCCAGATGATATACACCAATTAACCCAGATGCCTCAGCAGCACTGAAAAGGCTTGGTGTTTCTTTAACAGTTTCACATCATCAGAACTTTGTTTCTCTTATACAAGCCTCATTTTTAGCTGCACAGAAGAAAACTGCCCGGGCTTTTTTCCCCTGATGCTGTGCAAAGCATGATGGGATTTCTGATGTTGTTGTTCTCGTTCTGCTGTTTTGGTGCAATTTTTTTTTTTTACATTTTGAATTTGACATTTGCAGCCTAGTGTGTGCAGCTGGGAGGGGTAATCAGGACACAGGACAGTTGGAACTGTGTCTTCTGCTCCTTGTCACCTCCTTTCAACCAAAAAGATGGCTGCCCCATGACAAAGATGGCAGCCCCCATGAATCACAAACATTTGCCTGTTCTTTTAAAACAGGGTGGGTAAGAGATTATATTACCTATCTATTCTAATTAACTAATGTAACTTGATGACAGTATGTTTGTTTAGGCTGAAGTTCCCCTTTAAGGTGCGTACACACATGCGACTATAGTCGTTTGAAATGATTGTTCCCCAATCGTTTCAAACGACGATCGTTTAAAAAAAAGCAGCCAACGACCATTAAGTCTAACGACGGACGAGCTAGATTGTTAAAAACTAACGATCTAGCCTGGCGGATTTTTTCCAACGACGATCGTTTGCAAAAGTAGTACATCGTTGGAAACGGTCGATCGTACTAGGCCTGACATGCGCATTTCACTATTTCTCCATGGAACTTTTTATTTTTATGCGCAAGCGCAATCGTTGCTTTACATGATGTAACGTTCGTTCTAACGATCAGATCGTTACCCACCTTTAAAAGCTAACTTTACTTAGGTCGTTCTTTCGTCAATTAAAAGTTAGTTCGTCGTTCACAACGGACGACCATTGTCGCATGTGTGTACGTAGCTTATGTCTAAATGATCTTGTTCAGTATTTAGCTGGCCATACAGTATCCAATCATCACTTGAGTTTTGTTTCCTGTCGCTTTTAGAATCAATTATTTTATGACCGACCAAAAACCAACACTGCGGATCAATCTTTCAATAGATTTTAGCACATTCCTATAAAAAAAAGTGATAATTAAACAGTGTATGGGCTTTAAAGCGGACCTGAACTCAGAACTTCCTCCCGGCTCTAAAAGATAAGCAACAGCACAATAACCTTTAAAGAAAAAACATTTCTTTGTTACAGTTGATACAAATCCTGCAATAAAGCTGCACTGTTTCTACTCCCTGCTTTCATGGAAGCAGACAAAGGGTTAACATCCTATGTTTACATATTGGCTGCGTCTGCCGAGACTTCCAAATCCCTGTGCTCGCACGGCTGAGAGATCAAGGTGGATTTAGACAGGCTCTTTACTTTAAAAACACACAGGGTGCATTTCTCTCTGTTTTCCCTGTGTCCAGTGCAAGAGTTCAGGTCCACCTTAATGATGCCTGGCTTATAGACTAACTTAAAAGGAACCTGAGGTACGAGACCGATTAAGGCTGCCATATTTCTTACCTTTTAAACAATATCAGTTGCCTGGCTGTCCTGCTGATCTTTCTGATCAAGCATGCAGCTAATCTTGTCAGATTTGTCATAGACATCTGAGCTGCATGCATGTTCAGGGTCTATGGTTTAAAGGGGAACTGAAGAGAGAGGTATATGGAGGCTGCCATGTTTATTTCCTTTTAACCCATTCGCGTTCCGTCGTTTTCACTTGAGCAATGTTCACCTCCCATTGATTAGCCTATAACTTTATCACTACTTATCACAATGAACTGATCTATATCTTGTTTTTTCCGCCACCAATTAAGCTTTCTTTGGGGGGTACATTTTGCTAAGAGCCACTTTACTGTAAATGCATTTTAACAGGAAGAATAAGAAAAAAGACAGAACAAATTCATTATTTCTCAGTTTTCAGCCATTATAGTTTTAAAATAATACATGCCTCCATAATTAAAACTCACGTATTGTATTTGCCCATATGTCCCGGTTATTACACCGTTAAAATTATGTCCCTATCACAATGTATGGCGATAATATTTTATTTGGAAATAAAGGTGCATTTTTTCCGTTTTCCATCTATTACTATTTACAAGTTTAAAATAAAAAAAAAATATAGAAATATTTCATCTTTATATTGATATTTAAAAAGTTTAGACCCTTAGGTAAATATTCACATGTTTTTTTTTTATTGTAATGTTTTTTGTTTTTTTTTATATTAAACATTTTATTTGGGTATTTTTGGGAGGGTGGGGTGTAAACAATAGTTTTATCATGTAAATGTGTGTTTAGTTTTATTTTTTTTACTTTTAGTTGTAGTTTTACTTTTTGGCCACAAGATGACGGCCATGAGTTTGTTTACATGACGTCACTCTAAGCGTAACATACGCTTAGAGAGACGAATGGGGAAGGAAACAGCCAGAAAAAGCGCAGCTTCCCGAGAGAAGCTGTCGCTTTTTCAGCGGGGGAGAGGATCAGTGATCGGGCACCATAGCCCGATTCACTGATTGCCTGGCTAACGAACCGCGGGCCGGGAGCGCGCGTGCATGCGCGCGATCGGCCGCGGGAGCGCGCATGGTTCCTGGACGTAGAAACTACGTCCAGGAACTAAAATAGGTTAAGCAATACCAGTTGCCTTGCAGCCCTGCTGATCCACCGATCTGCAGAGAAATAGACCAGCAGGGCTGCCAGGCAACTGGTATGTCTTAAAAGGAGATAAACATGGCAGCCTCCGTATACCTCTTACTTCACTACACCTTTAAAGTATTGGAGGCAGAGGGTCAACAGGACGCGTACATTAAAAAAGGGCGTCTGGAAAAAAAGGGTGCGGGGTGTAAACGATAAGCAGTAATACCGTTTATAAAAATATTGTGTTGTATTTCGTTTACAAATAATGTTTTACAAATTCATAAATCATTAAATAATGTGTATGAAATTGGCAATTGTAAAAACATTAATCTTCCCTGTTTCAAAAGTGAAAACTATAATTACGTTTGGTAAAAAAAACGATAATATATGTTTAATCGTTATAATTGTATATTATTGTGAATAACCTTCATTTATCGTTTCTTCTTATAATAAAATCTGAAAATATTGTTTATAACGATGATATAAATATAACTACGTTTGTACTAAGTGTTGTAAAACATTAGTAAGTATTCCTAAAATTTTACTAAAACTATACCTAACCCTACTCTCACACAGAACCCTTCTTGTACCTATCTCTAACCCCTAGACCCCCCTGGTGGTGCCTAACCCTAAGACCCCCCTGGTGGTGCCTGACCCTAACCACCCCCCTGGTGGTGCCTGACCCTAACCACCCCCCTGGAGGTGCCTAACCCTAACCAACCCCCTGGTGGTGTATATTGTACTGTACTGTAACTATACCTAACCCTACTCTCACACAGAACCCTCCCTGTACCTATCTCTAACCCCTAGACCCCCTGGAGGTGCCTAACACTAACCACCCCCCTGGTGGTGAATGTTGTACTGTAACTATACCTAACCCTACTCTCACACAGAACCCTCCCTGTACCTATCCCTAACCCTTAGACAGCCCTGGTGATGCCTAACCCTAAGACCCTCCCCTGGTGGTGCCTAACCCTAAGACCCCCCTGGTGGTGCCTAACCCTAACCACCCCTCTGGTGGTGCCTGACCCTAACCACCCCCCTGGTGGTGCCTGACCCTAACCACCCCCCTAGCGGTGCCTAACCCTAACCACCCCCCTTACTGATTGTTTAATTATGTGGATAATAATGTTTTACAAATAGTGACTGTAAAAAATATATTGCAATTTACGTTACGTACTAACCGCTTTATTTTGTGAATAATAATGTTTTACAAACAGTAAGGGATAAAATTTTAAATAATTGTAATGATCTGCAGGTGACCTCCAGTCAGCGCACACCGCGTGCGCTAAAGCAGAAGGAAATCACCACAGTCACAGAAGCAAAGTACCAAGTATAGATTTGTAGAGAATTCCAACCAGCAGATGGAGCTGTGGAGTACAGAGGGATAAGTTCTCTGTACAGCCACAGATGCCAGATTGAAATTGTACGATTAAGCAAGACTGGGCAACAAAGTAGCAACTCAGAAGAAAGCAGGAACAGAGACAGACTATGTGAATGTCCACCAATCTAGTCGCCACCCAGCGACGGTAGACATATCACATCAGAACAGACCAGAGTAAGAAAGCTAATCGCAAGAGAGGCGATTGCTATCTGCAACAAAAGACTGAGTAAAGACAGAGCGTGAACTGAGTAAGGAAGATGCAGCAAATCACCACAATCTGAACTCCAAGGAAAATAACAAATGAACTAGCTAAATGCGGTCCCCGCACGATATGTGCAACAGAGACAAGCGCGTTAACCGTACAGCCACCGCACATTAAGCGCAACAGTGACAAAACGTACCAACCCTGACTAACCAATGAACACGGAGAATGAAAACAAACAGATAACGCAAATGCTTGCTAATCGGTTGCCTCACACAAGACAACAGCAAGCGTTCGTTCCAGACAAGACAGACAGAAGGAGTAACCAGTAGCAACCGCAGCTAAAGTTATACTCCAAAGTACAGACAAGAGGAGAACGCTTGCTAATCGGTTACCTCACACCAGATAACAGCAAGCGTTCATTCCAGACAAGACAGACAGAAGGAGTAACCAGTAGCAACCGCAGCTAAGGTTATACTCCAAGATTCAGACAAGGGAGATCCACCGCCTCTAACGCTAGGGCGAATGCGATCTAGGAACAGGACAGAACGATTCACTTTCAGCCACCGCTGGCGACAGTGCAATCGCACAGACAAGACAGGCAGAATAGGCAGTACAAATTAAACACAAACCTGACTGCACTAATAGGAGTGCAAGGAGCACTCCCCAAGAATTAACTACACTAGAATATAGTAGCAAAGATGCTGAGGCTCTAAGGTAAGTTTCCCTAATCAGGAACTATGTCGAGCCAGGAATTCTGGGAGGAAGTGACATTTATACTAGAAACTTTCAAAGGAACAGACAAGCAATTTGCAAGATAAGTAGATGCAAATCAGTCAGCCTTGCAAACTGACAGAAAGGCCTCTTTTCCCTGGACTGAACTATGCAAGCTGCATAGGAAACAAAACTGTCCAGGGAATCAAGGCCAGCAGAGCGAATTCTGACAATAATGTTCAGTTTAATACGATAAATATGTTTAATATTTTTATAAACGTTATTTGTCACGGGCGCATTTTCTAACCTTAAATCATCACAAGCACAGTTATAAAACATTAAAAATCTCCGGGCGCCCTTTGTAAAACGTTATTTATCTCCAGCGCCCTTTTTTCCTGTTCGGCGCCCATTAAACGATATTTATTATGGGAGTGAATGGCGGCGCCCTTTTTGTCCACTAGCTGCCGGCGCCCTTTTTTCCTGTTACCCAGCAGGACAGCCAGGCAATGTGCATTATTTAAAAGGAAATAAATATGTCAGCCTCCATATCCCTCCTTCTTTGGTTTCCCTTTAAGACCTGCTTCAAGCCGGCATTGTTTTTATTTGGAGACTAAACCCCTCCACACTTTAGGCGCCCCTTACCTGCGTTGTTTATGATGAGGATCCTCTGAGCCGTGTCCTGTACAGGTATCTCCTGAGCAGCTTGTACCGTCTTCCTCAGCCCACCAGCCGTGCCCAGATCTGCAGCCACCCATCTCACCCCAACACCCGGGTGCTTGAGTGTCAGCTCTTGTGCCAAGATCCGCAAGGCTTCCTCTGTACGAGAGACTAGCAGCAGCATGGAGCCTGGCATGACTCTGGTGCACAGCTCCGTGGCCAGGCTCTTCCCAAACCCTCGGGAAGCCCCTGTGACAATGCACAGCACAACGCCAAGGCTGCTGGTACAGTGCCCGCCTGGCACAACCTCTACAGAGCAATCCCTCTTGCTGTATTCACTGCTGCTGTGTCCATTCATTGCAAGATGTGTACCAAACCCATCCATACTCCCCTCTCTCTCCTCACTGCTGCTGTGTCCATTCATCCTCCCCTGACTGTCCTCACTGCTGCTGTGTCCATTCATCCTCCCCTGACTGTCCTCACTGCTGCTGTGTCCATTCATCCTCCCCTGACTGTCCTCACTGCTGCTGTGTCCATTCATCCTCCCCTGACTGTCCTCACTGCTGCTGTGTCCATTCATCCTCCCCTGACTGTCCTCACTGCTGCTGTGTCCATTCATCCTCCCCTGACTGTCCTCACTGCTGCTGTGTCCATTCATTCTCCCCTGACTGTCCTCACTGCTGCTGTGTCCATTCATCCTCCCCTGACTGTCCTCACTGCTGCTGTTTCCATTCATCCTCCCCTGACTGTCCTCACTGCTGCTGTGTCCATTCATCCTTCCTTGATTACTAATGTGTCCATTCATCCTTCCCTCACTGTCCTCACTGCTGCTGTGTCCATTAATCCTCCCCTGACTGTCCTCACTGCTGCTGTGTCCATTCATCCTCCCCTGACTGTCCTCACTGCTGCTGTTTCCATTCATCCTCCCCTGACTGTCCTCACTGCTGCTGTGTCCATTCATCCTCCCTTGACTGTCCTCACTGCTGCTGTTTCCATTCATCCTCCCCTGACTGTCCTCGCTGCTGCTGTGCCCATTCATCCTCCCCTGACTGTCCTCACTGCTGCTGTGTCCATTCATCCTCCCCTGACTGTCCTCACTGCTGCTGTGTCCATTCATCCTCCCCTGACTGTCCTCACTGCTGCTGTGTCCATTCATCCTCCCCTGACTGTCCTCGCTGCTGCTGTGTCCATTCATCCTCCCCTGACTGTCCTCACTGCTGCTGTGTCCATTCATCCTCCCCTGACTGTCCTCACTGCTGCTGTGTCCATTCATCCTCCCCTGACTGTCCTCACTGCTGCTGTGTCCATTCATCCTCCCCTGACTGTCCTCACTGCTGCTGTGTCCATTCATCCTCCCCTGACTGTCCTCACTGCTGCTGTGTCCATTCATCCTCCCCTGACTGTCCTCACTGCTGCTGTGTCCATTCATCCTTCCTTGATTACGAATGTGTCCATTCATCCTTCCCTCACTGTCCTCACTGCTGCTGTGTCCATTCATTGCAATCTCTAAGCAATGTACAACCTCATGCTGAACACTCTTTATCTTTGTGGGCTGTGTCTCCTCACTGCTGCTCTGTCTGTATATGTTGTAGCACCGTTCAGACCACATGCTGATATCCTTATAAACTCTTCCCCTGTACAGGAATCCTCTCTCTCTCTCTTTTATACTGTATATGTTTTTGTTTTATCACAATCATTGGCAGTGCACAAAGCAACACATGATACTTAAAGCAGTAAATGTTAGACATGACTCTAGATCTAATCTAATTAATTAACACATCGCACATAAATTTTGGATTTTCAAAATATGCCAAAGAACAGTGTGAAAAACAACTGATCCCAAAAATCAAATGCACATCCAGGGCAGTTTTTAGGCGAAATAGCTCTCAGCAGGAGATTGTAAAAATTCTCAAAATCCAACTTGGGCAGACTGTAGTGATGCAGTAGCCAGATAACCAGTGGCGTAGCTAAAGACCTGTGGGCCCCGATGCAAGTTTTACAATGGGGCCCCCCAAGCACTCTATACATAACAATTGATATGGCGCACCAAACCTGCCAATGGCAAATACAGTGTCAGAGGTGCAAGAAGGGAATGGGGAACAATTTGTTAATGATTACCATTATTCAAAGCTTCTACAGAAGAAATTATTATGAGCACAGGACCAATAGAGAGCTAATACTGTAGTTGAGGGAGGATCCTTCGGGGCCCCTCTGGCCCAAGGGCCCCGATGCGGTCGCTACCTCTGCACCCCCTATTGCTACGCCCCTGCAGATAACCCTCCACCTCCAGTAGAGGCCTGCGCGGGTCTAATTTTTCACACCCGCAACCGAACCGTAACTCGCTTTCTAGTGAATCTGGTACCTACTCCCAACCCGCACTCGCTACCCGCACCCGACCTGCAACCTGAAAAAAATCAACATGGTTACCCAAACCCAACCCGCAGGTCACCGCCCCGATGCAGGCCTCTACCCTCCAGTACAGGTAGTTAGAGAGGCCCCAGTTTGTAGGTAATAATAATCTAAAAATATATATATATATAGTGCTTTTCTTCTGTGGGACTCAAAGCGCTCAAGAGCTGCAGCCACTGGGACATGCTCAAATGGCCCCCCAGCAGTGTTAGGGAGTCTTGCCTTGAACTCCTTACTGAGTAGGAACTGATCCTAGCCAGGATTCAAACCCTGGTCACCCATGTCAAAGGCAGAGCCCTTAACCAGTACACTATCTAGCCACTATAGCCAGAAAGTCCTCCATTATAGGTAACCAGGGAGCCCCCCAGTATAGGTAGCCAGAGAGCCCCCTAGTACAGGTACCCAGGAAGCCCCCCCCCCTTTATAGCTAGCTAAAGAGCCTCCCAGTACAGGTACCCAGGGAGCCCCCCTGTATAGCTACCTAAAGAGCCCCCCAGTATAGGTAGCCAGAGAGCCCCCCAGTATAGATAGCCAGAGAGCCCCCCAGTATAGGTAGCCAGAGAGCCCCCAGTATCTGTAGCCAGAGAGCCCCCAGTATAGGTAACCACCAGAAAGCCCCCTAGTACAGGTAACCAGAGAGCCCCCCTGTATAGTTACCTAAAGAGTCCCACAGTGTAGGTAGCCAGAGAGCCGCCCAGTATAGATAGCCAGAGAGCCCCCCAGTATAGGTAGCCAGAGAGCCCCCAGTATCTGTAGCCAGATAGCCCTCAGTATAGGTAGCCAGAGAGCCCCCAGTATGTGTAACCAGATAGCCCTCAGTATAGGTAGCCAGAGAGCCCCCTAGTACAGGTAACCAGGGAGCCCTCCCCCCCCCCCCCCCTGTATAGCTAGCTAAAGAGTCCCCCAGTATAGATAGCCAGAGAGCCCCCCAGTATAGGTAGCCAGAGAGCCCTCAGTATCTGTAGCCAGAGAGTCCACAGTATATAGGTAGCCAGAGAGCCCTCAGTATCTGTAGCCAGAGAGCCCACAGTATATAGGTAGCCAGAGAGCCCCCAGTATGTGTAGCCAGATAGCCCTCAGTATAGGTAGCCAGAGAGCCCTCAGTATGTGTAGCCAGAGAGCCCCCAGTATAGGTAGCCAGAGAGCCCCCTCAGTATAGGTAGAGAGATAGCCCCAGTACAGGTAGCCAAGCGAACCCGCCTGTTACGGTTTGCCTGCGCCACCTCCGCAATCGCACAAAATAGAGCACACAAAGCATGATTTGGAGTGTCCCTTTAACTTTATAGCTTTGCTTAAAAAAACAGTGTTTGCTTCAGCCCAGGCCTCTGCACTAGAGGAAATGGTTGTTTTGTTTATCCTTCCCTAGAGAGAGGGCCATACGGTAAGCCCTAAGGGCCCTTTCACACCGGGGTGTTGTGGTGCAGTATTTTAAGCACACACCACAGCCAAGCAATGAAAGTCTATGGAGACTTTCATACTTCCATGGTACGCGGCGACGCGACGGAAGTGACGTTTTCACCGCATCCCCAATGCAGGTCCAAAAATGTTAATGCTGAGGTGATACATCAACTTGCGGCATTCTGTGTCGTTCTGGAAGTCATGTTAGTCTATGGCGACTACTGGATTTTGAAAGAATTACCAATACGACATTACAGCGCGCATATCCGGAAGTGTATTTTAACAAGCAGAAAGTGACGGCAAGAACACGTCACTTCCTGCTTGGCCAGTGGCCAGAAAGGGAACACCACGCAATAACGCAGTGTTCGCTGAAGGCCTGTTTTTGACGGTGCTATGAATTACTAGCTGGTTGCCCGGGTATGTATTTGCCTGGTGTTGGCTCCGCCCACTTTTTCTAACCCTAACACACAATTACTCAATGACCTAGTTTGTGAGCTTTGCGGTCTTTGTCATCAATAATTAGCATTGAAATGCAATGAACAAATCTGATTGGCTGTGGTTCCACCCCCTTTTCTAAATTTGAACCCCAGTCACCCAATGACCAACTGTACCAGGTTTAAGGCTTGTGCCATTAACAGTGCAAGAATGGCAGCAATGAAATATTCGGCTTGAAAATTAATAGGTGAATTTTGATTGGCATTTGTAGGCTCCACCCACTTTTCTAATATTAGTCCCAGTCACCCAGTGAGTTTGAGAACTTTGCCATTAACAGTGTGAGAATGGCTGCCGCTTACATTTTCCCAGTGAAATGTGTATTTGTCTCCGCCCACTGAAGACCCAGCATTGCCCAGGTATGTATTTGGCTGGTGTTGGCTGCGCCCACTTTTTGTAATCCTAACACACAATTAATTAATTACTCAATGACCAAGTTTATGAGTTTTGCTGTCTTTAGCATCAATAATTTGCATTGAAATGAAACAAATCTGATTAGCTGTTTGTGGCCCCACCCCTTTTCTGAATTTGATCCCCAGTCCCCCAATGACCAACTGTACCAGGTTTGAGGCTTGTGCCATTAACAGTGCAAGAATGACAGCAATTACATATTCACCTTGAATATCAATAGGTGAGTTCTGATTGTTTTTGTAGGCTCCACCCACTTTTCTGAATATTAATCCCAGTCACCCAGTGACCAACTGTGCAAAATTTGAGAACCCTGCCATTAACAGTGTAAAGGTGGCCACACACAATACAATAAAATGATCCGATTTTATGGTGATTCGATAAAAATGATCGGATCTCCCGAAAAAATCGAAAGCTTTTTTTTTCATTCGACTGAAAAATCCGATCGGATTTCCCGTTTTCTTCGATTTCTATCGATCCGGAATGCCAGATATTTTTCTTCAATCTTTCTAAAGATTGTATGGTGTGTGTTGGATTGTCAATTTATTAATATACACACCCTAGCAATTTTGGCAGCGTATCCAATCATTTTTATCATAATTGGGGAAAAATTGAACATAGGTGTGTGGTACATTGGTCATATTTTTGAAATGTTACAAGCAGTCAGAAAAATTAATTGCAATTCTTAAATTGAACAGATATTTAAAAAATTGTATGGTGTGTGGCCACCTTAAAGGACTTACGAGGCCTGTTTGCGCCCAAAAAAATAAAAAAAGTGAGATACCTGTGTCAGTTTGTGAGGCATGGAGGACGCCGTCCGTGCCCTCCGTGCTGTTCCGCTGGGTCCCCGCCGCTCAGTATCCCCCCGAACGTCCCCCGACCGCACGGCCCGGGTCGGGCTCTTCAGCCTTCACAAAGATGGCCGCCGGAGCTGGCCGCGGCTGCACAGTCTGCATAGCCGCGAGGGCGGCTGCGCAGCTCTAAGGCCAATCCCCCGATCCACGTAACAGCCGGTTTCCTGTAGCGTGGATCGGGGGGTTGGCCTTAGAGCTGCGCAGCCGCACTCACGGCTATGCGGACTGCGCAGCCGCGGCCAGCTCCGGCGGCCATCTTTGTGGAGGCTGAAGAGCCCGACCCGGGCCGTGCGGTCGGGGGACGTTCGGGGGGATACTGAGCGGCGGGGACCCAGCGGAACAGCACGGAGGGCACGGACGGCGTCCTCCATGCCTCACAAACTGACACAGGTATCTCACTTTTTTTATTTTTTTGGGCGCAAACAGGCCTCGTAAGTCCTTTAAGAATGGCTGCAGTTTACATTTTCCAGCAGAAGCTGTCTCGTACTGTGACGTCTCGTTCAGGGGGCGGCGTTGCGGCAATTGTCGGAGTTCCGACAATCACAGAGTTTGCGATGAGCTGGCTGTTGTCCTACATCCTTAGTCACTACTCATCAGCAGCACAGAGAATAAATGGCCTTACAGACGCGCACAATTGCATGTGATCTGCACTCAGCCCCGCATATGACCGAGGACAATTTATGTGAAATGGTTTTTCACGCTGATGTACAGAAAAAGAAGAAAGTCAGGCATACACATCAAAGATGAGCTGCTTACATGCATTTGTGGTGGTGCAGTCCATGCTATGTCAAGATTCACCGGGCTTGATTCACTAACCGGCGCTAAGCTGGCTAGTGTGCCCTAAGACTTAGTGTGCGCAACCACGGCGTTAGGTGATTTGCGCCCACACATTGGATACATCCCTGCTCACTGCGCAAGCAGCGCACTCACGGGTAATAGTGCACGGTGTAACGATAACGTCGCACTCGCTGCCCCTTAAACGAAAACAGCACATTGAGTGCCCGTTAAGCAGCGTTTTTATGCGCCGCTTCGGGGGCACCCAATGTGCCGTTATCGCAGGTGCGACGTTTAAGGGGCAGCGGGTGCGACGGTATCATCGCACTGCGCACTAATATAGGTGCACCCATTAGCGGGGCTGTGCGCAAAGTAGCTTTGCGTGCACTAGCGGCAAAAAAGGGCTTTTCACACCGGCGCTAACACTTAGCGCCGGTTAGTGAATGAAGCCCACAGTGTGCTTTGTTGTCCTGCCATAACATATACTTACATCATAAAACATAGTGTTTCCCATTGCCATAATTAACCATTTTAGCCCGCGGGGATTTTTCACCTTATGCATCATAGCAATTTTCACCTCCCATTCATTCGCTAATAACACTATCACTACTTATCACAATTTATTGATCTATATCTTGTTTTTTCTGCCACTAATTAGGCTTTCTTTGAGTGGTACATTTTGCTAAGAATTATTTTTTATAAATGCATTTTAACAGGATTAATAAGAAAAACATGGAAAAAATGCATTATTTCTCAGTTTTCAGCCATTATAGCTTTAAAATAATCCACGCTACCATAATTAAAACCTATGTATTTTATTTGCCCGTTTGTCTCAGTTATGACACAATTTAAATGTTGTCCCTATCACAATGTATGGTGCCAATATTTTATTTGGAAATAAAGGTGCATTTTTTTTCGTTTTGCGTCCATCACTATTTACAAGCTTTTAATTTAACCACTTCACATATGAGGGGTTTTACCCCTTTAGCACCAGAGCAATTTTCACCTTTCAGTGCTCCTTCCATTCATTCGTCTATAACTTTATCATTACTTATCACAATGAAATGAACTATATCTTATTTTTTTCGCCACCAATTAGGCTTTCTTTAGGTGGGACATTATGCCAATTATTTTATTCTAAATGTGTTTTAATGGGAAAATAGGAAAAAAAATGTGGGAAAAATGCATTATTTTTCAGTTTTCGGTCATTATAGTTTTTAAATAATGCATGATACTGTAATTAAAACCCATAAAATGTATTTGCCCATTTGTCCCGGTTATAAAACCGTTTAAATTATTTCCCTATCACTATGTTTGGCGCCAATATTTTATTTGGAAATAAAGGTGCATTTTTTTTTTCAGTTTTGCGTCTATCCCTAATTACAAGCCCATAGTTTATAAAGTAACAGTGTTGTACCCTCTTGACATAAATATTTAAAAAGTTTAGTCCCTAAGGTAACTATTTATGTATTTTTTTATTGTAATTTTTTTTTTTAATTACAAAAAAAAAATAAAAAAAATTGGGGAGTGTGGGATGTAATGGGTTAATTTTTTGTGTAAAACTAATGTATTTGTATATGAAAAATGCTTTAGGGTGTAGTTTTACTATTTGGCCACAAGATGGTCACAGTAACTTTTTGTAAATGCGTCCTGCAAGCGTTCAGGAAGTACGCTTGCAGGAAGTTCAGGGAAACTGGGAAACTGTTTTTTTCTTCACAATGATCGTGCTGCTTCTCATAGAAGCAGCCGGTCATTGCGGGGGGCTTAGATCAATGAACTGGAATGGTTTTTCCCGTTCATTGATCTCCGTGCGAGCGGGTGGCGGCGTGCACGAGCGCGGGGCACACGCACGAGCGAGCGGGAGCGCAGACAGCGGTGGGAGAGGCGGGAGGAGCGGATATCTCCGTCCCTGGTGTTAACAGGGTGGAAAAAGGGTCGGAGATATCCGCACCGCTGGGGGTAAAGTGGTTAAAAAATGTTCGTTGTATACCCCCTTCAAACGCATATTTAAAAAGTTCAGAGCCTTAGGTAACTATTTATGTCTTTTTTTTTTTGTGTGTGCCAGTGCCAGTCTGATACACATCATGTCTGTGAGTGTCCAGAGGAATCTTCTCCTGAATAGGATCCTTTATATTGCTGCAGACAGATTGTTACCGATGAGCATACTCTCTGCCTTTACAAAGGGGTCGAATGTGGTTCCGAAACGTTGGCTATTTTTTATACAAAACAATAAAGAATTATATTGGATGAGCCAGCTTCCTGCCTTACTAGATCAGAAGAAACATGCCGGAAGAAGAAACTTGAAGTTTCAAAAGCTTGCAAAGAAATCTTGTACAGTTAGTCATTAAAGGTACCACCTAAACAGTTTTTGTTGTCATGTCTGTGGATTTTCTCCATGGCTTATACCAGACCACACGCAACAGGGTACATATTATTTTGGCGCCACTCAGTTTGTTGTGGGTAGAGTTGAATGACGGCTCTCCCTGCTGCCATTAAACTGACCCAGCCAGATCAACATCTGCAAGGAGTTTGTATGGTCTCCCCGTGTCTGTGCGGGTTTCCTCCGGGCACTATGGTCTCCTCCTACATCCCAAAAACAAACATTAAGCGGGGCACGCAGCATAGCATTGCTCTGAGAGTGGAGCCCCGAGATGAACTGGTTCACATGAAACTGGCTTTATTATGTGCTGCGATCATTCCTCAATCGCACCATAATGATGCCTTTGACCAGGGCCGTTTTTTGGGCAGTGCGGGCAGCACGACAGCCCTGGGTGCAGGTAGAAGAACGGGGGCCAAGGCAGAAGGACATAACGGTTAGGGAGCTGGTGACACGTGGTGCAGCCAAATGAAAGAATAAAGAAGATTACCAGCGTGATCACCTTCCTTGACTCCTCCTGGGCTGCCTGCATCAGATGTCAAGTCATCATCATGTCACCACCGCGTGATGACACCTGATGTCCTGTAGCGGTACTGCAGGCTGTCAGTGTGCGGTGCCCATGGAGGAGTCGGCTTTTCTGGGCTTTCTTGGCTTGTGTGTTCTCCTGGTCCCTGCTTCCTCCTGGATAAGCGGCTGGTCACTAGTAAGTAGGCAGATCTACTTGTGACCTGTGGCTGTGTGACTGTCCCTGGAGAGTAAGGGCCCTTTTCCACTGCACAGCTAAATTGCAAATCGCTAGTAATTTTTAAATCGCTAGGGTTGCTACTTTATCATAGAAATCATGAGAAGTATTTTCCACTATAGTGATTTGATTTGCAAATCGCAAGTCACAATCGCTTTCTGGAGCGATTTTAAGAGGGATAATGTACTGCAGATGAAAAATCGCAATTGCATAACAAAATGAATGAAAATTGGAATCGCTGGCGTTTGTGATTTGAGATTGCTAGTGGAAAAGGGCCCTAAGCGTTCGCGAGTCAACAGGGGTGTGGGGGGATTCGGGTGCAATTTTTACACCCTCGCCCTGGGTGCAATTTAGCCTAGAAATTGCCCTGCCTTTGACGTTGGGGTGCAGCCATATAGAACCATTCAAGTGTGCCTCACATGCCGCGGTGTAACGCATTACATCCTGTTCACACACTGCATGCAGTGCATTACTGTGATGGAACCCACTGCACCGCAATCAACAACATGATGGCCCCATAGGACTATCATTGCTTCTGCATCACAATTATATTGCGCAAAGTGAGGCAACGGCTGAAGTTTGAAAGGACCCTCAGTGTCTAATGCTAGGTACACACGAGACAATTTTCTGTTAGACTTACCTGCCAGATCGATTTTTTCCAACATTTCTTCTGATTTTCCAAACGATTTTCTGATCGATTTCCATAGAAGTGAATGGAACTCTATCAGAAAATCGATTACAATTAAGATGGGACACGTTGGAAAAAATCGATCTGGCAAGTAAATCTAACAGAAAATTGTGTACCTACCTAGCATAAAGGAAACCGGTAATGGGGGAGGGGGTATCAGGTAAACAATCTTTACCTCACAGTTGGAAGCTCCTGGATGGTGCAGAGGTTTCCTGAATAGAGATGGCTCGAACCTCCGATTTTCAGTTCGCGAACCTCGAACACGAAGTTCCGCAAAAGTTCGGTTCGCGTGAACTTTCGCGAACCACAATAGACATCAATGGAGAGGCGAACTTTAAAAACTGCACAACACAGACAGAAATTATAAAAAGATACTGGGGACTCTTGAAAAATGATCCTGTCCTTAAATTAAAAATACCCCCTCAACCAAAGTGTATATACAGGAGGATCAATAATTTTCTAAGAAGCCTAGTAAAAACCTGCGAGGAACCTAGAGTCTTGAACAGAACGGATCTATGTGGGCAAAAAGGATTTTTTCCATGTAAACAATGCAACCCTTGTCTAACAGCACAAACTGGGAAAAGGAGTTTCAACACATCCAACACCACGGGTAACAGTTTTCCTATCAAGGAATTTATTACATGTAGCAGTACACATGTGGTGTACTTAATTTGGTGCCCATGCGGCCTCCAGTACATTGGCAGAAATAAAAGTCCAGAATCAATGAGCATGTTAAAAATATAGAGAAAGGCTTCAAGAGCCATAGTGTTTCTAGACACTTCGCTGAGAAGCATGGATGTAACCCTGGAGTCATGCACTTCAGTGCCATACAGAAATTGACCACTAGATGGCAAGGATGCCATAAAATCCAGGAGACTTCTAAAATGGAAACTAAATCGATATATATATAAAATCGTGTGTGTGTGTGCATGTGTCGCGATCACTCGAACACGGCTTGCCCAATTTGAACAAAACTTGGTATACAGATCCCTTACTACCTGGGATGATATGTGCTGGGGGTCTCGCGTCCCCCCTGCACACCTGGGCGGAGCTACAAACAGCAAATCAGATTTTACCAATTCATGTCAATGGAAAAAATGTAAAAGGCTGCCATTCTCACAGTAATCAAGCCAGAGTCCCCACACTTGGCACAGTTGGTCACTTGTTGACAGAAGTTACAAATACAGGAAAAGTGGGTGGAGCATTAAACAGCCAATCAAATTTAAGCCATTCATTTTAAATGGGAAAATGTAAACTGCAGCCATTCATACACTGTTAATCGCAGGGTTTTCAAACTTGGCACACTTGGTCACTGGGTGAATGAGATTAAGATTCAGGAAAGTGGGTGGAGCCTACAACAGTCAAGGGGAATATGTAAACTTCTGCCATTCTTACACTGTTAATGACAGAGGCTTCAAACCTGCTACAGTCGGTCTTTCTGTGACTGGGCCCCAAATTCACTAAAGGGGCGGGGCCACAAACAGCCAATCAGATTTGTTTATTTCAATGGAAATATACACATTATTGTTACCAATGACCCCAAAGCTCATAAACTTGGTAATTCAGTGACTGTATGTCAAGGTTAAAAAAAGTCGGCAGCGCCAACTAAATTTTTTACATGGGAAAATATAAACTGCAACCATTGTTACACTGTTAATGGCAGGGTTCCCAAACTTGACACAATTGGCCACTGGGTGACTGGGATTAATATTCAGAAATGTGGGTGGAGCCTACAACAGCTAATCAAAATTCACCTATTGATTGTCAAGGGGAATATTTAAATTGCTACCATTCTTTCACTGTTAATGGCAGAGGCCTCAAACCTGATGCAGTCAGTCATTGGGTGACTGAGGTCCAAATTCACTTGAGGGTGGAGCCAAAAAGAGCCAATCAGATTTGTTAGATTGATTTCAGCCTTTCTGTTATTGGCAGGGTTCTCAAACTTGACACATTTGGTCACTGGGTGACTGGGATTTATATTCAGGAAAGTGGGTGGAGCCTACAACAGCCAATCAAAATTTACCTATTGATTTTCAAGGGGGATATTTACATTGCTGCCATTCTTACACTCTTAATGGCAGAGGCCTCAAATCTGGTAAAGTCACTGGGAGACTTTAAATTCTTAAAGGGAGGGTGCACAAACAGCCAAACAGATTTGTTTAATCTCAATGGGAAAATGCAACGTATCGATGCCAAGGACCCCAAAGCTCATAAACTTGGTCATTGAGTGACTGTATGTCAAGGCTAGAAATAGTAAGTGGAGTTAAAAACAACTCACTTTTTACATGGGAAAATACAAACTGCAGCCATTCTTACACTGATAATGGCAGGGTTCTCAAACTTGACACAATTGGTCACTGGGTGACTGCGATTAATATTCAGAATAGTGGGTGGAGCCTACAACAGCCAATCAAAATTCACCTATTGATTTTCAAGGGGAATATTGAAACTTCTGCCATCCTTACACTGTTAATGGCAGAGGCCTCAAACCAACTACAGTCGGTCATTAAGTGACTGGGGTTCAAATTCACTAGGGGTGGACTGGGATTAATATTCAGAAAAGTGGCCGGACCCTAAAAAAGGCAATCAAAATTCACCTGTTGATTTTCAAGGGGAATATTAAAATTGCTGCTATTCTTGCACTGCTAATAGCACAAGCCTCAAACCTGGTACAGTTGGTCATTAGGTGACTGGGGTTAAAATTCATAAAAGGGGATGTAGCCACAAACAGCCAATCAGATTTGTTTCATTTTACTGGGAAAATACAAATATAGAAGATATAGGACCCCACAGCTCACAAACTTGGTCATTGTGTGACTGTGTGTCAAGGTTACAAAAAGTGGACCGAGCCAAAAGCAAATTTCACTGGAAAATGTAAACTGCTGCCATTCTTACACTGTTAATGGTAGGGTTCTCAAACGTTGCACTGTGGGTCACTGGGTGACTGGGATTATTCAGAGAAGTGGGTGGAGCCTATAGCCAATCAAAATTCACCTGTTGATTTTCAAGAGGAATATTTATATTGCTGCCTCAAACCTGCTACAGTTGGTCATTGGGTGACTGGGGCTCAAATGCCGGAGAGGGGCAGAGCCACAAACAGCCAATCTGATTTGTTTAATTTCTATGGGAATATACAAATTATTGATGCCAAAGACCCCAAAGCTCACAAACTTGTGTGATAGTGTGTGTTTGTGTGTTAGGGTTAGAAAAAGTGGGTGGAGCCAATGCCAGCCAAATACATACCCGGGAAATGCCGGGTCATCAGCTAATGGATCTATACAATGCAAACAATGGTGCCAGGGGGATTGAATGTGGAACTGGATCTAAATTGCTTCATTTCAGAAGATTAAAAAAGCCCACTAAAAGGGCATAGCTGAAATAGGAGATATATCTGGTCGATTGAGTATAGTGGGATCCAACTAAGGTGAGGATATGGCGACAGCACACCTAATAGGGTTTTTTTTTTATCCATTAGGGAACAGGGTGGACACTAGACAGTTTAGCTGTTATGGAATTCTGCACATTTTGTCGATTTTAGCATATCACGTGTATGTATGGACATGTGACCTCTTTTGGTGCCCTGGATTACGAGGCTATGGGTTGCACCATACACTTGATGGGGTATTAATTGCTAACACTAGGGGGGGAATGGAATTGGGAGCTGATACATGTTCAATCACAGTGAATGTATTTTTGAA
The DNA here is from genome assembly GCF_040937935.1 of Hyperolius riggenbachi. Taxonomy (NCBI): domain Eukaryota; kingdom Metazoa; phylum Chordata; class Amphibia; order Anura; family Hyperoliidae; genus Hyperolius; species Hyperolius riggenbachi. The sequence goes on from NC_090646.1 coordinate 52,185,955, forward strand.
ATGGTGAGGTATGATGCAACGCTAGGTTTAAATGGATGTTGGGTAAGGGAATGTAAATTAAAATTACTTTATTTTTATGGGGTTGGAGTTGGGTTTTTATTATCTAATCTTATGCACTAATATGTCTCGTTGCATTACCCCGCACAGATTGGTGAGTGAGTAGAGTGCTCATTTAAGGCTGCTATGAGTTAGAGGTATGATGAATGTCATAGGACAGCACTGTGTTTTATGTTAGAAAGTATTATTAATAGGTTTAGGTATAGACACTGTAGGTGATGTATGTATGTACTTAGCAGATATTATATTTAATTCACTGAAGGAGGATGCCTGGATGAAAAAATGGACAATACGTATCGTATGCAAGTGAAATGCACTGGTGTACCGCTGTTGATAAGCATCCAGCCGTCAAATACGAATTTCTTTTGCCTCGTTTTGGTTTTATTTGTATTGTTATTATTTTCTTACTATGCATATAGATAAGGTAAATAGGAGGTTATATGTAATGAGGAGTTTTAGTGATTTTTATGCAGTAGCAGCTGCTAGCTTAAGGGACTCCGAGGAGTGCCCAAATTTGAAAGAATACACTTACCTGAGGCTTCTTCCAGCTCAGGGTAGGCGGCAAGGTCCCGTGGCATCCTCCTGGCTCGTCTCCTTCAGCCTCCGCCGGACCCCCGTTTTCGGCGTTACCCAGCGACACCCGGGCCTGCTCTTCCTGATTAATGACACACTGCGTCATCACGACTGCGGCTTCTCGTCATCACGGTGGCCAGCGTGACAAAAATGGGGGGCTGGCGGAGGCTGAAGGAGATGAGCCAGGAGGACGCCGCGGGACCTCGCCGCATACCCTGAGCTGAAAGAAGCCCCAGGTAAGTGTATTCTTTTAAATTTGGGCACTCCTCGGAATCCCTTTAAGATTGCCGCAACCAGGAAGTAATTTGCATACACGAAGTACTATTGCGTCTCTCTGCCGGCGTCATGAGCAAGCCCCTGATGAGTCATACGTGACGAAACCAGTAGGGCATGGCCTCAGGCGCGGCAGCAGCCGAAACGTGAGAGTGAGCGGCCAGAGAGGACCTCCTATGTTTATATGCGCATAACTTTTAATCACATGAGAGTGGAATTTTACGATCTTTTTATGATAAGAAAACGGAATTACGCTATGGAGGCTTTGTTTTGAGTTTTTAACCTGCCTGGCGTTCTATTAAGATCGCTAGGGAGGCTGCGGGAGGGTTTTTTATTAATAAAAGAAAAACTATTTCATGCAGCCAACTGAAAGTTGGCTGCATGAAAGCCCACTATAGGGCGCTCCGGAGGCGTTCTTCTGATCGCCTCCGGCGGCCAGAAGTAACACGGAAGGCCGCAATGAGCGGCCTTCCGTGTTTCGCTTACCTCGTCGCCATGGCGACGACCGGAGTGACGTCAGCCGACGTCCTGACGTCAGCCGCCTCCGATCCAGCCCTTAGCGATGGCCGGAACTTTTTGTTTCGGCTACGCTGGGCTCAGGCGGCTGGGGGGACCCTCTTTCGCCGCTGCATGCGGCGGATCGCCGCACTGCAGCGGCGATCAGGCAGCACACGCGGCTGGCAAAGTGCCGGCTGCGTGTGCTGCTTTTTATTTGAGCCAAATCGGCCCAGCAGGGCCTGAGCGGCAGGCTCCGGCGGTACTGGACGAGCTGAGCTCGTCCAGACCGCTCAGCAGGTTAAGGAGGAAGTTCTTTTATGAAGAAAGCTGTGTGACTGACATCATTTCAAGCGAGTTTAGCTGGTCTGTACTGGGTCAGCCCAGCTATCTGGTGAGCGCTTACTTGTACCATTGTGCACGGTGTTGCATGTTACACTGACACTGTGGGGAAGTTTGCACACGGTAGAAGAGCACGGCTGGTGGAGGAAGTGTTGTGACCCCTATGTGTAAATCGGATTACGCTATGTACTCTCCCCTTTTCTTCTGAGCTATATACAGGGAGAAGCTTACTGATGGGAACAACCTGAGTACTCAAGCAAGCGTTGCTGATATATTAAGCTATCAGCCAGTGGACATTGGTGAGAGTATAATTGCGATCACTATTTGAGAACACTGCTATTTATTGTGGATCTGCTGACTGAGATATCATTTGAAAGTGGACTGTGTCCAGAAGTTCTGTTCCGGATTTATCACTTATTGTTTATATTATCTCTGGCATGATAGATGTAGTGTTGAGCGCTGTACATACAAAACATTTGAACTTTGAAATCTACAAACATTTTTGCTGGCCATAAAAGTGATGGAAAATATGTTTCAAGGGGTCTAACACCTGGAGGGGGGCATGGCGGAGTGGGATACACGCCAAAAGTCCCGGGAAAAATCTGGATTTGACGCAAAGCAGCGTTTTAAGGGCAGAAATCACATTGAATGCTAAATTGCAGGCCTAACGTGCTTTAAAACATCTTGCATGTGTATACATCAATCAGGGAGTGTAATTAGAGTTCTGCTTCACACTGACACACCAAACTCACTGTGTAACGCACCGCAAACAGCTGTTTGTGTAGTGACGGCCGTGCTGGACTGGTGCGCACCATGGCCAGAGTGCAGGCGATAGCGGTTTTCAAGCCCATATGGTCGCCGGGCTGTGGTAGCTCAATGATAGAACAACAGTGACTGTCCAGCTGATCAAATTTGGTCTGACCACAATGAAGTAGCAACATTATTATCTATCTTCTTGGGTCAGATGTGCCCCCCAACACACTCATTTAGCTGGTCATTGCTTCATTGTGTTACGCAAGCCTTTTCACCGCGGCAAGGTAACGATGACAAAGAGGAATTGACACATGTACATGCCTTTTGTTTTGTTGTTGCAGCTGCAGTCTACAGCCCCTTGTGGAAAAGCTCCCATATGTTCTCAGGGACACCAAACATGCTCTGCAGCTCATAGAGGGGGTAAGTGTGGGGGACGGGGCGTTGCTGGTCACAGCGGACGTCTCGTCCCTCTACACTAATATACCCCAGGACAAGGGATTGGAAGCGGTGGAATTTTATATGAAAAAGTCTGGCACTATGCGCAATGAACAAATTGCTTTTTTACTGAAGGTTTTGAAATTTGCAATGGAAAAGAATTGATTTTGGCACTCAGGTGATTTTTATAGGCAGCACAGGGGTTGTGCCATGGGGGCCGGTTTTGCCCCTAGCCTGGCAAACCTGTTCATGGGTAAGTGGGAGGAGGAAATATTGACACTAACACATAGTAAGGGTGTTAAATTTTGGCGAAGATACATAGATGACCTTTTCATTATATGGGAAGGTCATCCCACGTCACTTGACCACTATATGGGAATTTTGAATTCCAATGACTTGAATATAGAATTAACACATGTTAGCAGCACAGTCTCGGTCAATTTCTTGGACCTCTCTCTTTTTGTGGAAGAGGGGTTCATTCAATCACGCACTTTTTTCAAAACCACAGATAGGAATGGATATATATCGGTTAAAAGTGGGCATCACCCACAATGGATAAAAAATGTCCCAAAGGGGCAATTTATGCGCATACGGTGCAATTGCACTAATACACTGGATTATGATACACAATCACGGGTGTTAATTGATAGGTTTTTGGAGAAGGGGTATGGGGAGGAGTTCTTGAGAGAACAACAAAACACTGTTAGAGATATGGATAGATCACAATTGATTTTTGGTCAAAAAAGAAAGGGGAAAGATGAACACAGTTTAGCTTTTGTCTCAGACTATAATTGCCAATTTGGGTCATTGCAAAACATTTTCTATAAATATTGGGATATTTTATTATCCGACACTGAATTGAAGCGCATATTGCCAGAAAAACCCAGGTTTATATACCGGAAAAGTCCAAACCTACGGAACTTCTTAGCCCCAAGCTGTGTTGAGCCTAAGAAGAAAATGGATAGACCTTATGGGTGGCAAACCCCTGGTTTCTTTCCATGCAGAAAATGTGTAGGATGTAGGGAAGCGCAGGCCCCAAGAACACGTGAAGTAATTAGCACATATCATCAGAAGAATACAAAAATCAGGCAGTTCATCTCATGTAATGATCGAGGGGTAGTCTACCTGGCATGGTGCCCATGTGGCTAGCAGTACGTGGGGAGGACTACTAGAACGTTGAGGGAAAGAATAGGGGAACATGTGCGCAACATCCGTAAAGGTCTGATGGGGCATAGTCTCTCCGCTCACTTCAAGGAATTCCATCAGCGTGACCCTAGTATGTTGTCTTTTTGTGGGTTAGAGAAGGTAGAAAAAAACTGGAGGGGTTGTAATTTCACAAGAGAGATATCAAAGAGGGAAACCTGGTGGATACATTATTTGAATACATTGAAGCCAATAGGTCTTAATGTAGACATAGATCTGATTTGCTATCTAAGTAATGATTAGGATGCCATTAGAATAGGTGGTAATAAACCCAAAAATGTGTTAGGCACAGTGACATTTTGGTTATATGAAGGGGGTGGTAGTAGGGGATGGAGGAAGAGTTCTGTCTGATTTCCATAATTGGGGTTGATTGTTTTTTTGGTTTTTGGGGGGCTATTTATATTCTTGATCACTTTATTTTCATTTGTCTCATAGGGTGGATTTGGTGGAGGGGTGGGGGTAGTTATAGTTCAATGGATTGTGAATTGGGAAAAAGGGGGCGTTAAGATATGTGGATACAGGGCAGAATGATACCTCCATCCCCCCTATCTACCAAATATGTATGGGGGGTTTTGGGTGGTATCAAATATGCATATGGCAAACACAGAGGTGGTAGTGGTTAATTTAGGTGTTGTAACCATAAGAGATGTCACTTCTCTCTATGTGCATAGGATAGGGAGTAATATTAAATATGCACTAGAGCTCTCTGGGTTGGATTAAATATGTATGTAGGGAATATAGAGATGGTAGTGTTTAACCTGGGTGCTGTAACTTTAAGAGATGTCGCTATTTTTCATGTGCACAAGATAGGAAGGAATATATGTAAACCTTATTGATTGTATTGTAATCATTTTGCTGTTCCAAATCATATGTTTCTTATTGTTTTATGTAGATTAGATACATGCGTAGCATTCTGTATGGTTTTTATTATGTTTTAGTGTTGCTATGGAGATCCTGGTGGGTTTTGGCGAGCGATGTCTTGTGGGCGGGGAGCCTGGCTTGCTGGGCAGGTCTCCCTGTCACTCCACGGCAACTGTTTGGCAATGCGCCCGGTTAGGGTGATGACGTGGGAAGGGGAGGAGGGATATGGGATAAGTTCCACACGCATCTACGTGCGCGCATGCCCCTGATGAGTCACCGGAAGTGACGAAACCGGTTGGGCGGGACGTGCGTACGTGGAACGCAGGAGGCGGAAGCGAGGTCGGCGTGGCACACGAGAGCTGGAGCGCAGCGAGACAGCGCCGCTGAAAGCCTGCCAGGTGGCCCACGATCGGGGTTGAGCCCGTAAAAACTCAGTGCAAAGTACAAAGAAACGAGCATGTGAGTTGTATGGAATGATTTTTTAATAAATTGTTTTAACGGTATTACGCTATGGAGCCTATTGGTTTATTTTGAGGTGCTATTGATACGGAGTCACTACTGAATTTGTGGAGTGGATCGGTGATGATCGGTATAGGCAGAGGGAGGCCTTGATGTCCCTATAGGCGCTGTTTGACCCAGTCTGGCAGTGGGTCAATTCATTGCGGTGAGTGTTCCATCTTGAGGGTGTGGTGGTGGTACACACTGTAGAAGATACCGTATACATCACTACTGTGAGCCAAGGATTAAAGTGGACTTGCAGACTTGATCCTCAAATCTCTGTGGACTCTTCATGTGCGCTGTTTTAATATATATATTTAATTGTACACTTAATGGGATAGCGCACCACCAAGTACTTACATCCTTGTATTAGCGCAGTGTTTTATATGTGTATTTGGTTTTAACTTCTTTATGAATGACCACCCAGAAGTCTTAAGTACCGGTTGCGGAGAAGAACGGTGTTTTCCCGCACTACCGACTGCACCTTTATGAATGATACCCAATGACTCCAGCTCGCTGAAAGTCCTTTCTGACAGGACGCTTGAGGCAGGGCAAGACAGAAGTTGGATGGCAAATTGTAACAGCTCTGGCAACAGGTCAAGCCTGCGCACCCAGTAGTCCAGGGGTTCATTGCTGCTCACAGTGTCTACATCCACACTTAAAGAGAGCCTGAACTGATAATTAAAAGTCAAAATAAACATAAACATGTCATACTTACCTCCCGTGCAGTCTACTCATCAATCTCTTTCTCTTCTCCTGAGTCCTGTTTGTCCACTTTGATCAATGTAATTCTCCGTCCTCCATTTAGAAAATGGCCATTAACCTATAACTGCTTCCTGGCCAGCACACTGTTAAACTGTAATATCACCCACTTGAGCCATAGGGAAACATGGACATGACCTTGCATATACAGTTATAACTGACAACTGCTGATAAAAAAAACTGACAGCAACTAGTATATTTCAGTTCTGACAAAACATTGTCAGAACTGGAAGGGATCACTGTAAAAAGAAAATGGTGAGCTTCTGAGAGGAACTGACGGTGAGGTAAGTATGTAATATTTATCTGCAGCTACATCATGTGTTTATTTTAAATAATTTTACTCAGTTCAGGTTCCCTTTAAGGCCAGGTAGTCGGCTACCTGCCGGTCGAGGCGTTGGTGGAGGGTGGATCCGGAAGGGCTAAGGCTAGGCATTGGACTAAAGAATGTCTGCATGTCTGACATCGCCATGAGATCGCTGGAGCATCCTGACCTTGCCAGTGTGGATATGGGAGAAGGATTACTGGCAGTGGTACCTTTATTCCGTTGTGCTGTGACATCATCCTTAAACGCACTGTAAAGCATAGTTGCCAGCTTGTTCTGCAAGTGCTGCATCCTTTCTGCCTTCTGGTGATTTGGAAAAATCTCCGCCACTTTATGCTTATACTGAGGGTCTAGTAGCATGGCCACCCAGTACAGCTCATTCCCCTTGAGTTTTTTTATACCGGGGTCCCTCAACAGGCTGGACAGCATGAAAGACGCCATCTGCACAAATTTGGATGCAGACGTACTATCCATCTCCTCTTGCTCTTCCTCAGTGATGTCAGGTAAGTTCTCTTCCTCCCCCCAGCCACGAACAATACCATTGGTAAGTTGAGTAGCACAAGCCCCCTGCAATGCCTGCTGCTGTTGTTCTTCCCCTGCCTCCTCCTCCCAAAAAAAAAAAAACACCTTCCTCATCATCTGACTACTCTTCCCCACACAACTCTTCCTTCTCCTCCCTCCTCCTCTGTGCTGCCGCAGGTGTTGAGGGGACATCTGGTTCTGAGAATTGATCCCACAAATCTTCCTCCTGTTCCTGTAACTGTTCCTGTTCATGCTCCTCCACAGCTTGATCCACCACTCTACACACGGCACGCTTCAAGAAAAAAGCATAAGGGATCAAGTCGCTGATGGCGCCTTCACTGCGACTCATCAGATTTGTCACCTCCTCAAACGGCCGCATGAGCCTGCAGTCATTTTGCATTAGTGTCCAGCACTTCGGCCAGCCCAGAACATCCCCATCTCCCCTGAGTGTGTCCTTCTACTGTAGTTGTAGAGATACTGGTTGACGGCTTTCTCCTGTCATAGCAGGCGGTTAAACATAAGGAGGGTTGAATTCCAGCGAGTCGGGCTATCGCAAATCAAGCGTCTCACCGGCAAGTGTTTTCTCCGTTGAATATCGGCCAAGCGTGCCATGGCCATGTAAGACCACCTGAAATGCCCACACAACTTCCTGGACTGCTTCAGGACGTCCTGCAAACCTGGGTACTTACACACAAATCTCTGAATTATTAGATTCAGTACATGTGCCATGCAGGGTACATGTATCAGCTTTCCCAAATTCAAAGCCGAAATGAGATTGCTGTCGTTAACTTGTCACACACCACGTTGCCGATCTCCAGTTGGTGCAGGTCAGCCACTGATCCACCTGTTTGTTAAGAGCAGCCAGGAGAGCTGCTCCAGTGTGACTTTCCGCTTTGAGGCAAGACATGTCTAAGATGGCGTGACACCGTCGTACCTGGCATGCAGCATAGGCCCTTTGGAGCTGGGGCTGTGTAGCTGGAGAGGAGATCGCAGCACCAGTAGAGTTGAACTGCCACTCAGCCAAGGAGGAGGAGGAGGATGACAGCGAAGAAGATGTAGCAGGAGGAGTATTTGGAGAAGGAGAGGAGGTGGCAGCAGGCCTGCCTGCAAGCGGTGGAGGTGTCACAACTAGGTCCGCTGCACAGCCATGTACTCCCTGCTTTCCAGTGGTCACCAGGTTGACCCAATGGTCTGTGTAAGTAATGTACCTGCCCTGATGGTGCTTGGCAGACCAGGCATCCATGGTCAGATGGACCTTTGACCCAACGCTGTGTGCCAGAGATGACACCACTTGCCTCTCAACTTCATGGTACAGTTTGGGTATCGCCTTTTTTGAGAAATAATTGTGGCCTGATATCTTCAACTGCGGTGTCCCAATGGCCACACATTTTCGGAAGGCCTCAGAGTCCACCAGCTGGTATGGTAACAGCTGGCGAGCTAACAGTTCCGCCAAGCCAGCTGTCAGACGCCGGGCAAGGGGGTGACTGGCAGACATTGGCTTCTTCCGCTCAAAGACTTCCTTCACGGACACCTGCCTGCTGCTGTGGGCAGAGGAGCAGGAACCGCTGAAGGTAAGAGGCGGAGTGGAGGAAGGTGGCTGTGAAGGTGCAAGGGAGAAAGTGGCTGAAGATAATGCACCTGAAGGAGGAAGAGGAGAAGGAGGGTGGCTTTGCTTTTGTGTGCTGCTTTGCCTCAGGTGGTCTTCCCATTGCAGTTTGTGCCTTTTCTCCATGTGCCTTCATAAGGAAGTTGTCCCTACGCGGGTGTTGGCCTTTCCATGGCTCAATTTTTGGTGGCAGACAGTACAGATGGCATTGCTCTGATCTGAGGCAGACACACACAAAAATTTCCACACCGCTATGGTGGCATCAGCAGCTGACTTTGAAGGGCATGTTGGCTGGCTGTCCATAGGTGGCAATACATGGCGATGGACACTGCCACCAGCTGTTTCTGATGACGAACTTCCCCTGCGTCTTTCAGGAACTTGTCTCCTCCTACTCCTCTCTGACTCCCCCTCTGAACTGTCCCCCTGTTCATCTCCTCTATTGGGAACCCACGTGAGATCCGTATCATCATAATCATCATCATAATATGTTGGCACTCTATAAATACAATAAATAAATAAATTATCCTCCCCAGCTTCGCTTGCATTAGACACCTCCAAAACTGCACCAACAGCAGGTACTTCATCATCCTCTTCCTCACACATTACGTCCATAGTGTCGCCTAAACGAGACATATGAGGTGGAGTAACTTGCTTAGCGCCTTCATCTTGTTGTAACAATAATGGCTGTGAATCAGTGAATTCCCCACCAAATAACTCCTGCGAAGTTTCAAATGCAGCGGATGTGGTGCTTGTAGTAGCGCTGTTGGCTGCAGAAGATGAGGTGTTCTGTGTTAAATAGTCATCCACGTCCTGACAATCTTGGGAGTTGATGGGACGTGCCTTCTTCTGAGCAATATACTTTGGTCCAGTGCCGCACAAAATCACGTCAGCACGACCTCAAACAGACCTGCCAGGTGGCCTGCCTCTGGGTCTGCCCCTGCCTCAGCCTGTTGTTTTGTCCATAAAGGGGAGGGGGGGAAGAAGTGAAAGGTATGCACTGATCAAAAATCACAAAACTCTGTATAGCCACGGCCTTGCAATGTCGCCTCGAGGGATCTGATATGAGGCTTAATAATTCCTTTATAGGAGACAAAGCACCCTTGCTTCCTGTCCTCAGAAGTATAATCTTGAGCTATCTTATTAATAAAGAGCATGAAAATAATTTATCTCCAGTCATACAGGCTGCGGAGCCTTTGCTATGTTATATTATGAAATCCCGAGCTATAAATAGAGTTTTTCCACGGGACACACCATTCACTGGTGTTCTGAGCTTTTGCACAAAACTCCATTTTTGCTGGCCATAAAAGTGATGGAAAAGATGTTTCAAGGGGTCTATTACCTGGAGGGGGGCATGGCGGAGTGGGATACACGCCAAAAGTCCCTGGAAAAATCCGGATTTGACGCAAAGCAGCGTTTTAAGGGCAGAAATCACATTGAATGCTAAATTGCAGGCCTAAAGTGCTTTAAAACATCTTGCATGGGTATACATCAATCAGGAAGTGAAATTAGAGTTCTGCTTCACACTGACACACCAAACTCACTGTGTAACGCACCACAAACAGCTGTTTGTGTAGTGACGGCTGTGCTGGAGTGGTGCGCACCATGGCGAGAGTGCAGGCGATAGCGGTTTTCAAGCCCATATGGTCGCCGGGCTGTGGTAGCTCAATGATAGAACAACAGTGACTGTCCAGCTGATCAAATTTGGTCTGACCACAATAAAGCAGCAACATTATTATCTATCTTCTTGGGTCAGATGTGCCCCCCATCACACTCATTTAGCTGGTCATTGCTTCATTGTGTTACGCAAGCCTTTTCACCGCGGCAAGGTAACGATGACAAAGAGGAATTGACACATGTACATGCCTTTTGTTTTGTTGTTGCAGCTGCAGTGCAGCCAGAAAAATTAGGCAGGCATGTACACGCACCAGAAAAATTATTATAGCGCCCGCTGGTGGTGGTGGCGGAGAAGGCAGTCAAGCGGCCTGCAGGCAGAGATGCTGTGTGGGGACTGACTTAGTCTTGGAGCAGGCAGGCAGAGATGCTGTGTGTGTGGGGACGACTTAGTCTTCGGGCGGGCAGCAGCCCTCCGGGATCCATGCCTCATTCATTTTGATAAAGGTCAGGTACTGAACACTTTTGTGACCTAGGCGACTTCTCTTCTCAGTGACAATGCCTCCAGCTCGCTGAAAGTCCTTTCTGACAGGACGCTTGAGGCAGGGCAAGACAGAAGTTGGATGGCAAATTGTAACAGCTCTGGCCACAGGTCAAGCCTGCGCACCCAGTAGTCCAGGGGTTCATTGCTGCTCACAGTGTCTACATCCACACTTAAAGAGAGTCTGAACTGATAATTAAAAGTCAAAATAAACATAAACATGTCATACTTACCTCAGGTGCAGTCTACTCATCAATCTCTTTCTCTTCTCCTGAGTCCTGTTTGTCCACTTTGATCAATGTAATTCTCCGTCCTCCATTTTGAAAATGGCCATTAACCTATAACTGCTTCCTGGCCAGCACACTGTTAAACTGTAATATCACCCACTTGAGCCATAGGGAAACATAGACATTACCTTGCATATTCAGTTATAACTGACAACTGCTGATAAAAAAAACGGACAGCAACTAGTATATTTCAGTTCTGACAAAATATTGTCAGAACTGGAAGGGATCACTGTAAAAAGAAAATCGTGAGCTTCTGAGAGGAACTGACGGTGAGGTAAGTATGTAATATTTATCTGCAGCTACATCATGTGTTTATTTTAAATAATTTGACTCAGTTCAGGTTCCCTTTAAGGCCAGGTAGTCGGCTACCTGCTGGTCGAGGCGTTGGTGGAGGGTGGATCCGGAAGGGCTAAGGCTAGGCGTTGGACTAAAGAATGTCTGCATGTCCGACATCGCCATGAGATCGCTGGAGCATCCTGTCCTTGCCAGTGTGGATATGGGAGAAGGATTACTGGCAGTGGTACCTTTATTCCGTTGTGCTGTGACATCACCCTTAAACGCACTGTAAAGCATAGTTGCCAGCTTGTTCTGCAAGTGCTGCATCCTTTCTGCCTTCTGGTGATTTGGAAAAATCTCCGCCACTTTATGCTTATACTGAGGGTCTAGTAGCATGGCCACCCAGTACAGCTCATTCCCCTTGAGTTTTTTTATACCGGGGTCCCTCAACAGGCTGGACAGCATGAAAGACGCCATCTGCACAAATTTGGATGCAGACGTACTATCCATCTCCTCTTGCTCTTCCTCAGTGATGTCAGGTAAGTTCTCTTCCTCCCCCCAGCCACGAACAATACCATTGGTAAGTTGAGTAGCACAAGCCCCCTGCAATGCCTGCTGCTGTTGTTCTTCCGCCGCCTCCTCCTCCCAAAAAAAAAAAAAACACCTTCCTCATCATCTGACTACTCTTCCCCACACAACTCTTCCTTCTCCTCCCCCCTCCTCTGTGCTGCCGCAGGTGTTGAGGGGACATCTGGTTCTGAGAATTGATCCCACAAATCTTCCTCCTGTTCCTGTAACTGTTCCTGTTCACGCTCCTCCACAGCTTGATCCACCACTCTACACACGGCACGCTTCAAGAAAAAAGCATAAGGGATAAAGTCGCTGATGGCGCCTTCACTGCGACTCATCAGATTTGTCACCTCCTCAAACGGCCGCATGAACCTGCTGTCATTTTGCATTAGTGTCCAGCACTTCGGCCAGAACATCCCCATCTCCCCTGAGTGTGTCCTTCTACTGTAGTTGTAGAGATACTGGTTGACGGCTTTCTCCTGTCATAGCAGGCGGTTAAACATAAGGAGGGTTGAATTCCAGCGAGTCGGGCTATCGCAAATCAAACGTCTCACCGGCAAGTGTTTTCTCCGTTGAATATCGGCCAAGCGTGCCATGGCCATGTAAGACCGCCTGAAATGCCCACACAACTTCCTGGACTGCTTCAGGATGTCCTGCAAACCTGGGTACTTACACACAAATCTCTGAATTATTAGATTCAGTACATGTGCCATGCAGGGTACATGTTTCAGCTTTCCCAAATTCAAAGCCGAAATGAGATTGCTGTCGTTGTCACACACCACGTTGCCGATCTCCAGTTGGTGCAGGTCAGCCACTGATCCACCTGTTTGTTAAGAGCAGCCAGGAGAGCTGCTCCAGTGTGACTTTCCGCTTTGAGGCAAGACATGTCTAAGATGGCGTGACACCGTCGTACCTGGCATGCAGCATAGGCCCTTTGGAGCTGGGGCTGTGTAGCTGGAGAGGAGATCGCAGCACCAGTAGAGTTGAACTGCCACTCAGCCAAGGAGGAGGAGGAGGAGGATGACAGCGAAGAGGATGTAGCAGGAGGAGTATTTGGAGAAGGAGAGGAGGTGGCAGCAGGCCTGCCTGCCATCCGTGGAGGTGTCACAACTAGGTCCGCTGCACAGCCACGTACTCCCTGCTTTCCAGTGGTCACCAGGTTGACCCAATGGGCTGTGTAAGTAATGTACCTGCCCTGACCGTGCTTGGCAGACCAGGCATCCGTGGTCAGATGGACCTTTGACCCAACGCTTTGTGCCAGAGATGACACCACTTGCCTCTCAACTTCATGGTACAGTTTGGGTATCGCCTTTTTTGAGAAATATTTGTGGCCTGATATCTTCAACTGCGGTGTCCCAATGGCCACAAATTTTCGGACGGCCTCAGAGTCCACCAGCTGGTATGGTAACAGCTGGCGAGCTAACAGTTCCGCCAAGCCAGCTGTCAGACGCCGGGCAAGGGGGTGACTGGCAGACATTGGCTTCTTCTGCTCAAAGACTTCCTTCACGGACACCTGCCTGCTGCTGTGGGCAGAGGAGCAGGAACCGCTGGAGGTAAGAGGCGGAGTGGGGGAAGGTGGCTGTGAAGGTGCAAGGGAGAAAGTGGCTGAAGATAATGCACCTGAAGGAGGAAGAGGAGAAGGAGGGTGGCTTTGCTTTTGTGTGCTGATTTGCCTCAGGTGGTCTTCCCATTGCAGTTTGTGCCTTTTCTCCATGTGCCTTCATAAGGAAGTTGTCCCTACGCGGGTGTTGGCCTTTCCACGGCTCAATTTTTGGTGGCAGACAGTACAGATGGCATTGCTCTGATCTGAGGCAGACACACACAAAAATGTCCACACCGCTATGGTGGCATCAGCAGCTGACTTTGAAGGGCATGTTGGCTGGCTGTCCATAGGTGGCAATACATGGCGACGGACACTGCCACCAGCTGTTTCTGATGACGAGCTCCCCCTGCGTCTTTCAGGAACTTGTCTCCTCCTACTCCTCTCTGACTCCCCCTCTGAACTGTCCCCCTGTTCATCTCCTCTATTGGGAACCCACGTGAGATCCGTATCATCATAATCATCATCATAATATGTTGGCACTCTATAAATACAATAAATAAATAAATAAATAAATTATCCTCCCCAGCTTCGCTTGCATTAGACACCTCCAAAACTGCACCAACAGCAGGTACTTCATCATCCTCTTCCTCACACATTACGTCCATAGGGTCGCCTAACTCAGACATATGAGGTGGAGTAACTTGCTTAGCGCCTTCATCTTGTTGTAACAATAATGGCTGTGAATCAGTGAATTCCCCACCAAATAACTCCTGCGAAGTTTCAAATGCAGCGGATGTGGTGCTTGTAGTAGCGCTGTTGGCTGCAGAAGATGAGGTGTTCCGTGTTAAATAGTCATCCACGTCCTGACAATCTTGGGAGTTGATGGGACATGCCTTCTTCTGAGCACTATACTTTGGTCCAGTGCCGCACAAAATCACGTCAGCACGACCTCAAACAGACCTGCCAGGTGGCCTGCCTCTGGGTCTGCCTCTGCCTCAGCCTGTTGTTTTGTCCATAAAGGGGAGGGGGGGGGGAGAAGTGAAAGGTATGCACTGACTTGACTAATAGAATGTGCATTTACACAGGTGCAGTGAAAGGTATGCAGTGACTGGTCTTACAATACAATGTGCAGCTGTCACATAGGTGCAGTTAACAGGTATGCACAGACTGGTATATTAAACAGCGTGCGGTCACACAGGTACCCTGAACAATTATGCAATCACTAGTATTACAAATGTGCAGCTGTCACACACACACAGGTACTGTGAACAGGTGCAGTGAATGGTATATAATGTAACACTGCGTGCGCTCACGTAGGTAGGTTCACTGAACAGGTAGGTATGCAGTGATTGGTATTACAAATGTGCAGCTGTCACACACACAGGTACCATGAACAGGTGCAGTGACTGGTGGTATATAACACTGCGTGTGCTCACGTAGGTAGGTGCACTGAACTGGTAGGTATGCGGTGATTGGTATTACAAATGTGCAGCTGTCACACACACACACACAGGTACCATGAACAGGTGCTGTGACTGGTGGTATATAACTAGAGATGTTGGCGAACGGTTCCAGAACCGTGTGGCGGCAAACCCCTCACCCTTTACTACTTCTGGGTCGCTATGACCCTTAGTAGTATGGCTGCTATAAGGGGGGGAGGCTCCAGGAGGGAGTGTAACCTGATTGGCTACCCTGTGTCTGCTGACTGTGATGTAGAGGGTCAAAGTTGACCCTAATTTTGTAGAATAGGGGGCAGGTCGAACTCGCATATAGTTCGCACTTGATCGCGAACCAACAAAGTTTGCGTGTTCGCGTTCGAATGCGAACCGTTTGGACCATCTCAGTTCCTGAATCCGGGTCTAGCCTATCATTCCAGTGCTTGGTCTCTCTGCTCCTTCTGCCTGTGTAGGCACGAGCAAATTTCATGGATGTCCAATAGAATGAAGCTGCTTATGCACAGCTTTTTTTTCCCTCATGCACAAGTGCTGAATTCTCCTGGGCATAACCCTGCATGTCCAGTCTGCTCTTGTCACTGGCGGCCTATCCGACAAGCAGTTGTTGAATCAGTTTAGGGGGACGCAGTGCTGGAGCGGTGGGCTCCCCAAGAATCTGGGAAGCCTCTGGACTATCCCGGGGTTTGCCTCTACTGAAGTAGATGGACAGAAGAGAACTTTTCTTGTAACCTAGAGCCCCCCTTCTGCAATAAATGTCATATAAATTCTATCAAATATAATTTTGAGTGAGCTGCCTCCTTTGCTCAGCCCGTTTCTATGGGCGTGCAAATAGAGCGAACACCCAGGAACCTTGATGCGAGGGATCCCGGAAGGAAGGTGAGTTGTAACTACGCTATACCCGCTCCTCCCCCACCACTGTGCCTATGCTGGGGCACCTATCTATTTAACCTATACAGCGAGCACCTACCTAGCTAACCTATACTGCGGGCACCTATCTAGCTAACCTATATTCAGGGCACCTACCTATCAAACCTATACTGGAGGCACCTACCTATCTAACCTATACTGGGGGAACTTATCTATCTAAACTATATTTGGGGCACCTACCTATCTAACCTATACTGGGGATCCTACCCATCTGACCTAAATTTAGGTCACCTATGTATCTAACCTATACTGGGGGAACCTACCTATCTAAAATATAATGGGGGCATCTACCTATCTAACCTATACTGGAGGCACCTACCTATCTAACCTATACTGGGGGAACCTACCTATCTAACCTATACTGGGGGAACCTACCTATCTAAACTATATTTGGAGCACCTACCTAGTTAACCTATACGGCAGGCACCTACCTAGCTAACCTATACTGTAAGAGTTTTTCACACCCTCGCCCTAGGTGCAATTTAGCCTATAAACTGCCCTGACTTTAGTAATGCTACAATACTGAATGAACATTGCATTTCAATAGAAGGACACCCTTCCACAGATTTTAAAACAATACTTTAAAAACAACATCACTGACTGATGGCTCACTACTTCTGCAGATCTGGTGACTTTCCCTTCACAGCTGGAGTTTTGTGCAAAAGCTCAGAACACCAGTGAATGGTGTGTCCCGTGGAAAAACTCTATTTATAGCTCGGGATTTCATAATATAAACATAGCAAAGGCTCAGCAGCCTGTATGACTGGAGATAAATGATTTTCATGCTCTTTATTAATAAGATAGCTCAAGATTATACTTCTGAGGACAGGAAGCAAGGGTGCTTTGTCTCCTATAAAGGAATTATTATGCCTCGTATCAGATCACTCGAGGCGACATTGCAAGGCCGTGGCTATACAGAGTTTTGTGATTTACATACTTACATCGTGATTTGGGTTGAAAAAAGACATACGTCCATCGAGTTCAACCAGAGAACAAAGTACAACTCCAGCCTGCTCACTCACATATCCCTGTTGATCCAGAGAAAGGCGATAAACCCTTACAAGGCATGGTCCAATTAGCCCCAAAAGGGGAAAAAAATTTCCTTCCCGACTCCAGATGGCAATCAGATAAAATCCCAGGATCAACATCATTAGGCATTACCTAGTAATTGTAGCCATGGATGTCTTTCAACGCAAGGAAAGTATCTAAGCCCCCTTTAAATGCAGGTATAGAGTTTGCCATAACTACTTCCTGTGGCAATGCATTCCACATCTTAATCACTCTTACTGTAAAGAACCCTTTCCTAAATAAATGGCTAAAACGTTTTTCCTCCATGCGCAGATCATGTCCTCTAGTCCTTTGAGAAGGCCTAGGGACAAAAAGCTCATCCGCCAAGCTTTTATATTGCCCTCTGATGTATTTATACATGTTAACTAGATCCCCTCTAAGGCGTCTTTTCTCTAGACTAAATAAACCCAGTTTATCTAACCTTTCTTGGTAAGTGAGACCTTCCATCCCAAATAACAAATAACTATATGTAAATACAAATATATATACAGTATATGCAAATACATACAGTATACTTAAATACAAATAGGAATGGACCAACCAGTTCGCAGGTGAACAGTTCCTGGATAAAAACGACCGTTCACTGTTTTTTTTTTTTACCCCAAAGTTTTACGCACAAAATTCACGTTCATGTTTAACATTGAAGTCAACGACCGCTGAATTTAGCGGTTGATAGCAAAGCCCTTGTACATGCCAGAATCGCCAAATTTGAAGATTATGTTAAAGGTCATCCGACTTGACATGACTAAATTGTTGTACCTACAGCTATCCTGATGAGGACTGCGTCCTCTGCCCCAGAACGCTTCATTTTTCTTGTAAATCGGGCCATTTACGCGCATTCTCACATTACTGGCATCGTGCATGTGAGGGCGTGCCTACTTGTGCACACAGCTGGACACACTGAGTAGGCGTGGCCTCACATGCACAGATGCCAGTGATGTGAGTGTGTGTGCCGTACTCAGGAAACCGCAGGGAGCATGGCCGCAGCTTCCTGTGAGTGTATGTGCAGTATCATCGCTTCTGCATCACAATGATTCACAAATGTGAAAGGACCCTCAGTGTCTAAAGCAAACCTGTCATTATTAAGCCTCGTACCCAATCCCTCGAGACAACATCGCAAGGCCGTGGCTATACAGACTTTTGTTATATATAAATAACGATACGTAAATACAAATATACATGTATGCCAATAAATATACTTAAAAACAATTAGGGAAAGACAAACTTGCTCCCCAGTGAATGGTTCCTGGCAAAAAATGATGTTTCGTTTGCCATCCAGGTCGAAAACTCACGTTTGCATTTAACCTTGAAGTCAATGGCCACTGATTTTAGTTGTTAATTGGAATCTGAAGCGTAATTTAAAAAATACAAAACAAAACAAAAAACAGCGGTTGGAACGCCAGAACGCAGGAACATCATCCAGCACGGCTTGGCAACGGGGGAGGGGGGGGGGGAAGCCCGTGATAAAAACTCTGTGCTATGATAACAACTGGGTGACATGTGAGTGTAATATTTTAATAAAGTTTTAGTGATTTTAACCACCCTGGCGTTCTGATTAAATCGCCAGGGTGGCTGCGGGAGGGTTTTTTTTAAATAAAAAAAAAACTATTTCATGCAGCCAACTGAAAGTTGGCTGCATGAAAGCCCACTAGAGGGCGCTCCGGAGGCGATCTTCCGATCGCCTCCGGCGCCCAGAATAAACAAGGAAGGCCGCAATGAGCGGCCTTCCTTGTTTTGCTTATATCGTCGCCATAGCGACGAGCGGAGTGACGTCATCGACGTCAGCCAACGTCCTGACGTCAGCCGCCTCCGATCCAGCCCTTAGCGCTGGCCGGAACTTTTTGTTCCGGCTGCGCAGGGCTCAGGCGGCTAGGGGGGCCCTCTTTCGCCGCTGCTCGCGGCGAATCGCCGCAGAGCGGCGGCGATCAGGCAGCACACGCGGCTGGCAAAGTGCCGGCTGCGTGTGCTGCTTTTTATTTCATCAAAATCGGCCCAGCAGGGCCTGAGCGGCAGCCGCTGGCGGTGTTGGACGAGCTGAGCTCGTCCAGACCGCTCAGCTGGTTAAAACAGTATTATACTATGAGAGGCTTTTATTTGAGGTAATGAAGATATACAAATCTGGCCAAGTGAATCCGGATATGGAATACACGCATTAAAGAACCAGGGCCTGAGGTGCTGGGGTAGCCTGGAGGTGTGCGCTGATTGACCAGTCTGACAGTGGTCACATTGTATCTGGTGAGTGCGTTTTGTACTGGTGATTCCTGGTGGTGGCATTGAAGAAGATTGAAGCAATTGTCAAGGAGATCTGTATTGGGACTTTCTTGTGCTATAATAGGAGATGTGCGCTAGACTTTAAAGAGACTCTGTAACGACAAAAAGATCCCCTGGGGGGTACTCACCTCGGGTGGGGGGAGCCTCAGGATCCTAATGAGGCTTCCCATGCCGTCCTCTGTCCCACGGAGGTCTCGCTGCAGCCCTCCGAACAGCCGGCGACTGTGCCGACTGTTCAATTCAATATTTACCTTTGCAGGCTCCAGCGGGGGCGTTGTGGCTGCTTTCGCTCCAAAGGAGGCGGAAATACCCGATCTCAGTCGGGTCCGCTCTACTGCGCAGGCGCCGGAGACTTGCGCCTGCGCAGTAGAGCGGACCCGACTGAGATCGGGTATTTCCGCCTCCTTCGGAGCGAAAGCAGCCAGAGCGCCTGCGCAGGAGCCTGCAAAGGTAAATATTACGTCACCGCTGTACGGAGGGCTACAGCGAGACCCCCGAGGGACGGCAGACGGCGTGGGAAGCCTCATTAGGATCCTGAGGCTTCCCCCATCCGAGGTGAGTACCCCCCAGGGGACGTTTTAACGTTACAGATTCTCTTTAACTATAGATAAAAAGCAGATACTTACCTAAGGAGAGGGAAGGCTTTGGGTCCTATAGAGCTTTCCCATTTTCCTCCTGGTCTCCGCTTTCCCTTTTAGCAGTCTACAACCATCCGGTCGTAGACCACGCTCTTTTGGGTTGGGCTGGCTTTGGGAGCACTCAGGCTTCCGAAGACGGGCCACTCTGGACTAGTGTTGGGCGAACATCTAGATGTTCGGGTTCGGGCCAAACAGGCCGAACATGGCCGCGATGTTCGGGTGTTCGACCCGAACTCCGAACATAATGGAAGTCAATGGGGACCCGAACTTTTGTGCTTTGTAAAGCCTCCTTACATGCTACATACCCCAAATTTACAGGGTATGTGCACCTTGGGAGTGGGTACAAGAGGAAAAAAATTTAGCAAAAAGAGCTTATAGTTTTTGAGAAAATCGATTTTAAAGTTTCAAAGGGAAAACTGTCTTTTAAATGCGGGAAATGTCTGTTTTCTTTGCACAGGTAACATGCTTTTTGTCGGCATGCAGTCATAAATGTAATACATATAAGAGGTTCCAGGAAAAGGGACCGGTAACGCTAACCCAGCAGCAGCACACGTGATGGAACAGGAGGAGGGTGGCGCAGGAGGAGAAGGCCACGCTTTGAGACACAACAACCCAGGCCTTGCATGAGGACAAGAAGCGTGCGGATAGCATGCTTTGTACCGCCATGCAGTCATAAATGTAATAAAGATAGGTGGTTCAATAAACAGGGACCACGCGGCAACGCTAACCCAGCAGCAGCAGACGTGATGGAACAGGAGGAGGCGCAGGAGGAGAAGGCCACGCTTTGTGAGACACAACAACCCAGGCCTTGCATGAGGATTAGAAGCGTGCGGATAGCATGCTTTGTACCGCCATGCAGTCATAAATGTAATAAAGATAAGTGGTTCAATAAACAGGGACCACGCGGCAACGCTAACCCAGCAGCAGCAGACGTGATGGAACAGGAGGAGGCGCAGGAGGAGAAGGCCACGCTTTGTGAGACACAACTACCCAGGCCTTGCATGAGGACAAGAAGCGTGCGGATAGCATGCTTTGTACCGCCATGCAGTCATAAATGTAATAAAGATAAGTGGTTCAATAAACAGGGACCACGCGGCAACGCTAACCCAGCAGCAGCAGACGTGATGGAACAGGAGGAGGCGCAGGAGGAGAAGGCCACGCTTTGTGAGACACAACAACCCAGGCCTTGCAGGAGGACAAGAAGCGTGCGGATAGCATGCTTTGTACCGCCATGCAGTCATAAATGTAATAAAGATAAGTGGTTCAATAAACAGGGACCACGCGGCAACGCTAACCCAGCAGCAGCAGACGTGATGGAACAGGAGGAGGCGCAGGAGGAGAAGGCCATGCTTTTTGAGACACAACAACCCAGGCCTTGCATGAGGACAAAAAGCGTGCGGATATAGCAGCAATGTTTTTTGCCGCCATGCAGTCATAAATGTAATACAGATGAGAGGTTCAATAAACAGGGACCGGAAACGCTACACCATCCCAGATGTTCATTGGTCATGTTACTTGGTTGGGGTCCTGGAGTGTTGCGTAGTCATTTCCAATCCAGGATTGATTCATTTTAATTTGAGTAAGACGGTCTGCATCTTCTGTGTAGAGGCGGATACGCCGATCTGTGACGATGCCTCCGGCAGCACTGAAACAGCGTTCCGACATAACGCTGGCTGCCGGGCAAGCCAGCACCTCTATTGCGTACATTGCCAGTTCGTGCCAGGTGTCTAGCTTCGATACCCAATAGTTGAAGGGTGCAGATGGATTGTTCGACACAGCTACGTCATCTGACATGTAGTCCTTGACCATCTTCTCCAGGCGATCGGTGTTGGAGGTGGATCTGCACGCTTGCTGTTCAGTGGGCTGCTGCTGCATGGGTGTCAGAAAATTTTCCCACTCCAAGGACACTGCCGATACCATTCCCTTTTGGGCACTAGCTGCGGCTTGCGTTGTTTGCTGCCCTCCTGGTCGTCCTGGGTTTGCGGAAGTCAGTCTGTCGGCGTACAACTGGCTAGAGGAGGGGGAGGATGTCAATCTCCTCTCTAAAGTCTCCACAAGGGCCTGCTGGTATTCTTCCATTTTGACCTGTCTGACTCTTTCTTCAAGCAGTTTTGGAACATTGTGTTTGTACCGTGGATCCAGAAGGTATAAACCAAGTAATTGGTGTTGTCCAGAATGCGCACAATGCGTAGGTCGC
This sequence comes from Hyperolius riggenbachi, assembly GCF_040937935.1. Taxonomy (NCBI): domain Eukaryota; kingdom Metazoa; phylum Chordata; class Amphibia; order Anura; family Hyperoliidae; genus Hyperolius; species Hyperolius riggenbachi. The sequence goes on from NC_090646.1 coordinate 52,208,040, forward strand.
GTTCAATGCAGTCTAGCATGAATTGAGCCATGTGTGCCAGAGTCCTACCAGAATCCTCATCATCCTCTTGTGAGCGTTGTGATAGTAGTTGTGATGCATCATAGTTGTCACCTTCCTCCTGGTCTGCTTCTGCTGACCATTCGCGCTGAATTGTGGAAGTCCAACGTGCACCGCTCTGGCCCTCGTCAGTGGTGGCATGAAATTCCTGCTCCAACTCCAGCTGTTCCTCCTCCTCTTCTTCGTCATAGCTGCTGGGGCCAGCGTTCCCTGAGGCGGATGGCCTGATGTTGGTACCATAACGCTGATCGTTTTCTCCTTCAGATTCCCCAGTTGCATCATGACAGCTGTTTCCTTGATTTTCAACATTGACCTCTTCAGTAAACACAGCAGTGGTATGGTAATGCTGACTGAAGAGTTGTCACTGCTCACAAGCAACGTGGATTGCTCAAAATTTTGGAGGACTTGGCAGAGGTCCAACATGTTGGCCCAATCGGATCCACAGAAGCTTGGCAGCTGTCCGGATGCGCCTCGGTACTGCGCCGTCATGTACTGGACCACTGCACTCTTCTGCTCACAAAAGCGTGCTAGCATGTGCAGCGTAGAATTCCAGCGCGTAGGGACATCACACAGCAAGCGATGGTGGGGGAGATTGAAGCGCTCCTGCATCTTGGCGAGTGCCCCCGAAGCAGTACTGGAATTTCTACAATGTTTGGCCACTCGACGCACCTTCAACAGAAGATCGGCCACGCCTGGGTATGTCCTCAGGAACCGCTGAACTACTAGGTTCATCACGTGCGCCAGGCAAGGGATGTGTGTCAGCTTAGCCAACCCTAAAGCGCGAATGAGATTACTCCCATTATCACACACAACCATGCCCGGTTTCAGGTCCAGCGGTGCCAGCCACAAATCCGTCTGTTCCTTTATTCCCTTCCAAATTTCCTCCCCTGTGTGCTGCTTATCCCCAAGGCAGATCAGCTTCAGCAACGCTTGCTGATGCATGCCAACAGCTGTGCTGCACTGCTTCCACGATCCTACTGCTGCTGGGTTAGCGTTTCCGGATGAGGTACAGCTTTGAGATGCGTTGGAGGAGAAGGAGTAAGAGAGGTAGGTGCTGCTGTTGTTATCCAGTGGGAGGGACGGCGGTGCAGCTGTTTGCGGCGTGGGCAACACCCGCGCCGTAGCAGGTGAGGAATCGCTGCCAGGCTCCACAAGGTTCACCCAGTGCGCGGTAAGGGAGATGTATCGACCCTGTCCGAACGCACTCGTCCAAGTGTCAGTGGTGAGGTGAACCTTGCAGGCAACGGCATTCTTCAAGCTTCGGGTTATTTTGCTGACCACGTGCTCATGCAACTCAGGCACTGCAGAGCGCGCAAAGTGGTAGCGGCTGGGAACCACGTAACGTGGGATGGCCACTGACATCATGCCCTTGAAGCTGTTTGTCTCCACCACTCGATATGGCAGCATTTCGCAGGCCAGAAGCTTGGCTATGCTGGCTGTTACTGCCACGGCCCGGGGGTCATTTGCTGGCAATTTCCTCTTGCGCTCAAACATCTCCGACACAGACAACTGAACCGTAGCGCTGCACACGGAAGGGCTGTTGGTTGTTGTGTTTGATGAACACTGGGAGACCTCAAGAGCACTACTCCGGAAAGTGACAGTGTCAGCGTCGTCTGATGTTTGTGAATGTTGTGAACCACGCAATGGCTGGGCTACTGCTGCTGCTGAGGCGGGTCTTGTGGTGAGTCTGGTGAACCCAAGGGAGGCAGTGTTGCTGGTACCCTGTCCTGCCGCGTTTGCCCACAGAGTGGGATGTTTGGATAGCATGTGGCGGCTCATGCTGGTGGTGGAGAGGTTGTTAATACTTTTCCCCCTGCTCAGGCGAGTCTTGCACACCTTGCAAATCGCCATGGTAACATCCTCAGTGCAGTCTTCAAAGAAAGCCTAGACTTTGGAGCACCTGCCTCCTTGCTGGCGATTTCTGTTTGCTCCTCTTTTGCCTCTCACTTGAACTTCCACGCTTGTGGTGCCTGAAATTGCGCGCCGCCTACCTTGTGGCACAAGGCGAACTCGTGCAGCAGTGGGTTCTTCAACAGACTCATCTGTGCTGCTGCTACGACGGCGATGTTCTCGTTCACAAACAAAATCTGGGTCTATGTCCACATTGTCCATACCCTCCTCTTCCATCTCCTCAAACTCGTCATATGTCATTGTGGGGGGCGCCGCCGTGGAGTAGAGCTCCCCAGAACAACCTCTGCGCAGCTCACTCCAACGTCGTCTTCCAGATCTTGTCGGCCGACCTCCTGCAATTGCAACCCCTCCTGCCCAACTTGCTCTGGGATTTGGGTTTCCGAGTCGTCCTTGGACTCGCCTTGTATTTCAGTGCGCGATGCATTTCCCACAGTTAATGGTTGTGAATCCGGGCACAACATTTCTGGCTGTTCCTCCATTGACCTTTGAAAGGTGGAAGTTTGTTGGGCTGGGAATAGCTCCTGCGAATACCCCATTGTGTCCTGAGGTAATTCATCGGACTGGTTATCTGGCAGTTGTGTGCGTGGTGTCGCTGCCGGTTGTGTCAGCTTTGTGCCCACTGGCTCCTTGTAACTGGCTGAGGACTCGGACCTCGTGCGTGATGTGCTGGTGCTGCTTAACCCACTGCTGGACGCTTGAGAGGTCATCCAAGTAATTATCTGGTCCTGTTCTTTTGGATCTGTGAGGGTTGTTGTCCTGGACAACATGGGCGGTATTGAGTGGGTTTTCTTGGGTGCTCCCCTGTGGCCTGTACGTGAACCGTCAGGGGAAACACCTCTTCCCTTGCCCCTTCCTCTTTCACCGGATTTCTTCCTCATTTCACTTATCCTTACAGTACACGCTGACTGGCAGCAGTACAGTGGCAGTACAGAAATGCTATACAGTACCACTATTCCCAGCAGCGACACAGAGCACAATGCTATACAGTGGCGGGTGAGCGGTGTACCACTATTCCCAGCAGCGACACAGAGCACAATGCTATACAGTGGCGGGTGAGCGGTGTACTACTGTTCCCAGGCCCAGCAGACACAGAGTGGAAGTAAACACAATGCTATATAGTCTGGCTGAGCGGTGTACACAGAGTGGCAGTACACACAATGCTATATAGTCTGGCTGAGCGGTGTACACAGAGTGGCAGTACACACAATGCTATATAGTCTGGCTGAGCGGTGTACACAGAGTGGCAGTACACACAATGCTATATAGTCTGGCTGAGCGGTGTACACAGAGTGGCAGTACACACAATGCTATATAGTCTGGCTGAGCGGTGTACACAGAGTGGCAGTACACACAATGATATATAGTCTGGCTGAGCCGTGTACACAGAGTGGCAGTACACACAATGCTATATAGTCTGGCTGAGCCGTGTACACAGAGTGTCAGTAAACAATGCTATATATAGCGTGGCTGAGCGAGGTACACAGTGGCAGTACACACAATGCTATATAGTCAGGCTGAGCCGTGTACACAGAGTGTCAGTAAACAATGGTATATAGTCTGGCTGAGCGAGGTGCACAGTGGCAGTACACACAATGCTATATAGTCAGGCTAAGCCGTGTACACAGAGTGTCAGAAAACACAATGCTATATATAGCGTGGCTGAGCGAGGTGCACAGTGGCAGTACACACAATGCTATATAGTCAGGCTGAGCCGTGTACACAGAGTGTCAGTAAACAATGGTATATAGTCTGGCTGAGCGGTGTACACAGAGTGACAGTAAACACAATGCTATATATAGCGTGGCTGAGCGAGGTGCACAGTGGCAGTACACACAATGCTATATAGTCAGGCTAAGCCGTGTACACAGAGTGTCAGAAAACACAATGCTATATATAGCGTGGCTGAGCGAGGTGCACAGTGGCAGTACACACAATGCTATATAGTCAGGCTAAGCCGTGTACACAGAGTGTCAGAAAACACAATGCTATATATAGCGTGGCTGAGCGAGGTGCACAGTGGCAGTACACACAATGCTATATAGCCAGGCTAAGCCGTGTACACAGAGTGTCAAAAAACACAATGCTATATATAGCGTGGCTGAGCGAGGTACACAGTGGCAGTAAACAATGCTATATATATAGTGTGGCTGAGCGAGCGGTGTACTACTGTTCCCAGCAGCGACACACAATGACTGGGGGGGACCCTGGCTAGCGTGGCTGGAGAGCAAACTACCCTGCCTGCCTACCCAAAGCTAAACCCACAGAGAAATGGCGGAGATATGACGTGGTTCGGGTATTTATTTACCCGAACCACGTGACCGTTCGGCCAATCAGAGCGCGTTCGGGCCCGAACCACGTGACCCGTTCGGCCAATCACAGCGCTAGCCGAACGTTCGGGGAACGTTCGGCCATGCGCTCTTAGTTCGGCCATGTGGCCGAACGGTTTGGCCGAGCACCGTCAGGTGTTCGGCCGAACTCGAACATCACCCGAACAGGGTGATGTTCTGCAGAACCTGAACAGTGGCGAACACTGTTCGCCCAACACTACTCTGGACTGCTGAAGTCTCCCGCAGCGGGAGATTTAAACCGAGAAGCCTGAGGGAGAACGAGAAGACCGGGAGGAGAACGGGAAGGCTCTATAAGACCTATAAGAGCCTTCCCTCTGTTTAGGTGAGTATCTGTTTTTCGTTTTAATTTAGGCTTCAAATTCTCTTTAACAGCAAAGCCCTTGTACATACCAGAATCACCAAATCTTGAGGGTATGGTAAAGGATATCTGAGGTGACATGATGTACTAAAATGTTATACCTAATTTCCTCCATACAGCTATCCTGATAAGGACTGAATCCTCTGTTTGCCCTTGAATTCTTCCTGTTTGCCCTTGAGTGCCTCCTGTTTGCCCCCAAATGCTTCCTGTTTGCCCTCGAATGTCTCAACTGTTGACCACACAGTTTGACCATAGTGTTGTCATCAGTATGTATTGCAAAAAATTACCACAAGGGCAAACATCTAACTGGGCCAAAAATTAGTTTGGAGCTGCTGGTCGTCTCGCACATCGACGACAGCAACGCACTGGGAATGTGGCTGGGGAGGAGCTACTATGTATGCAGCCGACCAGCCGCGCCTGTGTCTCTGACGACAGCAGCCAGGCCATGAGGGACAGAGAAGGGCACTGCACACCCAGCCCAGGTAGCAGAAAATTACAAATTGAAGGAGCGGGGCAGAAGCCAGTGTCACCATCCCACTCCACCCAGCAGCACCCTTCAACCCCCCACCCAGCAGCACCCAGTATTAGACAGCCTCCCACACCACCCATTGTCACCCTCCCACCCCACCCAGCAGCACCCAGTAGCACCCTCCCACCCAGTAGCACACAGTGTCACCCTCCCACCCCACCAAGCAGCCCCCAGTAGCACCCTCCCATCCAGTAGCACACAGTGTCACCCTCCCACCCCACTCAGCAGCACCAAGTAGCACACAGTGTCACCCTCCCACCCCACCCAGTAGAATACAGTGTCACCCTTCCACTCCACCCAGCAGCACCCAGTAGCACCCTTTCACCCAGTAGCACACAGTGTCACCCTCCCACCCCACCCAGCAGCACCCTCCCACCCAGTAGCACACAGTGTCACCCTCCCACCCTACCCAGCAGCACCCACCCCACCCAGCAGCACCCAGTAGCACCCTCCCATCCAGTAGCACACAGTGTCACCCTCCCACCCCACCCAGCAGCGCCCAGTATCACCTTCCCACACAGTAGCATACAGTGTCACCCTCCCACCGCACCAAGCAGCACCCAGTAGCACCCTCCCACCCAGCACCACACAGTGTCACCCTCCCACCCCACTCAGCAGCACAGAGTAGCACACAGTGTCACCCTCCCACCGAAGCCAGCAGCACCCAGTAGCACCCTCCCATCCAGTAGCACACAGTGTCACCCTCCCACCCCACCCAGCAGCACCCTCCCACCCAGTAGCACACAGTCTCACCCTCCCACCCCACTCAGCAGCACCCAGTAGCAACATCCCACCCAGTAGCACAGAGTGTCACCCTCTCCACCTCACCGAGCAGCACCCGGTTTCGCCTTCCCACCCAGTTCCACCCTCACACCCTACCAGCAAGCAGCAACACCCAGGGTCACCCTCCTACCGAGAAGCACCAAGTGTTATCCTCCCACCCAACAGCATTTAGTGGGAAGAACGTTTCATGCATTTTCGTTTGAGGTGATGTTTGCATTTCACATACGTGGGGTAATGCATGTGCCCTTCACAAGTGTTGGATGTAATGCGTATTTGTTTGCTTCATTTCACATGTGGGAGGTAATGTTTACTGCATTTTAACATGTGTGGGAGGTAATTTATGCCTCATTTCATGTGAGAGAGGTAATGTTTACTGCATTTTAATAAGTGTGCAAGGAGACATTTGTTGCATTTAATGTGTTGGGGTGATGTATGTTACTTTTATTTGGTGGTCATAGAGGCTGCACTTCCTACTTTGACATTGTTACTGCAGCATTTGGCATTTTGTGTTTGGTGGAAGTTGTCTAATTTGAGTTACACTGTTACATTACAGTTAGCTCTGTCCACATCATGTCATAGCCATGCCTATTTTTGCCCCAGAACCAGTGGCGTCGATACCATGGGGCGGCCAGGAGCGCTCCGCTCCGGGTGTCAGCTCCGGGGGGGTGTCATCAAGGCCTCCCCAGAAGCCTTGATGACACAGGAGGGGAAGCAGCGCTGAAGGAGGGGTGGCAGCGTCGGCGGGGAGGGGGGAAATACCCCCCACATCTTCCTCACCTTGGTCCCCTCCTTCGGCGCTTCCCCTCCACGGGCGCCGGCAACGGGCACTGACAGGGCGGCTGATAGCCGCCCTCAGTCTACCCGAGCAGGGCTACGGGAAGATGGCCGCCGACGCCCGCACTGGAGACAAAAATAGACGGCAAGATCTTGCCGTCTATTTTTGTCTCCAGTGCGGGCTTCGGCGGCCATCTTCCCGTAGCCCTGCACTGATGACGCAGCGGGAGACGGCGCGGGACATTCAAGAGGAGCTGCGGAGAGAGAGGCTGCCTGGGATTCGGAAGAGAGGTTTCATCTGCAGGTAAGTGAATGGTTTTTTTTTTCTTTTACAGGTGCACCGGCCCGGCCACCCACCGCTGCTGCCCACCTACCCACCGCTGCTGCCCACCTACCCACCACTGCTGCCCACCTACCCACCACTGCTGCTCACCTACCCACCAGGCTACCCAGCAGGCTGCCCACCTACCCACCACTGCTGCCCACCTACCCACCACTGCTGCCCACCTACCCACCACTGCTGCCCACCTACCCACCAGGCTACCCAGCAGGATACCCACCACTGCTGCCCACCTACCCACCGCTGCTGCCCACCTACCCACCACTGCTGCCCACCTACCCACCAGGCTACCCACCACTGCTGCCCACCTACCCACCGCTGCTGCCCACCTACCCACCACTGCTGCCCACCTACCCACCACTGCTGCCCACCTACCCACCAGGCTACCCAGCAGGCTGCCCACCTACCCACCAGGCTACCCACCACTGCTGCCCACCTACCCACCACTGCTGCCCACCTACCCACCGCTGCTGCCCACCTACCCACTGCTGCTGCCCACCTACCCACCACTGCTGCCCACCTACCCACCACTGCTGCCCACCTACCCACCAGGCTACCCAGCAGGCTGCCCACCTACCCACCAGGCTACCCACCACTGCTGCCCACCTACCCACCACTGCTGCCCACCTACCCACCACTGCTACCCACCTACCCACCACTGCTACCCACCACTGCTGCCCACCTACCCACCAGGCTGCCCACCTACCCACCAGGCTACCCACCACTGCTGCCCACCTACCCACCACTGCTGCCCACCTACCCCCCGCTGCTGCCCACCTACCCACCGCTGCTGCCCACCTACCCACCACTGCTGCCCACCTACCCACCAGGCTACCCAGCAGGCTGCCCACCTACCCACCAGGCTACCCACCACTGCTGCCCACCTACCCACCACTGCTGCCCACCTACCCACCACTGCTACCCACCTACCCACCACTGCTACCCACCACTGCTGCCCACCTACCCACCAGGCTGCCCACCTACCCACCAGGCTACCCACCACTGCTGCCCACCTACCCACCACTGCTGCCCACCTACCCACCACTGCTGCCCACCTACCCACCACTGCTACCCACCACTGCTGCCCACCTACCCACCAGGCTACCCAGCAGGCTGCCCACCTACCCACCAGGCTACCCACCACTGCTGCCCACTTACCCACCACTGCTGCCCACCTACCCACCACTGCTACCCACCTACCCACCACTGCTACCCACCACTGCTGCCCACCTACGCACCACTGCTGCCCACCTACCCACCACTGCTGGCTGCCCACCTACCCACCAGGCTACCCAGCAGGCTGCCCACCTACCCACCAGGCTACCCAGCAGGCTGCCCACCTACCCACCACTGCTGCCCACCTACCCACCACTGCTACCCAGCAGGCTGCCCACCTACCCACCAGGCTACCCAGCAGGCTGGCCACCTACCCACCACTGCTGCCCCCCTACCCACCAGGCTACCCACCTACCCACCACTGCTGCCCACCTACCCACCAGGCTGCCCACCTACCCACCAGGCTACCCAGCAGGCTGCCCACCTACCCACCACTGCTGCCCCCCTACCCACCACTGCTACCCAGCAGGCTGCCCACCTACCCACTAGGCAATCAGGCTGCTCACCCTTCACCACCTACCCACCAGCCTATCAGCTTGCCAACACTCAAATCTGCTACCGACATTGTGTATTTTGTGGTCAGATTAACTACCGATATTGTGTATTTTGTGGTCAGATTAACTACCGATATTGTGTATTTTGTGGTGAAATCTGGTGCTGACATTGTGTATGTTCTGGTCAAATGTGCCGCAAGATTGAATGATTTTTTTCTGGTCAAATCTGCCGACATGATTAAATGTATTTTCTTGTGAAATCTGCTCACATAACGTGTAATGTGAAATTTTCTCGCATTACGTGTATTTTATGTTGAAAGCTTCTGACATTTTGTGTATTTTCTGGAGAAAAGCTGCGCAATGATGTGAATTTTCTGGAGAAAGGTTGACTAAAACTTGGGTGCACTTTTAAATTAGCTCCGCCCCATCCGGTCATAGCCACGCCCATTTTTTCGCCGCGGCGCCACAGGTGGTGTACCGTAGGTGGGGGGTGTCTTTCAATACCTAGCACCGGGTGTCAAATGCCCTAGCTACGCCACTTCCCAGAACTATCCCATACCCCGCCTCCCTCCCAGCCCCGGATTGGGCCCACAAAAATCTGGTAAATGTAATAGAGCGCTCCTTTTACTTTCTTCCACTGTGATTTCGAGAAATCCAATAAACCTTTAGGACACACAGACTGCCTAAGCAATTGAGTTTTTTGAGTTTTCATCTTCTGTTTAAAAGAACTTTTCAGTACTTTGCCATGAAAAAAGTACCAAAAGGTAGGTAAAAAGGTACTATAAAAATGATTTTGAGTATTTTTTCTTGTTTGTAAATGTTCTAACCTCCTGGGCGATAATCCCGAGCTGAGCTCGGGGTATGTCGCGCAGGAGGATTTCTCAGGCCCTGGTGGGCCGATTTGCATAATTTTTTTTTTGTAACACGCAGCTAGCACTTTGCTAGCTTCGTGTAACTTCCGATCGGTTCCGCTCGCCGCCGATCCGCCGCTACCCGCCGTGCCGCGCAGCCCCCCCAGACCCCTTGCGCAGCCGGGCCAATCAGTGGCAGGCAGCGCTGAGGGGTGGATCGGGACTCGGTGACGTCATCCCGCCCCGTCGCCATGGCGACCGGGGAAGCCCAGCAGGAAATCCTGTTTTGAACGGGATTTCCTGCTTACTCTGATCGCCGAAGGCGATCGGAGTGGGTGGGGGGATGCCGCTGCACAGCAGCTATCATGTAGCTAGCGCTAGGCTAGCTACATGATTTCAAAAAAAAGTGCTGCGCCCCCTCCTGGACGATGTAATGGTATCTCCCAGAGGGTTAAAGGGAATCTGAAGTGAAAATAAACTTATGATATGATGATTTGCATGTGTAGTACAGCTAAGAAATAAAACATTAGCAGCAGAGATATGAGTCTAATATTGTTTGCAGTACAGGAAGAGTTAAGAAACTCCAGTTGTTATCTATGCAAAAGAGCCACTGATCTCTCCGACTTTCAAAGTCACAGAGAGTCTTCTGAAGCTGATTATCTCAACTGTCTGTCACTGTATTTTTTTTTTCTGCAGAGGACAGTTCAAAAGTTCACTGGGCTGCTCTGTTAAATCATTTAGTATGCTGAGTAGCGTGTAAACTGCAAATATTAGAGAATGCAAAGTTATAAAGAAACTATATATATATACTGAAAATAAAAATATGAGACTACTTTCTTTGCTACTAATCTTCTAGTAATAATCCGCACTACACAACCAATTCATTATATCATAGTTTTTTTTCCGCTTCAGTGTCACTTTAAAAAGAATTTTATTTACAAGGTTGGGAAATATCACCTACCCTCTCTCCCCGGAGAAGCAGTAAAAATCTTGGTGTTTTCCTTTGGGGAGAAGGAGCCACGCGCTGGAAGTCAGGTGACTTTGAGGGACAAGGCAGCGCTGGTAACTATAACTTCCTTTTACAGGAAGGCTGCTGGATATTAATTTCAGATAGATAGATAAATATACTGAGCACTTGTGGCTGACTAGGCCTGATGCAGCATCGTTTTAATGCCTCCCAAACCTGTCCACCGGATGCAAAACCGCTTCCCCGCAGGCACAGAACTCAGCTGTCTAAAGACAGCAGCGGTCATTGGCTCCTGATCCCTGTGAGCCAATCACAAGGATCAGGAGAGGCCACTTGCGTGTGGTCCGGTATAATAGTCATGGAGAGAATCCAAAGACATAACAAAAGCTTTTTAGGTAATATCTTTAATAACTAAATGTACAAGCTTTCTTTGCAAGCTTTCGAAAGTTTCTTTTTCAGGAGTGATCCAGAACTGGATCAGAAAGACCAGGATGTGATAAAAAAAAGTCATTTGGTCCTTAACCCTCCTGGCGGTCAATTAAAACCGCCAGGGGGCAGCGCAGCACTATTTTTACATTTTTTTTTAAAATCATGTAGCTAGCCTAGCGCTAGCTAGGCGCGGCGGGTAGCGGCGAATCGGCGGCGATCGGGCAGTACACGCAGCTAGCAAAGTGCTAGCTGCGTGTAATAAAAAATTTTTTTGCAAATCGCCCAGCTGGGCCTGATAAATCCTCCTGCACGGCATAGCCAGGAAGGTTAAAGTGAACTTAAACCAAATGTAAAAAAAGAGTTTCACTTACCTGGGGCTTCTACCAGCCCCCTGCAGATGTCCTGTGCCAGTGCCATCACTCACTGATCCTCCGGTCCCCCGCACCGGCTAAGTTTTGTTTTCCCCCGACTGGCCCTCCTGCTGCCAGGAGCGTCCTGTGTAGGCGCAGTACAAGATTGCCGCATGCTGCACATGCGCAGGATGCTCTTGCCTACGGGAGCGTGAGCAAGGAGCGTGTGGCCAGGACCATGCAGACACAGTGGCCATAGAGGGAGAAAACAAAACTTAGTCGCAGCGGAGGACCGGAGGATCGTTAAGGACCGGCATTGGCACAGGATGCCAGCAGGGGGCTGGTAGAAGCCCCAGGTAAGTGAAACTCTTTTTTTACACTTTGGTTTAGGTTTCCTTTAAAGGGGCAAGAGGCTGCCTTTCGCAATCAGTTAAAATATAACTACCATTAGTACATGATAACATGTTTGAACAAGCCTGATCTGTGCATTACTTTTCCAAGGCACAATCATGCTGTCAGAGATCGCGGAAGAGCCGCCGCCATGAGTCAGCGGCAGGCGGCTCTTTCCGCACTCGATGGGGCCAAGCACGGGGAGGCAGCCGCCTCCACTCAGGCTGAGGCGGCTGTCCCCGTGCAGAGCATGGCGGAGCGTGGAATAACTGCCGCGTCGGACGCGGCGGTTAGCGCGCATGTCCCCGCTGCAGAGACACCGCAGAGCGGGGCTGCTGTGGCTGGGACTTGTAGTCCCTTCAGTTTCAGGAGGACGCGCGTGCGCGCGGAAAGGCAGAATAGATATAGCTGCCAGAAGTGAGTCAGCTGACCAGGCTGGTCAGCTGACTCTTTCCCCTCTCCTCATTGGTTCAGCACTTAGGGAGGTGCTGGGAAGAGGGTTGTGTATATATACGGCTGGCTGGTCATTTCTCTGGTGTCTGGCGTTGCGATCACATATGTGGAAGCACCCAGATCCGTAGTCAGATCCGCAAGTGTGCCGGGACCAGCTGGAGCTGTAATCCTACACTTAGCTAGATTCTGTTGATAGCTTAAAGTACTAGTTTGATTGTGATTATCTGTTATGACTCTTTGCCTGCCTGACTATCCTCCTGAACTCTGATCTTGTACCTCGATAATTCTGATACTCTGTTGCCGAACCCCGGCTCGTCCTTAGACTCTGCTTCTGCCTCCTGATCTTGTACCTCTATATATCTGATACCCTGTTGCCGAACCCTGCCTGTACCCAGACTCCGCCTTTGCCTCCTGATACTGTACTTTATCTGTCCGTGTGTGTACGACCTGGCTTGTCCGACCTCGAGAACCGACCTTACTGTTAGAGGCGGTTCCCCGTTCTGTTAGTGACAATTCCTCTAGAGTGTTACTTTCAGACAATCCTTCCTACTCTCAGCCTGACTCCTCCCGTCTTGGAGAGCCCAGGTCTTCGGAAGGAATCCGTGCAGTACGCCTTACTGCGCTGAGGCCTAGTCCTCTAGTGTTACCGTTACACCAAACACTACACTCTACTCAGGTGAACAGAGGTTAGCTGGTATATCGAATTATCGGTGATACTGCAGATCACCGGTAATCAGATCCTCTCTGTGCTTCACCAATCGTTACACATGCTCAAAAGAAATTTGGTTATTCCCAGTTAATAAGACAAATCTGTACAATCAACTAATCAATGGATTGTGGGGGTATAATGTAATGTAATAATAAAGACACACCAGTAGATGTCACTATTGTTTACCAAACATTTTATTAAGAGGTAGTTTTTACATTTAAATGTTGAATACAATCAGGAGTATACAGTACCACTTTTTTTTTAAGGAAAGTTAGAAGAAACCAGCACAAACTAGGTCATTATACTATGTGCTTAAAGCAGTAGGATTAGCCATAGTATGCCAGGGGAAAACAAAACATGTATAAGTATATACTTGAGCTACTTACATAACACATGTATTGTACTGTCCATGTTCTGATTTCAGTAAATGCTATATAGTAAATGAAGAGAATTCTGTTCCTGGTGGGAACCATGTCTTTTGCCCACAGTTTAGACTAAATCCTGATGTCATTTCTGCCCTTTGCTTTTTTTTTCTTTTCTCCTCCAATCGCTGAGTCACCTCAGCTTTGCTTGTAAACGCAAGTGAGCAGGGGATCGTTCTTCAGATAAGCAGCTAGGCAGGAAAATAAAGTAAAGAGAAGGAATATATTATAGATAAAAAGAACCCCCAGCATGCAACTGTTTGGCACTGACTATTAAAGGGCCAGTGCTCCTTAAAGAGAACATGAACTGAAAATAAAATGTAAAAATAACCATACACCGGTGATACTTACCTCCTGTGTAGTCTACTCCTCAATCTCTTTCTCCTCTCCTGTGTCCCATTTGTCCACTGTGATCAATGGAATTATCCGTCCTCCATTTTAAAAATGGCCATTGCCCCATAACAGCTTCCTGGTCAGCACACTGTTAAACTGTAATATCATCCACTTGAGCCGTAGGGAAACATGGACATTACCTTGTACATTCAGTTGTAACTGACAGCTGCTGATATATAACTGACAGCAACTGGTATATTTCAGTTCTGACAAAATATTGTCAGAACTGGAAGGGATCACTGTAAGAAGAAAATGGTGAGCCTCTGAGAGGAACTGACGGCGAGGTTAGTACGTAATATTCATTTGCAGCTACGTCATGTGTTTATTTTAAATAATTTTACTTGCTTCAGGTTCTCTTTAAGTGTGTGTTAAAGAGACTCTGTAACAACAAAAACCTCCCCTGGGGGGTACTCACCTCGGGTGGGGGAAGCCTCCGGATCCTAATGAGGCTTCCCACGCCGTCCTCTGTCCCACGGGGGTCTCGCCGCAGCCCTCCGAACAGCCGGCGACTGTGCCGACTGTCAGTTCAATATTTACCTTTGCTGGTTCCAGCGGGGGCGCTGTGGCGACTTTCGGCACGGAAATAGACAGAAATACCCGATCTCCGTCGGGTCCGCTCTACTGCGCAGGCGCCGGAAACTTGCGCCTGCGCAGTAGAGCGGACCCGACGGCGATCGGGTATTTCCGCCTACTTCGGCGCCGACAGCCATCAGAGCGCCTGCGCAGGAGCCAGGAAGGTAAATATTGCGTCACGGCTGTACGGAGGGCTACAGCGAGACCCCCGAGGGACGCAGGACGGCGTGGGAAGCCTCATTAGGATCCTGAGGCTTCCCCCACCCGAGGTGAGTACCCCCCAGGGGCCGTTTTGTCGTTACAGTTCCTCTTTAACTCCAAATCATAACAGCAGAAAAAGTTTTGAAAGTTTTGAATGCAGGATTAGCATCTTTATCACTTAATACACTCAGACCAGTTGCTGTTGAAATTTGATTTTTATGGTGACAATTCTGCTTTAACATAATATGAAAATAATAATAATAATATTAATAATCAATAAAGTGAAGAATTTAAAGTAACATCAGAAAAAGTGAAATATAGTAAATTCAAAACCATAGGCCTCGATTCACTAAGCTTATCTCCTGTCTTTAATAACTTTTCTATAGTTATCACCATGGTGATAAGGCATGTAGTATTCAGGAAACATTTTACATCAGGCAAACCTAAAGTTAACTCTTCAGTCTTTAAATTAACTCTTCAATCCTTAAAATAACTCCATAATTCTAAAGTTAAAGACAGGCTGTTAATTAACTTCATGTGGAAATAACTACAGAGGAAGTAACTTAACTACAGAGGAGGTATTAAGGAATTAAGAGATAAGATAACTCTCTCACTGTGTGGTGGCAAGTTTTCTCTTGCCTTATTATCTCCAGCATGATCTTAGTGAATTGAGGCCATTGGCCCATCTTTAACTTTAGAATTCTGGAGTTATTTTAAGGATTGAAGAGTTAACTTAAAGACAGAAGAGTTAACTTTAGGTTTGCCTGAGGTAAAATGTTTCCTGAATAGGACATGCCTCGTCACCATGGTGATCACTCTAGAAACGTTATTAAAGACAGGAGATAAGCTTAGTGAATTGAGGCCATTGGCCCATCTTTAACTTTAGAATTCTGGAGTTATTTTAAGGATTGAAGAGTTAACTTAAAGACAGAAGAGTTAACTTTAGGTTTGCCTGAGGTAAAATGTTTCCTGAATAGGACATGCCTCGTCACCATGGTGATCACTCTAGAAACGTTATTAAAGACAGGAGATAAGCATAGTGAATTGAGGCTATTGGCTCTATTCATTTTAATGCTCAATATTCAATGTATTCTGTACCTCTATCCACTGTTAAAAACATGTTGATCAATGTCTGTCTTCAATAACATGTAGATTTGCCTTTATCCAAATATACATTAATAACGAGATGATGATTATTATTATTATTACAGGAGAACAGAGGCGCCAAAAGGATAAAAGGAAGCTAAATGAGCTTAAAAACCAAATTCTTGGTAAATAGAGGAGGTAGTGGTGGACTTACCTCCTCCAAGTAGACACACTACGACTGTAGTAAAGACAGTCAATATATTTTATTTATGAACTCCAAATATGCAAAGCGTTTCGCGGGTTTGATTCCACTTCATCAGGCAATAACAATGGAGCAATAGCATATGTGGTCAGTAGAAGAGCCAGGCACCTCCTCTGTGCACACAGGGGTGCCTGGCTCTTCTACTGACCACATATGCTATTGCTCCGTTGTTATTGCCTGATGAAGCGGGATCAAACCTGCGAAACGCGTTGCATATTTGGAGTTCATAAATCAAATATATTGACTGTCTTTACTACAGTCGTAGTGTGTCTACTTGGAGGAGGTAAGTCCACCACTACCTCCTACCTCCTCTATTTACCAAGAATTTGGTTTTTAAGCTCATTTAGCTTCCTTTTATCCTTTTGGCACCTCTGTTCTCCTGCATAATATTGAGTCCACCCTGGGTGGAGGGTGGAACCCCCTTTTTCTCATCTACAGAGAGTGACTTCTTATTCCTGAGTGGGGTCAGGAAAATCTCCCCACCTGCCTTTACAGTGGTTGCCTAATGGTAACCCTGGTTTGTGAGTATTAATATTTACTCTATCTAGTAGCCATTTACCGGTACATATTACACTATTGGGGCTCTTGATGTTCCTTGTTTTTATTATTATTACAGGGTTTACAATGGGGGCTGACACAATATATAGAGGATCTCGACTTTGCAGACGATGTTTGCTTACTCTCACAAAGTTTCCAACATATGGAAATAAAGTTAGCCCACCTACTAGAGGAGAGCCAGAGGGTAGGTCTGATGATTAACTGCAAGAAAACTAAAGAGATGAGATTAAACAGCAATGTTGATCCTAAACGAAAGTTCCAGGTGTATGGAAAACCTATAGATACTGTGACTGAGTTTCAGTATCTGGGCAGCCTGATGACAATGAATGGTGGTGCCAGTGCGGATGCCAAAAGTCGAATCAAAAAGGCAAACGCAGCCTTCGTACAACTGTACCAAATTTGGAGATCCCATGATATTTCCACAAAAACCAAACTGAGAATATTCCAAAGTAATGTGAAGACAGTCCTCCTGTATGGATGTGAGACATGGAAGGTGACAACAGAGATAACAAAAAGCCTACAAACCTTTTTAAACCGCTGCCTTCGAAGAATACTAAATATCTGGTGGCCAAATGTAATTTCAAATAAAGAGTTGTGGGAAAGAACCCAAGAACAACAAGTGGACTTGCAGATCAAACGCAAAAGTGGAAATGGATTGGTCATATTCTTCGCAAGGACATGTCAATTGAGAAAGAAGCCTTAAAATGGAATCCTCAAGGCAGCAGAAAAAGAGGAAGACCAAAGATAACTTGGAGAAGAAGTGTAGAGGAAGAAAAAAAGAAGGCGGGGGCATCATGGACTGAGATAGAAAAAATCACCCAGGACAGAAACCGGTGGCACACATTTGTTGAGGCCCTTTGCTCCAGTGGGAGACACAGGATTAAGTAAGTAGTAAGTACAGGGTTTACATTACAAAACATTTATCCCATAAGTCTCATTTTTTAAGAAATGCATCTGTATTGCTAAAGAATGGCAAACATTTATTCATATTCGAAATTGAGGTTCACTATTTGCAAATTTTCTTCTCATCCTTCCAGTGTCTTAAAATAGCCATTTTGTTCTAAAAAGATATTAGCTACTAGCCAGTTGCGGCTTTTTGGGGGGTGCTATGCAGGTGCTGGATAATTTTCAAAGGGGGGGGCTAGGTAATTTTTGGGGGTGTGGTCAAAAAGAGGGGTGTGGCCAAAAATAGGGCGTGGCCAACAAAAGAGGGGTGTGGTAAAGTGCTGGAGTATATTCCAGTGCTATATAAATACATAATGATATGATAGGATATATGAGTATGGTCGGATTAGATTGTGAGCTCTTCCGAGAACCTGACTATGTACTCTGTAAAGTGCTTGATAAGATGTTACTGCTATATAAATATAATATGGACATTACACTGACAGGATTAGAGTGTGAGCCAGCCTAGCCAGGCCCAGGTAGCGCCGGCAGGCAATGATGATTACTCAGCAAAAGGGGACCCCCCCGCCCGATGCCCGCGCTGAACCGGGCCTCCCTCACTTACACAATGGGACTGGCTCTCCTCTCTCCAACTCCAGACCTCCCCACTCTCTGTTTCCAGTCCAGGCTCTGACTGACGGTCTCTCTCTCGCTGCTCGTCTCTCGTCTCCGTGCTCTGGGCTCTCCTCACGCGCACGGCTCCGCCCTCACCCCGCCGACACCACGCAGCGTGTGCAGTTTTATGCTGCCTGGCCGAGTGACGTCACGTCAGCGTGCGCTGCGCACGGAACGTCTGAGCAGAGCACAGCAGCGTGAGTGGCGTGCTAGACGGGGCTAGTGGGCTGGGCTAGTGGGCTGGACTAGTGCATGGGAAGAATTAAAGCAGCAGAGTGGCACTGTACGAAAAAAAAAACTATTTAAAGAGACTCCGTAACAAAAATTGCATCCTGTTTTTTATCATCCTACAAGTTTCAAAAGCTATTCTAATGTGTTCTGGCTTACTGCAGCACTTTCTGCTATCACAGTCTCTGTAATAAATCAACTTATCTCTCTCTTGTCAGACTTGTCAGCCTGTCTGGAAGGCTGCCAAGTTCTTCAGTGTTGTGGTTCTGCTATGAACCCTTCCAGGCCCCTCTATGCACACTGCCTGTGTATTATTTAGATTAGAGCAGCTTCTCTCTTCTCTCTTATCTTTTACAAGCTGGATAAATCGTCCTCTGAGCTGGCTGGGCTTTCACATAGTGAGGAATTACAGACGAGGACAAAGCTGTTTGCAGGAAGAAAAGAGCAGCCTGACACTTCAGTGCATGAGAGATGCAGGGGGAAAGAAACACACAAATGATATCTTGAGATTCAAAAGGAAGGGTGTATACAGCCTGCTTGTGTATGGATGTATTTTGTATGTGTGGACATACTGTACATCAACCTACTTCCTGTTTTGGTGGCCATTTTGTTTGTTTATAAACAAACTTTTTTAAACTGTTTTTAACCACTTTTAATGCGGCGGCGAAATTGTGACAGAGGGTAATAGGAGATGTCCCCTAACGCACTGGTATGTTTACTTTTGTGCGATTTTAACAATACAGATTCTCTTTAAAAAAAATTCAAATCAGTACCTGTTTTTTTAGGGGGTGCTAATAGGGTGCTTGGAGGATTTTAGGGGGTGCTTCAGCACCCACCTGGCGCCGCCCCTGCTACTAGCTGATGGCCCGTCTTTGCCCTGATATGTATTTGACTGGTGTTGGCTCCGCCCACTTTTCCTAACTCATAAAAACAATTATTCAATTACGCAATGACCTAGTTTGTGAACTTTGCGGTCTTTGTTCGCGTGAAAACCTCGGCGAGCAGCAGCTCGTGTGATACCTGCTGTGATAGCAATTATTCGGCCTCCTTGAAGTTTTCCACATTTTGTCACATTACTGCCACAAACATGAATCAATTTTATTGGAATTCCACGTGAAAGACTAATACAAAGTGGTGTACATGTGAGAAGTGGAACGAAAATCATACATGATTCCAAACATTTTTTACAAATAAATAACTGCAAAGTGGCGAGTGCATAATTATTCAGCCCCCTTTGGTCTGAGTGCAGTCAGTTGCCCATAGACATTGCCTGATGAGTGCTAATGACTAAATAGAGTGCATCTGTATGTAATCTAATGTCAGTACAAATACAGCTGCTCTGTGAGGGCCTCAGAGGTTGTCTAAGAGAATATTGGGAGCAACAACACCGTGAAGTCCAAAGAACACACCAGACAGGTCAGGGATCAAGTTATTGAGAAATTTAAAGCAGGCTTAGGCTACAAAAAGATTTCCAAAGCCTTGAACATCCCACGGAGCACTGTTCAAGCAATCATTCAGAAATGGAAGGAGTATGGCACATCTGTAAACCTACCAAGACAAGGCCGTCCACCTAAACTCACAGGCCGAACAAGAAGAGCGCTGATCAGAAATGCAGTCAAGAGGCCCATGGTGATTCTGGACGAGCTGCAGAGATCTACAGCTCAGGTAGGGGAATCTGTCTATAGGACAACTATTAGTCATGCACTGTACAAAGTTGGCCTTTATGGAAGAGTGGCAGGAAGAAAGCCATTGTTAACAGAAAAGCCTAAGAAGTCCCGTTTGCAGTTTGCCACAAGCCATGTGGGGGACATAGCAAATATGTGGAAGAAGGTGCTCTGGTCAGATGAGACCAAAACTGAACTTTTTGGCCAAAATGCAAAACACTATGTGTGGCGGAAAACTAACACTGCACATCACTCTGAACACACCATCCCCACTGTCAAATATGGTGGTGGCAGCATCATGCTCTAGGGGTGCTTCTCTTCAGCAGGGACAGGGAAGCTGGTCAGAGTTGATGGGAAGATGGATGGAGCCAAATACAGGGCAATCTTGGAAGAAAACCTCTTGGAGACTGCAAAAGACTTGAGACTGGGGCGGAGGTTCACCTTCCAGCAGGACAATGACCCTAAACATAAAGCCAGGGCAACAATGGGGTGGTTTAAAACAAAACATATCCAGGTGTTAGAATGACCCAGTCAAAGTCCAGATCTAAATCCAATCGAGAATCTGTGGCAAGATCTGAAAACTGCTGTTCACAAACGCTGTCCATCTAATCTGACTGAGCTGGAGCTGTTTTGCAAAGAAGAATGGGCAAGGATTTCAGTCTCTAGATATGCAAATCTGGTAGAGACATACCCTAAAAGACTGGCAGCTGTAATTGCAGCAAAAGGTGGTTCTACAAAGTATTGACTCAGGGGGCTGAATGATTACGCACACCCCACTTTGCACTTATTTATTTGTAAAAAATGTTTGGAATTATGTATGATTTTCGTTCCACTTCTCACGTGTACACCACTTTGTATTGGTCTTTCACGTAGAATGTCAATACAATTGATTCATGTTTGTGGCAGTAATGTGACAAAATGTGGAAAATTTCAAGGGGGCCGAATACTTTTGCAAGCCACTGTATTCCCCTTGAAAATCAATAGGTGAATTTTGATTGGCTTTTGTAGACTCCACCCACTTTTCTGAATATTAATCCCGGTCACCCAGTGACTAATTGTGCAAAGTTTGAGAACCCCACCATTAGCAGTGTAAGAATGGATGCATATTTTCCCAGGGAAAGTTGTATTTGTCTCTACCCACTTTTTGGTTATGGGGATAAAAAGTATCCTACATGTCAGGTGTAGGGAACCTATGGCTCGGGAGTCAGATGTGGCTCTTTTGATGTCGGTAGTGATTGATTCACTAAGCTACATTGCTCAAGAAGCGCAAGTAAAATGTTCAAAGTAGGCACGCTACTGCTGTAGTGTGCACTACTAACTTACTCGCGCTCCCCCCAAACTGAACATTTTGCACGATAGTGGTCCTTTAAGTAGGTAGAAAATCTAGTTCCCCTCTTCAGGCATATTTCCAGAGGATAGCTGAAGTAAAAGATGGAGGTAAATAGTAAACATGAAGATGGCAGTTGTGCTGGTTGCTTTTTAGCTGTTAGATGTCAGGTGATCATCAGCAGATCTTGCATGCTGTGTCCTGGTTCACAGAAGTGTTGGGCCACTGATGTGTCCATTTTAACCTCATTAATCTTAAAGCGTTGATGGTTCATTCTTGTGCGTAGTTTTTGTCCTGTTTCTCCTATATAGATTCCTCTTGAGGGGCATTTCATGCAAAGTATTATGTATAACATTGGATGACTCACAGGAAAATTGGTCTGATATTTGATAATATTCTGTGAGTTTGGTATTTGTATTTGGCTTGTGCACAAGTTATAAGGGCAGGTCTCATGATATGTATACATGATATACATGATACTCCGCATGAAATGTCCCTCAAAAAATGAATGAGGGTAAAATGGACACACCAGTGGCCCAACACTTCTGTGAACCAGGACACAGCATGCAACATCTGAAAGTACGTATTCTTAAAGGGAATGTCTGAGTAAATAAAAAAAAAATCTACTTACCCAGGGCTTCCTCCAGTCCCGTGCAGCCGGCATGTCCCACACCGCAGCTCCGCTGTCAGCTGCCGGTCCGGGTTCCCCGCCGGTACAGAGGACAACCTCGTGAGTTACCCTTAAAGGACTTACGAGGTCAAAAATCGTAATTTTGATCTTTACCTGTTTAATATTTGAATCCATAGGTGTGTTCTAATGCGCCCTGCGTTCTATTCCGCCTCAGAAGTAGCCTTTACATTCCCCCAGGCTGCGACCCGACCCCACAGCACGGGTCGTCTCCTCTGCCACATTCAAGATGGCCGCCGCAAAGATCCGCGGCTGCGCAGTTTGCATGGCGGAGAGTGCGGCTGCGCAGCTCTCCGCCCTCGCTGTGAGTGCGCCCACTGTCACAGTAGGAGGACGCTGACAGGCCTTTCATAAGGTGAATTGATCTTATCTAGAGGAAACTCTGAAACTGTTTGGTTTACCTGAAGTTATAATGGCATTGTAGTTTCCCCTCTGCTAAGGTCTACTTAGTGGCTGGATAGTGTATTAGTTAAGCGCTCTGCCTCTGACACAGGAGACCTGGGTTGAATCTCATCTCTTCCTGTTCCGTAAGCCAGCACCTATTCAGTAGGGCAAGACTCCCTCATAAACATGTGTAAAAGGCTTGACCAGCGCTGCATATATATACACGTGTGTCACCACCACCAACACCTTGTGGAGAGCGACTCACCAACTCAGTTGGACCACGAATTACAATGGTCATATGCGCATGCAGGGCATTCAGAGGCTCCCCTCGCCTATACGAATGATTCCACCCTTGCTGCAGTCATCGTTGATAAAACAGGTCCCATGCGATTCCACTTTATAACATTTCCTCAAGATAAAAGCATAGTGCTCATAGCGCAACACTGCATGTACCTTTAAAAATTTTATTTCAAATTTGCACTTACAGGTTCCTTGGTGTAAACAGCGCACAGAGTTTTTCCCACGGGCTCTCCCCCGTTTGGCCTCCCGGTCTGACCAAATGGTCTCATCAATCCTGCGTGTGTGTGGGGAATCCCTCTCGCTGCCCTCCGTTTGCCTGTGTGCTCTCAGGAACGCCGACCGTAGCTCCGCCCAATCGATTTCGTCATCACCAGACTCATCAGGGGCTCGGAGCTGCGGCGTCGTCTACTAGCTAATGTTTCCCTTGCTGTCCTTCGATAGGTCGGGTGGCAATCCTCTCCCCGCCCATTCAAAAACTTTATTGTCCACTTGCACTCCAGCGTGGCCAGCATAGGAAGGTGCCGGCGGCCATCGCTGCTGCACTGGATATACAGCACATAAAAGTTAATAAAAATAAAAAGGAAAAATTTCCTATGGGTGATGAAAGGTTTTATAATAAACCCATCAGTTAAAAAGAGGAGTACTTTTTTTTAAAAGAGAAGAAGTTTTACGTCCAGGGATTCCTTGAAAATAGAGATATTAATGTGTGTGACACCCTCATGCTGGACATACATGGTTCGTTTAAAATTATCAATCGAGCCGCTGATGGCTCGATTGATCATTTCCGACCTGTCCGTTACCCCGCCGGATCGATTCCGCGCTCGATCCCGGCGGGGAGAACAATGGGAGCAAACGAAACGCTGATTAGCAGCGCCCGCGGAGACGAGCTGGAATCGACCCGCGCGGACGAGCGGTGACGCGCCGGCATCGAGCCGCTGGCTCGATACCGGCGCATTCTCGAGCCGTGTATGCCCGGCATAACACTGTTACTGCCTAGAGTCTGCCAGGAGAAAAGCGTGATATAAATGTTATTTGTCTTGTCTTGTTTACTGCTCAGTAACAACTTCAGAGTCATCCACTATCACAAATGGAACCAGACAAGGATGCCCTTTGTCCCCGCTCATTTGTGATTTAATAATGGAACCCTTAGCAAAAACATTCCATTCCAACCCTGATATCTCAAGAATTTTACATAACCGAACTCAGCATGTAATTGACTTCTATGCAGATGATGTGATCATAAGTATGCCTAACGATGCTCAATCCCTCCAAACAGGCGCGGAGCTAGGGGGGGTCGGGGTAGGTCAAGTGCCCCCGGGCGCCGGGTCCCTAAGGGCGCCCAGCTGAGCTGATTTTTTTTTTTTTTCTGCGGAGGGGAGCAGCGCAGAGAAGAGAAGAGGGAGAGCTATGCGGACGGTGGAGAAGGGGGCCATCTCCCCCCCTTCTCTCACCTTAGGGCTCTCCCTCCCTCCATCGCTGTCCCCTCCGTTATTGTCCGGGTGCTGGCGCAGCGGGCGGGACTCATCTCCGTCTCGCTCCAGCGCCGGCCGGAAGTTCGGATCCCGCAGCCGCTGCTCTGGTCTGGACTAGACCAGAGTAGCGGCAGATCCATCCGCGCTGCGACGAGACGGAGGTAAGTTCCGCCCGCCGCTGCCAGCACCCGGACATTAATGGAGGGGACAGCGAGGGAGAGAGAGCAGCTCTCCCTCTTCTCTGCGCTGCTCCCCTCCTGCTGGGGAGGCAGGGAGGGGGACACCTGGCTACCTATTTTGGGCATATATACCCCTGGCTACATCTACTGGGCATATATACCCCCTGGCTACATCTACTGGGCATATATACCCCTGGCTACATCTACTGGGCATATATACCCCTGGCTACATCTACTGGGCACATATACCCCTGGCTACATCTACTGGGCACATATACCCCTGGCTACATCTACTGGGCATATATACCCCTGGCTACATCTACTGGGAATATATATACCCCTGGCTACATCTACTGGGCATATATACCCCTGGCTACATATACTGGGCATATATACCCCCTGGCTACATCTACTGGGCATATATACCCCTGGCTACATCTACTGGGCATATATACCCCTGGCTACATCTACTGGGCATATATACCCCTGGCTACATCTACTGGGCATATATACCCCTGGCTACATCTACTGGGCATATATACCCCTGGCTACATCTACTGGGCATATATACCCCTGGCTACATCTACTGGGCATATATACCCCTGGCTACATCTACTGGGCATATATACCCCTGGCTACATCTACTGGGCATATATACCCCCTGGCTACATCTACTGGGCATATATACCCCCTGGCTACATCTACTGGGCATATATACCCCTGGCTACATCTACTGGGCATATATACCCCTGGCTACATCTACTGGGCATATATACCCCTGGCTACATCTACTGGGCATATATACCCCCTGGCTACATATACTGGGCATATATACCCCCTGGCTACATATACTGGGCATATATACCCCCTGGCTACATATACTGGGCATATATACCCCCTGGCTACATATACTGGGCATATATACCCCCTGGCTACATGGACTGGGCATATATACCCCCTGGCTACATGGACTGGGCATATATACCCCCTGGCTACATGGACTGGGCATATATACCCCCTGGCTACATATACTGGGCATATATACCCCTGGCTACCTACTCTGGTCATATATACCCCTGGCTACATATACTGGGCATATATACCCCTGGCTACATATACTGGGCATATATACCCCCTGGCTACATGGACTGGGCATATATACCCCCTGGCTACATATACTGGGCATATATACCCCTGGCTACATATACTGGGCATATATACCCCCTGGCTACATGGACTGGGCATATATACCCCCTGGCTACATATACTGGGCATATATACCCCCTGGCTACATATACTGGGCATATATACCCCCTGGCTACATATACTGGGCATATATACCCCCTGGCTACATATACTGGGCATATATACCCCCTGGCTACATATACTGGGCATATATACCCCCTGGCTACATATACTGGGCATATATACCCCTGGCTACATATACTGGGCATATATACCCCCTGGCTACATGGACTTGGCATATATACCCCCTGGCTACATATACTGGGCATATATACCCCTGGCTACCTACTCTGGGCATATATACCCCTGGCTACATATACTGGGCATATATACCCCCTGGCTACATATACTGGGCATATATACCCCCTGGCTACATATACTGGGCATATATACCCCCTGGCTACATATACTGGGCATATATACCCCCTGGCTACATTGACTGGGCATATATACCCCTGGCTACATATACTGGGCACATATACGCCTGACTATATATACTGGGCACATATTATTCTCCTGGCTACATATACTGGGCATATATACCCCTGGCTACATATACTGGGCACATATACCTCTGGCTACATATACTGGGCACACATATCCCTGCCTACATATACTGGGCACATATACCCCTGGCTACCTGTTCTGTGGACATCTCTACCCCTGGCTACCTGTTCTGGGGACATCTATACCGCTGGCCACCTATTCTGGGGACATCTATACTGCTGGCCACCTATTCTGGGGACATCTATACTGCTGGCCACCTATTCTGGGGACAACTATAGACCTGGGGCTACCTATTTTTGGGGAACCACGTCAGATTGAGTGTATTTTGGAGAACTGCTGCCAGGTGAGAGGTGTCTACCATATTAAGGGGGCATTCTACCTATTTATGTGAAATGCTGTCTATTTATGTGACTCATGACTGCTGAATTTGTCTTGTTGGGGGCCTCATGGTTACTGAATTTGTCTTGTTGGGGGCCTCATGATTTGTTGGGGGCCTCAAGATCGCTGAATTTGTCTTGTTGGGGGCCTCATGATTGCTGAATTTGTCTTGTTGGGGGCCTCATGATTGCTAAATTTGTCTTGTTGGGGGCCTCATGATTGCTGAGTTGGTTATGTTGGGGGTCTCATGATTGCTGAATTTGTCTTGATGGGGGGGGCTCATGATTGCTGAATTTGTCTTGGAACATGCTGGAAGGTACATACTGAGGGAGGGTGGGTGAGCGTGAGCCTGCTAACCTCCATATACATTTGGCTCCACCCATAACCACGCCCACATTTATTATGTGACCACGCCCCTTTTTGGCGCGGCGCGCTACGCGCGCCGCAACCTTCACTTTGGGGGGCGCATTAATAGTCTTTGTCCCCGGGCGCTGAAAACCCTAGCTATGCCTCTGCCTCCAAACAACCCATCATCTACTACAACAATTCTCCAGAATATCATACTACAAGGTTAATTACTCCAAATCTCAAATTTTATGAATTAAAATCCCCGAACCAACTCCAAAAGCAAATGTAGAAAGACTTCACTTACAAATGGACATTAACCTCTATTTCATTCTGAAAATTATGTCCTACTTTTGAAACAAGTAGAATCACTCTATAAGGCTGGTTTCACTGTGGGACGTTAAAGTCCCACGTTACTACGGTGACCATACGTCCCGCTTTACCCGGGACGCGTCCCGCCTTCGGGGGGCGCTGTCCCAGGCTGCATGAGGTCCCGGGAAACGTCCCGCTTTTAGCAGCGGGACGTCCCGGCCTCGGGACTCTGGCCACCGTACAGTCAACTAGCCGCAGCGTCTACTAGACGCTGCGCTAGTTCATTCCCCGCAGCCCCGCTCCAGCCTGCAATGTTCTCCTCCGGCAGGCACAGGCAGAGCAGGGCTACGGGAAGATGGCGTCCGGAGGCGGAGCCCTGTATTGGAGACTATTTGTCTCCAGTACAGGGCTCCGCCTCCGGACGCCATCTTGCCGTAGCCCTGCTCTGCCTGTGAGAGGCTGAGCGGGAGATTGAAGATCGTCCAGGCCAGGGGGAGCTGCACACACCAGAGGCACCAGAGGCCGGCTGCATGAGGGGACGTCTTCTGCCAGGTGAGTAAATGCTTTTTCTTGCAGGTGAAGTGTTTGCCCACATTGTGTACATTTTGTACTGACATGTTTGCCCAAATTGTGTTCATTTTGTACTGACATGTTTGCCCAAATTGTGTTCATTTTGTACTGACATGTTTGCCCGCAGTGCGTTTATCTTGTACTGACATGTTTGCCCGCAGTGCGTTTATCTTGTACTGACATGTTTGCCCGCAGTGCGTTTATCTTGTACTGACATGTTTGCCCGCAGTGCGTTTATTTTGTACTGACATGTTTGCCCGCAGTGCGTTTATTTTGTACTGACATGTTTGCCCGCAGTGCGTTTATTTTGTACTGACATGTTTGCCCGCAGTGCGTTTATCTTGTACTGACATGTTTGCCCGCAGTGCGTTTATTTTGTACTGACATGTTTGCCCGCAGTGCGTTTATCTTGTACTGACATGTTTGCCCGCAGTGCGTTTATTTTGTACTGACATGTTTGCCCGCAGTGCGTTTATTTTGTACTGACATGTTTGCCCGCATTGCGTTTATCTTGTACTGACATGTTTGCCCGCAGTGCGTTTATCTTGTACTGACATGTTTGCCCGCATTGCGTTTATCTTGTACTGACATGTTTGCCCGCAGTGCGTTTATCTTGTACTGACATGTTTGCCCGCAGTGCGTTTATTTTGTACTGACATGTTTGCCCGCAGTGCGTTTATTTTGTACTGACATGTTTGCCCGCAGTGCGTTTATTTTGTACTGACATGTTTGCCCCCATTGCGTTTATTTTATGCTGACATGTTGCCCGCAATGCGTTTATTTTGTGCTGAAATGTTGCCCGCAATGCATTTATTTTGTGCTGAAATGTTGCCCGCAATGCATTTATTTTGTGCTGAAATGTTGCCCATTGCGTTTATTTTGTGGTGTCTGGGGTAATTGTTGCTGCATTTATTATTTAATGGTCATAGTTGGCTGTGTTTGCTGCTTTGGGGTTATGGCATACTATTAAATAGCATCACACAGTTTCTGCACACCTATGATGTGAATCCACATTTGACCACATCATGGCGTAAACACTGCTTTCTTATGCCTCGCTGTTGCATCATTACGTTAGCTCCGCCCATAGAATGCCATAGCCACGACCATTTTTCGCGCGCGCTGCAGACACCACATTTTGCGGCGCACTGTGCGCGCCGCACCCCCTGTTTTTCACCGCGGCGCAGCCCCCGCCCCCCCCCCTCCCCCCAATTCCCCCCGTCCCAGGTTGAGCCTACAAAAATCTGGTCACTCTACACGTTACAGCAGCCAGTAACGCAGCCTAACTCACAGTACTGTAAAATCAATGTGCACGTTGCGTTAAATAGTAACGCAGCACGTTTAAACAAAGTGCTGCATGCTGTACGCTATACTGGGCTAAGCAGCTGACTGTTTGCACATGCTCAGTAATGTTGGAGGAGGTCTCCCCTCCTCCTCCGCAGCCAGCCACATGGCTAATTAATATTCACTGCACTGTGGAGACTCATGGTGCGACTGTAGTGTTGTCTGGATCATGAACTAATCATTCATTTGATCCGGAGCTTTTTTGTGAGTCGAATCATCTGGATCATCACAATGAAAGATTCGGTTCACAGTGGATGTCTGTCTGGAAGAAACAGGAACATACAAAATGTACAGTGCAGGGACTTTTTTTTTTATTAACAAACTTAAAGCATACAAGGAATAATAAATAAGATAAAAAGTATGCCTGTAAATCAAAATACCATCATACAGCATACAATGAAATAAATATAAAAAGTATGCAATACAAGTAAGGAAACAAATATAATCAGGGAATAATCTTTCCCACATCATAATACAACTGAAACAACGCCATGATTACAGAAAAACTCTGTCAATGTACCCAAGAAAATACAAATCAAGGAACAAAACTGTGCTATGCACATAACTTGTGGACAAGAAACTGTTCCATACTCCAGAAGTATAGCTGCTGAGGAGACATCACTCATCTACATTCAGACAAACAGGACAACCAGACAGAAATAGATAAATAAATAAATAAATTAAAAAAAAAAAAATTATCATTCAAAACAAACAGGTCAAAAAAAGAAAACAAAAGAATAAGGGCTCTTTCACATCAGAGCTTGCGTTGGAGAACGCTCAAAGCATACGTTTTGTTGTATGCGTTTTAATGCGTTGCACTGCAGTGAGTGTGCGTTTTTAATCCGTTTTCAATGCGTTACAGGACATAGAAAAACGCAGGTAATTTTTTTTTCTTTTAGTTTTCAACTTTCTACATTGTTCCTCTGTTGCATTCTGGGACTGCGTTAACGGATTAAAAACGCGCATAGTGTGCGTTTTACATTGACTAACATTGTAACGCATAAAGCTAGCGTTGGCCAAAAAACTGCGCCTGGGTGCAGTGTAACGCAACGCACAAAAAGGCTGCGTTATATGTGAAAGCTAAAATGAAAGTCTATGGACTTTTATTTCACCTTGGGTAACGCAAACTTTATCCTTTGCGTTGAAACGCAGAAAATCTGCCCTAATGTGAAAGAGCCCTTAGACATATAACATACACCACCACCCAAAAAGTGAAGGACAACACCCACAATACACCATACATTCCACATACATACCGCGGGACTTTTACGCCCGACCAATAAGCAAGTACATAAGACTAGAATACACTACACAAGACAAGACTGAAAAGAAATTGAACCCCAAACACAGGACAAAACCACACCAACAACTAAAAAGAAAGAGCACAAAGGGACACTCCCCTTGTGTCTGCGGCCAGACTTCAAAAAAAATGTCAAAGAAAAAAAAATCTAAGGTGTACAAGAGAAGCGACAGACAAGCTAACACCCAGGAGAGACCTCCACCAGTTTAAGGAGGCTTGATGTTCTGCCACGCCAGAACCCAAGCTCCTCTCCCCAGTTTCTTTCTCTTCAAGGACCGAATATTCCTCACCTCACCGAGAATAGTGCTCACCACCACCTGGACGGGCAAGTCTCGCTGTCTAATAGCTAAGTCACACCGTGCCAACCATAAGTGTCTCCTAACCACTAAGCTGACTACGTATAAAGTGCTCAAATCATAACCCTGGCGCTGATTGAACGCTCCATAGGCACACTCAGCATAACTGAGATGCGCCAGAAACGGGATATTCAGAGCCCTCCCCACCTGTTTGTACTAGTGTTGGGCGAACACCTGGATGTTCGGGTAAGTTCGCCGAACATGGCCGCAATGTTCGGCATGTTCGGGCCGAACCCCGAACTCCCCGAACATCCCGCTTTTGGGGGCCCTATGGGGTCGCAGGCATAATTGGGGAGCATGCCCCGATCGGGGGGGGTCGCAAATTCCCCCCACCCCCTCCGCTAGCGCTCCCCCCTCTGCCCGCTTCCCCATACAAAAGTTTCAGGAAGTACCGGGAGGCCGGGCAGCGGGCGGTTCAGCAGTAGTACGGTACTACTGCTGAACAGCCCGCTGCCCGGCCTCCCTCAACGCGTCACTCTCCGGACTCCTCCTCCTCAGTCACTCACTTCACAGTGCCGCCCACTGCCAGCCACCCACTACCACCGGACCGGTACTTTCTGAAACTTTTGTATGGGGAAGCGGGCAGAGGGGGAAGCGCTAGCGGAGGGGGTGGGGGGAATTTCCGACCCCCCCCCACGATCGGGGCATGCTCCCCCCTTATGCCTGCGACCCCATAGGGGGGCAGTATTCGGCCGAACAGGGCCCTGTTCGGCCGAACAGGGGCCCTGTTCGGCCCTGTTCGGCGGCCATTTAGTAGTTCGGGGCGAACCCGAACTTAAAAGGCCGAACACCATCAGGTGTTCGGCCGAACGCGAACATCACCTGAACAGGGTGATGTTCTGCAGAACCCGAACAGTGGCGAACACTGTTCGCCCAACACTAGTTTGTACACCTCCACGTTGAAAGGGCATGACATCAGGAAATGGTCCATGGTCTCCTCAACAGCACACCCCTGTCGAGGACAACCACACTCTGCCACATGCCGACACTTCATGTTCCCTCCAACGTAAAGTTTGCCCTGGAAGGTAAGCCAGGCGATGTCCCACAATTTATTCGGAACCCGCGGCGAATTCAACAAACGCAAGCCCTCCTCTATAATTGTGCCTTGGCAATCCCTCAAGGCTAGTGAGTCAGGAAAGTAAGAGTCCACCAACCTAGCCGACAGGACTTTCCTGTCGACCGATCTGATGTCCTCCACCATCAATCCCCACTGCCGCAGTTTCTTCAAACAAGGCAAGACATAGGTCGGAAGGTAGCCATGACGTGCTCTCAGATTTTTCACTGGGCCACCGCTCTTCCATTCTCTAAGGAAAGGCTCACACCAAGACTGGAAGATACCTACCCAGCTAGGCGGGTTCTCCAACAACAAACTACCAATGTTGTGTTTAATAAAAATCAAGGAGAAAAAAACTATCGGGTTGACCATACCTAAGCCACCCTCCCGCCTAGCTTTATAAGTAATATTCCTGCGCACATGGTTTAGCCTGTTTCCCCATAACAATAGGAAAAACAGGCCATTGACCCTGGCATATAGGGATGCTGGCAAAATCGTGACATAACTGACATATAACAATATTGGTATCAGGTAAGTCTTGATCAGGTCAATCCTTTCCCTAAAGGTCAAACTCCAACCTTTCCAGCGAGTTACTTTCCTGTCGACATCAGACAGCTTGCTCTCCCAATTTTGCAGGCCATAATCACCTGGGCCGAATTTGATGCCAAGAATCTTAATTTCTTCCTGAGGCAAGGGAAAAGACCAGGGAAGTCTAAAGGACTCTCCAACTTTACCCATCCAGAAAGTTTCACACTTATCCGGATTGATCTTCGAACCAGATGCCAATGAGTACCTGGTGATCTCCTCAGCAACCACCAACGCCTCCTCTGCATCCGAGACCACCACAGTAACGTCGTCGGCATAAGCCACCACCTTCAGAGATGAGCTACCAGAGATGCCTACCGGAACCCCACCAAGCGTGCTGCCCTCTAGCCTCCTCACGAAGGGGTCGATGGCAAACACGTATAGTAGAGAACTCAGCGGACAACCCTGGCGGACCCCCGAGCTCACCTCAAAAGGCTGGCCGATCCATCCATTAATCAGCATAAAAGTTTCTGCCTCCTTGTATAAACTTCACAGCCAATCTACAAACCCCCCCTGCAAACCATACACAGTAAGCAACCGCCATAGGTACTCATGATTGACCCGATCAAAGGCTTTGGACTGATCCAACGTCAGCAGGTATTTTCCCCAACCATCAGCCCTGCACCGTTCCAGGACTTCCCGGACAGCTAACAGTGCTGAGAGCGTGCTCCGTCCTACAACAGAGCAGTGCTGATGGCGAGAAAGCACATCTGTCACCTGGGACAACCTCCAGAACAAAATTTTCGCCAGGACCTTCCTGTCGACGTTGAGAAGGCTGATGGGACGCCAATTCTCAATCATCTCAGGATCACGACCTTTTGACAACAGGATTACTGCAGATTGCCTCATGGAGGGCGGTAACTGGCCCCCAGCAAGGCAATCGTTGAACGCACCAGCCAATTGAGGGGCCAGGATGGACACAAAGGCCTTGTAAAACTCAGCCGTCAGTCCATCCAGACCCGGTGTCTTTTTAGGTGCGAGGCCACCAATGGCTCTCGCTACTTCATCTGCAGTAATCTCCGTAGTCAAGTCTATGGCAGAAATATCAACATCTTCCAGACCCGGCGTGGAAGCCAAGAAGTCTTCCATCCTCGCCTGGTCAAGTGGCTTCTCCCCAAGCAGATCAGCGTAAAACCCTCTAGCGATGGCTAGAATCTCTGCCCTGGACTTTGCCAGAGATCCCGAGCCATCCCTGAGACCGATGACCGTCTTAAGCGCTGCACTTTGTTTAAAATTCTGGTAAGGGTCAGGCGAGCGGTATTTACCATGATCCCTCTCCAGAGCTAAAGAAGCCAGCCGGTCATACTGCTGCTGCCTAAGTTGAAGTTTGACCTCAGAGATCTCCCCCGGATCTCCGCCCTCAGAGACGAGAACAGTCAACCTCTCCCTTAGACGCTGGTAAGCTAGATTTCTACCAATACTCCTTCGGGACGCTAGACCCTTGAAAAATCTCATAGCACTTTTTTTACTTCCTCCCACCACTCAGACCTATTGTCAAAGCAGTCCAGGATGGAAACCTGTGCTTGAAAAAACTCCTCAAAGGATTGTCTCACCTCATCTTCCAGTAGCAGGGCCGAATTCATCCTCCAAACACCCCGACCTCTGGGAGGAGCATCCTAAGCATTCAAGCCCACCGACAGAATAAGGTGATCCGAGAACTCCACCGCCAACAACTTAGGAGTTGAAGTGATGAGGCCCTCTGAAACAAAAAATCTATCTATCCTAGACCTAGCACTACCTCTATAAAAGGTGAACCCCGTGAGATCTGGGGAGTGACGAACGTGCACATCCACCAGATCCGCCTCATCAACTAATCTTGCTAAATACTTACCATCTACGCCTATCTGGACCTGGGCCCTTGCCCTGTCCTTGGCCCTAGTGACGGTGTTGAAATCACCACCCAGGATCACAGGATAGGCTGAAAAAAGGTATGGCCTGATCTGCATAAGAAGGCGCTTTCTCTCCCCCTTAGACTTGGGGTCAGCATAGATGTTGATTAGCCTGAGATCCTGCCCCCTCATGCAGACGTCCAAGACCAGATACCTACCCATCTCTACCTCAATTACTCATCGACACGTTACCATGTCGGCCCTAAAAAGGACCGCCACACCACTACCAGGCTCTCCCGCAAGAGACCAAAAACTCAGACCAGACACCCAGTCCCTCTCGGCTAGCCAAAGGTCAGCCAAAGAGGTGAGCCTGGTCTCCTGCAGGAAAAACACATCAGCCTCATGGGCAGCCAAAATCGAAAAAGCCAATTTTCGAGCCCTGGTCATTTTGATGCTGGCAACGTTGATCGTCGCCAGCATGAGTGGTGGGGGAACAGCCATCAGAATAATTTAGGTTTCTCTTTATACTCTTTTTGACAGTAGACAAAAACTAAAACAAAAATACAACGTCAACAAAAAGAAAAAGACATAAACACATAGGACCATGTCCCCTCAGACAACTTCAGGGGTCTCGACCACCATCTCCTCCTCTTCCGATGAAAGGGGGGAGGCAGCCAAAACACCAAACCTGTTTGAGAGTTTCAGGTCTCTACTCTCTTGTCTGCTCTGCTCAACTGTCTGCCTTAGCGTCTGTCTCTTCTCTTCAGAGAAGGACCGAGGTGCAGACTTTGACCCAGTATTACTTTTTTTCTTGATTTTGAACCTCTGCTCGAGATATTCTTTCTCCTCTGCCGACAGGTGCTCCCTCCTGCAAGGGGCGGAGGAAGCACCCGTCGGCCCGGGAGGCGAAAACACAAAGGCTCCTGAAATCACGTTGACAGGCAGGGAGGCAGCCCCACCGTCAACGGGAGAGGAAAGGGTAGGAACAGGAGGAGGTAAAGGAAATGCAAGGGAAGGAGGAGCGGGAGGAGGAAGGTCAGGGGGAGGAGGAGTGGAGGGGGGAGGGAGATCGGGAGGGAAGGGAGAGGGTCAGCAGGTGAAGGGAGGGAAGAGGAAGAAACACCCCTGGGAGGATTTCTCCTCCGAGGCTGCGGAATAGGAGGATTTGTTGGGGGATCTGCTGGAGCAGGGGTAGGGCCCTTAGTCCCACCACCTCTCCTATCCCCACCAGATCTAGTAGACCTGGTTCGCTGCTCCTTGGGAGGAGAGTCCCCACCACGAGCAGCATCCCGGACATAAGTCGATGACCTGGGTCCAGATTGCCCTACATGGGCCATGCTGGCTGGAGGAGGAACCGAGGAAGGGGCAACAGAAGACTGGTCAACAGCACAATCCAATAGCTCAAGTAGTGACATATTAGGATCTGGCACTGGGGCGTCCTGTCCCTCCTCCATACTGGCCAACATGGCCTTCTTGAGATCCGAGGGCATCGTGTTCCAGGAGACCGGGCACGCTGTGTACGGATGTCCGTACTCAAAACAGAAATTGCATTTTATGCGTTTGCACGCGGATGCAGAGTGCCCGAACTCCTGGCATCGACTGCACCTCGGATCTGGGCACCCGCTCGCCAGATGGCCCCGCTTACCACATTTGTTACAGGTCCTGGGCTGACCGGGATAGAAGGTGACCACTTTGTCCCGCCCTATAAGGGCAGAACGGGGAATATGGGTGACGACCCCCTCCTTGATACGGAGTTTGATCGCCACCTCATATTCCCCCCACCAGATTCCCAGGTCATCCAGGACCCTGTGGGGCGGGGACATGAGGTCTGCGTAGTGCTGAACCCAAGTCATCAAGTCACGCACCGGGATACTCTCGTTTTGGACTACTATGTGTGCCTTCCTCTCTAAGGACTGTCTTGAAAGGGGCACCACAGAGAACCCGTGCCATTGCCCGTTCAGGGACTCCCCCAATCTCTTTTCTAAGAAGGCCTCCATTCCCTGCTGCGAAAGGAAGGATACATCATAGTAGAGCGGTGGATCCCCTGGAGCTAGGATCGCGAATAAATCGGCGGGCCTAAACCCCAGGTCGAACAAATAACCGACAAACTCCCTTTTTGTGGGAATTGCAGAAGGGTGTTCCCACTTAAGGCGAACAACGTTCCGTCGGCCTGGGGTGTAGGCCTCCGACTCTGTCTCCAGGGGAGCCAGGACCCTCCTCCCTGAAGCAGTACTTTTAACCGCCCTGGAATATGAGACTGGTTTTGCAGAAGATGTGCCCCTGGCTGAGGCTGCCATGGAGTTAAGGGCCCCCGTTCTCACAGCCGGGCCCAACTCTGGGAAACCCCCCCTTGTTACATACTCCAATTCTGGAGGCTCTGCCTCTCCACCCTCAATTGTCTCCACACCCACCTCAACCACCCCACCAGACACCTCCTCAGCCACATTAGAGGTGGAAACAGGGGGAGAAGGGGGCTTGTACCTGGGGGCATCAGGGCTTAACCCAAAAATGGTCGCCATAAAGGTCTGTCTACCTTGAAAATCAAAACATTTAAATTTCTCATCTTCCACCACCATTCTCCTCCCACCTGCCCTAAACTCCAACCGGCGACCACAATCGGGGTCACCCATGCCCACCAGATGCAAGCCTGAGTAATCCCCCCCTGGTTCCACCTCCTGAACTACTGTTTCATTAACATGAGCATCAGTAACAACCAACCGCTTCTTCTCCAAGCGTACAATTAAATCCGCGGTCTGGAACTCTGTGATTAGATCATCCTTAACCACAGGAGGCGGTTCTAAATGCTTTTCCTTTCGTTTTCTCTTTTTCTCCCTTTTCTTTCTCCTTTTCTCCCTCTCCCCCTCACTCAGGTCATTATCAGACTCTGAACATGAAATTAAATTTCTCTCAAACAATACATCCAGCATTGAATTATTTGGTGACCTGATTAAGCCCCCCTTCTGGACTAAGAGTATTTCACCACCCTCCTCCGCTTGTAAAAAGGACCCTTTCTGGACACCATCACTATCCTGATCAGTCTCTTCGACCACAACCTGCTCAACATTATCACCTGTGTCACCAAGCGGTAACCTCACACCTTTGCCAATTTTATTTCTCCCTTTTTTAGTTCTTTTCAAAAGGTAAAGTGACATTTTTCTCACTCTCCAGGACAATTCCGGATTCCATCGCCAGGGAGTCTCTGCCTCCTCCATTGTCGCCATCAGGAAAGAGCAGGGCCGGCCCGCTCATGAGGCGGGGTG
Organism: Hyperolius riggenbachi; assembly: GCF_040937935.1. Lineage (NCBI taxonomy): Eukaryota > Metazoa > Chordata > Amphibia > Anura > Hyperoliidae > Hyperolius > Hyperolius riggenbachi. The sequence goes on from NC_090646.1 coordinate 52,245,278, forward strand.
AAACATTTGCCTCAGGTGGCAAACTTCAAAGGGCGGCACCCGCCCGGGGGGGCCGGCCGCCGAGCCGGAGGGGTAGCGGGCAGGTCGGGGGTATTGTGCCTAGCGGTGGGGAGGGGGGTCGGACCCCCCCCTCCCTCGCCTGGGTCCCCCGATCTGCGCTCCCCTCCAGCCTGTAATTAGTAAGCTGCTGCCAGATCGTAAGAGGCACGGGCGGGGAGGACTCACCTTTTCCGCGTTCCAGCGAGCGCTCCACTGACGTCACTTCCTGCATCGCCGCCCACTGTATTGTAAGTGGACGGCGATGCAGGAAGTGACGTTAATGGAGCGCACGATGGAACGCGGAAAAGGTGAGTCCTCCCCGCCCGTGCCTCTTACGATCTGACAGCAGCTTACTAATTACAGGCTGGAGGGGAGCGCAGATCGGGGGACCCAGGCGAGGGAGGGGGGGTCCGACCCCCCTCCCCACCGCTAGGCACAATACCCCCGACCTGCCCGCTACCCCTCCGGCTCGGCGGCCGCCCCCCCCCCCCCCCCCGGAAGGGGGGGGGGGGCGGCGGCAGCAGCTCTGCCACATTTGCCTCAGACGGCAAAAAGTGACGGGCCGGCCCTGGGAAAGAGCTCCTGGTCCAATTGTTCCATCCCATCAACAGGGGGAGTCCAGCACCCAAGGGAGTCTATCCTTTCGTTTTCCGCAGAGTTCCCCTTAAGAAAAGCCTCCTCGGACATTTCCAGACTTGCTTGCTCGGTCACCTGTACCTTCTTTGTAAGTTTCCCCTCTTTTGGGGTCTCAGAAGATCCTTTGGTATTCTCCTCGCTTGTCTCCTTGTTTTCAGGGACAATCGGTAACTCCTCCTGTGCATTTGCATGCACCTCCTTTTCTTTTTCCTTGAAATCCGCCTCTGGTTGCGGAACTCCGCTTTGAGGCTGTTTCTCTGCATCCCCTGCATCCATCTCCGCATCTAGCAATAAAAGGCTTCCCTTGCCTTGACTTTCCGCATTGGCAGGCTGAATTCCGCCTACAGCTGTATTGGTGGTAGTGGAGTTTCCGCCGCCATGCGGACTTTCAGCCGCAACACCTCCAGAAGAAAGTCCGCTTACCGCTACATTAGCGCCAATGGGGTTTCCGCCGCCATGCGGAGTTTCAGCCGCATCAACTCCAGAAGAAAGTCCGCTTACCACTGCATTAACGCCAATGGGGTTTCCGCCTCCATGCGGACTTACAGCCGCATCAGTCTTAGGAAAAAGTCCGCGTTCGGCCTCATCGACGTCTATGGAAATTCCGACTTCAGGCGGAAAAGCAGCCGCGGACGTCACTTCCGCCCGGCGGACCGGAAGCTGGTTTGGCGTTGTCGGGCTGCCGCTCTGCAAGCCGGCGCCATCTTGAAAAGCCTGCATACGATGCGGGGAGCGTTCCCTGCAACTCTGGGCACACGTCCCCACTCCCAGCTTTACCCAAGAACCCACATCAGCCACTACAAGTGACCCTGATCTGGGAACCAAGGCTCCACCAGGAGAGGGATCCATGCGGGCATCCGGGGAGGCCGCTGCAGCTCCAGCCACACCACCACCTCCAGGTATTTCAGAGGGGGGCATGCCAGCCACAGCACCAGCAGCACCCACACTGCCATCCACTTCCTCACCAGAGGCCCCGGCAGCAGGCATGCTACCCAGACCCCCAGCAGCAAGGACAGCAGCACAGGCACCACCTGCACTTTCCCGGGCACCCACCGCAGAGTCAGGTACTCCCCTCACAGCCACTCCATCATCCTTTAGGGCCATCAGATCCTCACTCCCGCTTCCTCCATCACTCCCAAACACCTCACCTTGTCCTGGTGTTATCGGCTGCGATGGTGCTGGGGAGGTATCGTCGTCCTCATCCTTGACCCAGGTAGGGACTCCCCTGGGGGTGCTCTGCTCCTCTACGATGGTACACTCCTCATCCTCCGAGTCAGAGTCTGTGCCAGGTCGCAACATGAGTGCAAAACGCCTTTTGTGGCCCAGCTGCTCTGCGAGAGGGCCCCCTATTCTTTCCAGGCCAGCAAGTCTGGTCTTCTGGACCCAGATTTCACCCCTTAGGGCAACCAGCTCTTCATTTGTCCGCACAAACTCCAGCCTCCAGCTTATGCCAAACCTATGCTTGATAAGTTTGACGTTTCTTTTCAGCTCTTGCAGGGTCTCGGTGCAGTCTTTGACTTCACGCAGCCATAGGATTACATTGTCTGCTAAGGACCCCTCGGATGGAGGGCTGTTATCCCCCTGGTAAGGTGTAGAGATAGGGGGTGTATAAGCTGGCCGCTCCATGCCTGGAGCGGCCAGTTAGAGCAGGAAAGCCCCTGCCCGGAAAGGCCCGGAGCAGGGACTTCAGGTCCAGCAGTGCCCAGAAAGAAAGCTCCAAAGTCGGCTAGAAAAACAGCTTGAAGAGACCCCTCCTGGAAGTCAGCTCAGGAGCAACACACTCACACTACTGCAGGGAAAGTCCTGTCCTGTCATTTCACCCAGTTTGCTTCCCTAGTAAAATGATTCAAATGATTTGGTTCAAAGATCCGGATCTTTTCAATGATCCGATTCAAATGATCCGAATCCATAAAAAGATCCGGACTTCCTATCACTAACCTGGAGCGGCTGCTTTGAGAGCTGCATAACGCAGCTCAATCTGACGTCCAACTTCAACACCACCACGCGTTGCGTTAGGGGCACGTTATGCGACCACAACGTCCCCTAAAACGCAACGTCTTGGTGGGAAAGTAGCCTTAAGGATATAGTCAACTTATTATTTCCTGATCTGAAGTGAAAATAAACTTATGACATAGTGATTTGTATGTGTAGTACAGCTAAGAAATAGAACATTAATAGCAAAGGAAAGAGTCTCATATTGTAAGAGCTTCTCTGAGCTCTCCGACTCAACTTGGGTCGGCTACTGTCCTGTTTTCTGAAGCACCTGTACAACTTCACATAAGATTTTACTGCAGAGAAGTGCAAAGGGTCATTAGCTCTGCTCTGTTTCACAGTTTAAAATACAGAGTGTGGTTTGTAAACTGCAAATATTAGACAATAGTGCAATGTTATAAGAATAAGCTATTTAACTGAAAATAAAAATAAGAGACACTTTTCTTTGATACTAATGTTTTACTAATTATCTGTACTACACATACAATTCATTATATCAAAAGTTTTTTTTTTTGCTTCAGTGTAATATGATGCTCCTCCCCATTATTCTGTACATCTTCCGTACAGTAGCAATACCAGTAACTAAAAGATTCTTTACAGAACTTTCGACCCTAACACAGATGTCACTATTAAGCTTGAGATGGGAACAGACAGGCAAACATCTGAGTTTTTTTCTATTATTCAATCACTCTGCAAACCTCAAGATACAGAATATGATACCAACGTCTCTGATCAGCTCATCCCAATGCAAGTGAATAACATACAGTAACATCAGGGGCGTAGCAATAGGGGGTGCAGCGGTAGCGACCGCATCGGGGCCCTTGGGCCAGAGGGGCCCTGAAGGGCCCTCCCTCAACAACAGTATTAGTTCTCTATTGGTCCTGTGCTCATAATAATCACTTCTATATATACATTGAGTAGTGGTAATCATTAACAAGATATTCCCCATCCCCTTCTTGCACCTCTGACACTGTAGTTGCCATTGGCAGGTTTTGGTGCGCTGTATCAATTGTTATGTATAGAGTGCCTGGGGGGCCCCATTGTAAAACTCGCATCGGGGCCCACAGCTCCTTAGCTACGCCACTGAGTAACATAGCTACACCCACAGCCTGCCTACAATCTACTTCCTTACAGCATAGCTGAGCTCTGGAACTACTGTATTTTTTGGACTATAAAGGCCCATACACACGTCGGATTTCCGCGAACGACGGGTCGTTTGAATGTCCCGTCGTTCGCCCGCTAAATCGGGCGTGTGTACAGACTGTCGTTCGCTTGATAAGGGTGAGTTTGAGCGATCGGCCCGTCAGATCACTCAAACTCTTCCTTATCAAGCGAACGACAGTCTGTGCACATGCCCGATTTAGCGGGCGAACGACGGAACGACGGGACGTTCAAACGACCCGTCGTTCGCGGAAATCCGACATGTGTATGGGCCTTAAAGAGACTCCGTAACAAAAATTGCATCCTGTTTTTTATCATCCTACAAGTTCCAAAAGCTATTCTAATGTGTTCTGGCTTACTGCAGCACGTTCTACTATCACCATCTCTGTAATAAATCAACTTATCTCCCTCTTGTCAGACTTGTCAGCCTGTGTCTGGAAGGCTGCCAAGTTCTTCAGTGTTGTGGTTCTGTGATGCATCTCCCCCTCCAGGCCCCTCTCTGCACACTGCCTGTGTATTATTTAGATTAGGGCAGCTTCTCTCTTCTCTCTTATCTTTTACAAGCTGGATAAATCCTCCTCTGAGCTGGCTGGGCTTTCACATACTGAGGAATTACATACAGGCAGAGCTGTCTGCACTCTGCAGGAAGAAACAGCCTGACACTTCAGTGGAAGATAGCTGCAGGGGGAAAGAAAAACACAAATGATCTCTTGAGATTAAAAAGGAAGGCTGTATACAGCCTACTTGTGTATGGATGTATTTTCTATGTGTGGACATACTGTACATCAACCTACTTCCTGTTTTGGTGGCCATTTTGTTTGTTTATAAACAAACTTTTTAAAACTGTTTTTAACCACTTTTAATGCGGCGAGGAGCGGCGAAATTGTGACAGAGAGTAATAGGAGATGTCCCCTAACGCACTGTAATGTTTACTTTTGTGCGATTTTAACAATACAGATTCTCTGTAAGACTCACTTTTTCTACCCCAGAAGTGGGGAAAAAATGCCACTACAGGCCCATACACACGTCGGATTTTTTCGAACGACGGGTCGTTTTAACGTCCCGTCGTTCAGTCGTTCGCCCGCTAAATCGGGCGTGTGTACAGACTGTCGTTCGCGTGATAAGACTGAATCACTCTTATCAAGCGAACGATAGTCTGTACACACGCCCGATTTAGCGGGCGAACGACGGAACGACGGGACGTTAAAACGACCCGTCGTTCGCGGAAATCCGACGTGTGTATAGGCCTTTAGTCTTATAATCCAAATGTAGGTAATTCCTGACTTGTGAACGCCTGCCAATACAATCCTCCAACCTGCCGCAATGTCAGTGACCTCCTGTAGTGTGTCCATGCAGAGGAGGACACAGGGACAAACGGAGGACACAAGGGGGACACAAAGGGGCATAGAGGAGGACACATGGGGGACAGAGGAGGACACAAGAGGTACAAAGGGGGCATAATCCACAAGATACCCCTTCACCATGGATGCAGCGGGTTTAGTATATATTTTTTCCCCTGGTTTTGTCCTCTAAACCTCGGTGCGTCTTATGGTCTTATAGTCCGAAAAATACGGGTATTTGCAATTTGTACTTGGGATGGATCTTGGAACACACTGGTAGGCAGAGCCGGGACAAGGTCCTCCAGCACCCAAGGCTGAGACACTGAAGTGCGCCCCTCCATCCCTCCCACCCCAGCTGTCACACACGGATTGCTATTAGACAGAGGTGCCCCAGGGTCCCCAACACTTTAATCTCTAGTTATCTGGCTTGCAGTCACTGCCATGTACCCCTTTTCTTATTTCTCTGCTTCAATCACAATAGGGGAATGATAGCTGAGTGAGTTGTGCGCCCCCTCCTACACTGCGCCCTGAGGCTGGAGCCTCTCTTGCCTCTGCCTCGGCCCGGTCCTGCTGGTAGGGCCCTCCCTCCTTATGTATCATACTTGATTGGGCACTCCGCCCACAGAGTTATATTTATTTCCTTTTAAAGGGACCCTGAGCTGAGAATAAAAGTTAAATTAGGACTTACCTGGGGCTTCCTCCAGCCCTCCCCCCGTTGCCCACGAGGTCCCCCGGCGTCCTCTTTGTCCCGGCTCCGGCAATCCGGTGACTTTGGCTGAAGTTGCCTACGTGCGCCTCCGCTGCTCATCATCACGCCGGCCGACGTAAGAGTCCTGCGCATGTGAGGTTCTCAACAACTGAACAGCGCATGCGCAGGACTATTAGGTCGGCGCGAGGACGCGCAGCGTGCTTGGCGGGGGCGCACATGGGCGATTTCAGCCGAAGTAACCGGATTACCAGAGCCGGAACCAGAACTACGGCGGAAGGGACTAAGAGGACGCCGGGGGACCTCGCGGGTTACGGAGGGCTGGAGGAAGCCCCAGGTAAAGCCAAATTTCATTTTTATTCAGAGCTCAGGGTCTCTTTAACCCTCTATTAGAAACCGCCAGGGGGCAGCACAGCAGCATCCCCCCACCCGCTTTGATCAGGAAATCCCGTTCAAAGAACGGGATTTCCTGGAGGGCTTCCCCAGTCACCATGGCAACGGGTGGGATGACTTCACCGACGTTGTGACGTCAAAGGGAGTCCCGATCCACCCCTCAGCGCTGCCTGGCACTGATTGGCCAAGCAGCGCACAGGGTCTGGGGGGGGGGGGCGCGGCGATCGGCGGCTAATCGGCGCGGAGCGGCGGCAATCGGAATGCACACGCAGCTAGCAAAAGTGCTAGGTGCGTGTTGCAAAAAAAAATTTATGCAAATCGGCCCAGCAGGGCCTGAGAAATCCTCTTGCGCGGCATAGCCTGAACTCAGCTCGGGCTTACCGCCAGGAAGGTTAAACAATACCAGTTGCCTGGCTGTCCTGCTGAGTCGGTCTCAAGCTTGGTAGACTGTTTCAATTAGCAAACTGCAGCGAATCCCTGTGGAATAGGCCTAGTCAGGTCTATGTTGCCGGTGCACAATCCCTCTGTGGGTCACCACTCCACACACGGGTTAATGTAGTAAATACGAAGGAGGCACTCAATTGGCTTCAAACTTGCGTTTTATCAAATCCCAGTAATACACTATTGTATTGGTGTATTACTGGGATTTGATAAAACGCAAGTTTGAAGCCAATTGAGTGCCTCCTTCGTATTTACTACATTAGACTGTTTCAATTATGATTGGTTAATCAGTGACCATTTTTACCACCTCCATGCAGTATGAGGGTTTTCCTACACAATCTGCTCCGAGACAGGTAAAAAGGGCGTGTGACATCTGGGTGCCACCATAGGCTGTAATGTGAATTATGGCTATAGCTGCGCTCAGAGGGTAATTTGGGTGCTGGCAAAAGATGGAGCCCAAATTACGTAAAATACACTGCAATTCACCCGCCAGCAATAGCTAACAGCTGAATTGCATCTTACCCGAGTCCATATGTGCCTGGTAGGGATGCTCACCGCGTTCCGCTGAATTCATTTTTCGCGATTCCAGCTGGAATTTGGTGATTCCGTTTCGTCGCATCGGAATAGAATTGCCTTAGCGCTATAGAGGAAATTCTGCGGAACGATGCGTAATTCCGGCGGAATGCGGAATTTTGTTAGCCGATCACAAGGAGGCCCCTAGAAGAAGTTTAAAGTGAAAACAACAGGATTTCTTCATGAAAATCGGAATTTCTGCATCAATCAGAGGCTTACAAAAACCACCTATACGGATTTCTGCATGAAAATCTGAATTATTTCAGCACCAATTACAGTGTTAACAAAAACCAATCAATCCTATGTTAGCAACCAGCTCCCTAGCTATCTCACCTATCCCAACCATTTTGTATAGGTCCCATTGCTTACGCGACACCTCCTGCGGCACAAAAAACACCGCCATGGGACCACGGCTAGGTTCCATGGCTTAAGCGGCACCTCCTGCTGCAAAAGAAAAAAAAATTGGCCGGGGGAACAGCCACTAGGTCCCATGGGCTACCATTTAGCGTAAACAAGGTTTCATTTGCGATTACTTTAATTTTTCCGCCGGCATGTGGAATTCCGCGGAAATGTAATGGCGACGGAATTTAGCGCTGGCGGAATTCCGCAATTCTGGCGGAACGGAATTTGCTCATTCATATCATCGCTATTGCCTGGAGGGGGAATGAGAAGCTACACCACTGGTAAATTTGCAATAGCAGGGTGAGCCATTTTTTTGGCTTCACCCTGCGCCCAGATTTCCCTGCGCCCGTTTCACATGTATACATCTGCTCATAGTATTCAATATCTGTTGAACTTCATCTTAATAAGTTTATTGAGCCTATAAGAGCCACTATCGTAAAAAAAAAAGTAGGCAGTTAAAATCTGACAGAACCGGCAGGTTTTAAGTCAGTCCATCTCCTCATGGAGGATTCTCAGGGTTTTCTTTGTTTTCAACAGCATTTCCTGAACAGCAGTTGCAAAGTCTAACTGACAAAATAGTGTGCAAGCGAGTACGGAGGCTGACTGGTATCTTACTATTGTGGCAGTTACACTGCTGTTCAGGAAATGCTGTTGAAAACAAAGAAAATCCTGAGAATCCCCCATGAGGAGATGGACTGGTCCGAAACCTGTCGGTTCTGTCAGATTTTAAAGAGAACCTGTAACAAAAAAAAGTTCCCCTAGGGGTATTCAACTCGGGATGGCGAAGCCTCAGGGTCCCAATGAGGCTTCCCCTCCCCTGTAGCTGCAGGCAGTCCAGCGCTGGCTCCCCCGAAGTCTCCCGGAATCCTCCGACAAGCCTGACAAGCGCTGATTTATTTACCTTCCCTGCTCCAGTGGGGGCGCCGTTGCAGCTCTCAGCACCGAGATAGGCGAAAATAGGCGATCTCTGTCAGGCCCGCTCTACGGCGCAGGAGTCTTGCACCTGCGCTGTAGAGCGGCCCGACAGCGATCGGCTATTTCCACCTATCTCTGAACGGAGAGCCGATCCTGCGCCTGCGCAGGATCTATCGCAGCCGCTGTGGGACACAGGAGGACAGGGGAAGCCTCAGTAGGATCCGGAGGCTTGCCCCACCCGAGGTGAGTACCCCCCAGGGGAGGTTTTTAGAGTTATAGGTTTTCTTTAACTGCCTAGTTTTTTTATGTGAGTAAACCACTATAGCCTGATTGGGCACTTGCTGCAGTATGTGTAGACACTGTTATATAAATGGGAATGTTACGCAAAAAAGTAATGTACCCCGTAACTTACCTGAGGCTTCATCCAGCCCCCTGAAGTCGTCCTGGTTGCTCGCCCTCATTCTGTGTCGCTTGGTTCCACTGTTGTCCCCCTCTGGGGAACTAGGAGAGTCGTCGGCCACGGCATGGGGCCGGCCACGTGCCTCCTAGATTGCTGGGCATGCGCAGTAGCAATTATTACTTACTGTGCAAGTGCAGGATGCACCTAGTTACGGGAGCGCGATGGAGAAGGCATGCAGCACAGGCCAGCAGCACTTAGAGGGTGACAGCGGAGGAACAGAGCAGCATGGAATGATGGCAAAGCACCAGAAGGGCTTCAGGGGCTACAAAAAAAAAAAAACCCAGGTAGGTAACTTGGCACAATATTTTTTTTATTACATTTCCTTTAGACTAGTTCCTTTTGAACTAGTCCATCTCCTCATAGAGGATTCTCAGGATTTACATTATTTTCAAAAGCCTTTCCTAACTGCCAAAATTGTAAAACACTGGCCAGTCTTCCTACTGACTTGCACACTATTTTGGCAATCAGACTTAGCAACTGCCGTTCAGAAAAAGCTTTTGAAAACAAAGAAAACTTTGAGAATCCCCCATGAGGAGATGTACTAGTCTAAAACCTGTTGATTCTGTTAGCTTTTAACTGATTACTTTTTTCACTGTAAAGTAACCCCCCTTGGAGTTTTTATTTTCTGTGATTTACTTACTAAAAAATACATATTTTATTACATATACATAGCTAAAAATGTGTATTTTGCTGAAGATGTGATGTTCCTGATCTCTATGATTGTAGGCGGCGCGGGGCGTGTCTTCCCACACCTAAACATTCCACAGGTGAGAAAAGTGAAACAGTGCAGAGAACTGAATGCAGCACCCACACACCTCTCTTCTGCGGAGAGGTCACAGCCCCGCCCACACGTATCCCCTCCCACACACAGCCCTGACACCCTAGAAACCACTGAAGGCGCCAGACACACAGCACTTCAAGTTCTTCCAGCCAGCTGCAGCAATGAAACGCAAAGAGGGATGCACATCCACGTATGGAACGCAGCGCAAAGCACGTAACCCATACGCAGAACGAAGACGGGAAACGTATAGGAAAGGAGCGTGACTGGACCAATAGCAGTCAGTGGAACGCAGAGATCCGTCAGCGTGAAACGTAGCGTCGGGAAGCTGAGTGAGTGGAACGCGGCGTACAAGGCGCTGAGAGGGCGGAGCCCGGAGGATCCCGCAGACATGGCGGAGCTGGAGACAGCCTCGGAACATGAGAGGATCCTGAGGGAGATCGAGAGCACAGAGACCGCCTGCATAGGACCCACCCTGCGGTAAGACGGAGAGCGGCCTGTGTGTGACTCCAGTGCGGCCGCCAAACCAACACACGGGGATTCCAGTAACACCTTCACTGACCAACTGTGCTGTGCCTGGCTTACTGCGAGACTTCCTAACGCTTCTCCTGCAGGAGATACAGAGCTGATCAGAACCGAACCTGTACTGTACACGTGTGGCTCTGATCGCAGTCCTGCCTAATGCTTGAAGAGGAAACTTGACGTTTCAGGAGCTTGCAGTAACCCATGTATAGTCTTTACCTGAATTAATGGTTGTTGGTTTGATGTCTGTATTTCTGCTCCTCAGTCCCCGCGCGCGTCTCCCCAGGGAGACGGGCCGCCCCGCGCGCGTCTCCCCGGGGAAGTGTCAGTCTCAGGCGCTCCCTCCGCCTCCTCCACAGCTCTGGTCCCCGCCCGCGTTCCTTACCTCCAATCAGAGGGGAAGAAAGGGACGCAGGCGGGGAGCGGCGCTATGAAGGAGGCGGGGGAGCGCCGAGACTGACACTTACAGAAGTGAACAGCCGACTGAGATACGCCGTGTGTCGACAGCATGGCTGGGTGATTTATGGGGGCATAGCAGAGCGCGGGTGGGCTTAGGGGGGATCGGGATAGCAACAGAGGCTAGGCAGTATATGCAGCCTCTATGTGCTGTTAGCATTCTTAAAACCCACCTCGGGTTCTCTTTAAGGTTATTATGCTGTTGCTTATCTTTTAGAGCAGTGTGGAAGTTCTGAGTTCAACCCCGCGTGTCTATTTATTTTGTGTGTGTGTATGTGTGTGTGTCTGTCTGTATGTATGTGTGTGTGTGTCTGTCTGTCTGTCTGTCTGTCTGTCTGTCCAGGGCTGTGGAGTTGGAGTCGAAGAGTCTGGGCAATTTTGGGGAGTCGGAGTCGTTGATTTAATAAACTGAGGAGTCGGATAATTTTTGTACAAAATCCATATCCCTGTTAAGTATTAGACGTCGGAGTCTGAGCCATTTTGGGTACCCGGAGTCGGAGTTGTGGTTTCATAAACTTTGGAGTCGGAAGATTTTGTACCGACTCCACAGCCCTGTATGTGTCTGTGTGTGTGTGTGTGTGTGTGTGTGTGTGTGTGTGTGTGTGTCTCTGTCCCATTGGTCAGATTTTTCAAATATTTACAATCAGGAAAATTTATTTTAATTCTCAAATTGGTTAGAAATGAAAACAATTGTATTGCATATAGAAACCTCTCCTCCTTCAAGCCGGAAAGAGGGATTGCGCCAGTGTTAGGTTTGCAACACGGCTAATAGGATGCATGCAAGCTGTTTGGAATGTAGGGCGACCTGCAGAATTTTGGATAAATAACCCCTTGTATACCCACCGCACACCTGTGCCAATTAAGCCTCATTTGAATCACGGGTAATCACTCGTGAGAACAACCCTGCGGACCAATAGGAGATCAGTGAGGCAGGGAAGAAGGGGCTGGAACAGCTTACAACTTTGGTTGAGGTCTCTTTACATATTCCGGCTACACACATGGCAGCTTAGAATTTTTGATTTCCTCTCTTTAAAGCGGACCTGAACTCAGAACTTCCTCTCTGCTATAAAAGTTAACAGCATAGTAACCTTTAACCTCCTTGCCGGTTATCCCGAGCTCAGCTCGGGGTAACCTGTGCAGGAGGATTTCTCGGGCCCCGCTGGGCCGATTTGCATATTTTTTTTTGTTACAAGCAGCTAGCACTTTGCTAGCTGCTTGTAACTTCCGATTGCCGCCAATCCGCCGCGCCGAGATGCCTCCCCCCCCCCCCCAGACCCCTGCGCAGCCTGGCCAATTAGGGCCAGGCAGCGCTGAGGGGTGGATCGGGATTCCCTATGACGTCCCGACATCGGTGACGTCATCCCGCCCCGTCGCCATGGTGACCGGGGAAGCCCAGCGGGAAATCACGTTCTGAGCCGTCGCAGCAGCAGCCGACACTTAAGTTTCATTGCCAGCACGGTATCCTCCCTTCATGCCGCTCTCTGTCCAATAGTACAGCGCGACTCTCGATGTCACATGACACATGAAGTCACATGACATCGGGAACCGGAGCTGTACTAATGTAACGGACAGAGCAGCATGAAGGGAGGATACCGTGCTGGCAATAAAACTTAAGTGTCGGCTTCAGCTGCGACGGCACCGAACATTAATTACACAGAGAGGGGAGAGAGAGGCAGCCCATCTTTGCACGGAGATGTGGGGGAGGAAGGGAAGGGGAAAATGTACAGCATGAATTCAGCGCTGGCAATGGGAACTGTGTCACTTCTGCTGCAGTGCTCACTGTGCATCACATCGCACAGAGGGGGGAGAAAGAGGATGGAAGCACAAATTGACTTTAGCACTGCGGGGAAGGGGACAGAAAGAGGCACCTTCCCAGCACATAACATTACAGAGTTGTGCTGGGAGGGAGGGGGGATTTTCAGTGTGTTGCCGGTATTTGTATGCTTTTATGTTGGGTATACTAAAATGTTGGAACACCAGTGATTTAGCACTGTGGGGAGGGATAGAGAGATGCTGGCTGCTGGGGCTCTGGGAAGGGTGTATTGTTTAAAGCGGACCTGATCTCAGATCTTTCTCTCTGCTCTAAAAGATATGCAATAGCATAATAACCATTAAAAGGTTTGTATCAGCTGTAGTGTGTCTACTTCCTGCTTTCATGGAAGCATGCATATTGTTAACATCCTGCGCTTTCAAATGAGCTTATCTGCCTTCTCAGGTGACACAGGGGAGAGATCAAATTACAACTTGTTATTAGTCACAGATGAGGGGGAATTAGACAGGCTAAACTCTCTTAATACATACAGGGTGCATTTCTCTATGTTTTCATTATGTCCAGTGCAAGGCTTCAAGTCTACTGTGCAGCCATTAACTTTGCTACATAGACTTATACTTGAGTAATTAAATAATTCCAACTTAAGAGGGTCAAATATTGGGGTCGACTTATACACGAGGTCGACTTGTGTCCGAATATATACGGTATCTCTCGCTACATGCTGCGCTGCCTCCTTGCCGGGGGAATTAGACCGGCAAGGAGGTTAAAGAAAAACATTTCTTTGTTACAGCTGATACAAATCCTGCAATAAATCTGCAGTGTGTCTACTTCCTGCTTTCATGGAAGCAGACATAGGGTTAACATCCTCTGTTTACAAATTAACTGCTCTGCTGAGACTATCAAGATTCCTGTGCTGACACAGCTGAGAGATCAAATTACAGTTGTAATCTGCTTTTACTGCTTCTCAAAATGCTTGTTGTTTGTTGAAACTGGATAGAAATTATGATTTTGGTTTTTGCATATTTATTCCAAGTCTATTTGATAATATAAAGAAAAAAAATGGATTGCCTCATATGAAGAATCTAAAGCCTAGGATATGTCTTCAATGTTGACTGGCCAATGAATGGGTCAGTGTTTACCTCCTCTATGTAGTGTTGGGAGCCAACAGATTTGAATACTGAGCAGATTGTGATACTGCATGAGTGTGGTAGAATTGGTCAGTGATTGGCCAATCAAAGTTGATGGTGTGTACCAGGCTTAAAGCGGATCCGAGATGAAAAACGAACTATAACAAGTAACTTGTCTATATATCTTATCTAAAGTTTAGATAGTTTACACAGCAAATATAGCTGCAAACAGCTTTAATAGAATATGATTGATTATTCCTGTGATACAATGACAGCAGCCATGTGGTTTGTAAGCATTACACAGAGGCAGGCTTATCTGCATCTTGAGCAAAAAAACCTAATCCCCCCTCCTCCTACCCCCACCCCTCTGCCTCTGAAATCTCTGGCTAGTAACACCTCCCCCTCCTTCTGCCCAGACTGAGCTCCCATCAGCCCTTGCTACTGTCTGAAAGTGCCAAGGCTCTCTGAAAACCTGTGGGCGTGGCTTGTTTAGTCTATAGGGAATTAGAGTATTAAAACAAAAACAAAAAAGTATTTGGCTTGAGGAATGCCCTATAAACAATAGGAAAGGAACACAATTCTGCAATGAGTAAAAGTTTACCTCGGATCCACTTTAAGGCCCCTTTCAGACCTATTGCACACTACATGCGATTCCACTTTTTTTATTCCAACCAATTTTTGATTTTGATAAAAAAAAAAAAAAAAAAAAAGGAATGCATGCTACTATGATTTTTAATCAGAATCAAAAATCAGATTGTATAAAAAATCTGAATCGCACGTATTGTGTTCAGACAAAGCATAGTCAGAGTAAGAGGTAACGGATCATGACAGGCAGCAATCAGATACAGGCAGGGCTGTGGAATCGGAGCAATTTTGGTTACCTGGAGTCAGAGTCGGTGGTTTCAATAAACTGAGGAGTCTGAGTCGGATGATTTTTTTTAACTAAATCCACAGCCTCTGTAAAAATTAGACTGAGTTGGAGCAATTCTGGGCACCTGGAGTCGGGGGTTTCATAAACTTTGTCACTCGGATGTTTTTTTGTACCGACTCCACAGCCCTGGATGTAGGCGGGTCAGCAGGCCAAGGTCAAAGATGGGTAAACGTCAATAAGTGGGTAACTTGAGTATCAAATGCTATTCTAGTGCTGCAAAAATCCCAGCCAAGTGCTTCTGTGCGATAGAGGCTTTTTATATTGGGCATATGTGAAGTCAGTTAGGCTCCCTGCACACTGCAAATCTGATCTGCGATTCCGATTTGCAATTCCGATTTTCTGAATGTTGTTTACTGAATGCTATCAACATAAAAACGCAGAAAAAAACGCAGCATGCAGTAACGCTAGAAAATCGGAATCGCATGTAAAAAACTATTAAAAATCGGAATCGCATGCAGTGTGCAGGGAGCCTTACAAATTGTGCAGTAGTGTTTGCGCCAACATTTTATGCTATAATACTGAGCCATGGACATTTGCACATCACCTGGAAGCCGGTGTGTGTTGGGTAAGCCTGTATGATAGTGACTGTAGCCCAATATACACAGTCACTGTGTCACATTCCATCTTTCCAAGACTGACCACCTCACTTCTTCTCTGCTCACTTTTTACTCATACTTGTCCTGTGGGCAAATAACACAATTTGGTACTTATCCATTAGCCGGGCGCATTCGGCAGGTGGCGCTAATTACTATTCCCCCTCCAGGCCGACATGGATAGTAGGGAAAGATGTAACTCTGGTGGAGTTTTGTCGCCACCTAGAGGATGCGCCCGGCTAACGGATAAGTACCCAAAATTTAGATACATAAACCACAAGCTAAAGCCTTATAGAACGTAAAAGCAACTTTCCTCCGTTACTCCTTCCGGTGAATCCTACTGGTTGTCAGTTAAGCCGCGAGCAGCCAAACTAAAACACCATCGCCTCTCCCTGCTTAATATTTATGTATTTATATAGCGCCGACATAATACGCAGCGCTGTACAGAGTATATTGTCTTGTCACTAACTGTCCTTTAGAGTTGCTCACAATCTAGTCCCTACCATAGTCATATGTATGGCGTAGTAGTGCATGTATCATAGTCTAGGGGCAATTTTTAGGGGAAAGCCAATGAACTTATCTGTATGTTTTCGGGATGTGGGAGGAAAAGGATTGCCCAGAGGAAACCCACACAGACACAGGGAGAACATACAAACTCCTTGCAGATGTTGACCTGGCTGAGATTCGAATCGGGGACCCAGCGCTGCAAGGCGAGAGCGCTAACCACTACGCCAGCGTGCTGCTTAGCTGCAATCCCTCCACAGGAGATTTGGGTGCAGCTGGCTCCACCATAGACTGTAATAGGAATTACGGCTATAGTGATGCACAGTGAGTAACTTCGGCACCGTCAGGAGGCGGAGCTGAAGTTATTTTTAAAACCCTGTTATTTGGTAGCCAGCAATAGCTGGAAGCTGAATTACATCATTCCCCACCATCCATGTGGACCTGGAGGGAGAATAGTAATTAACACCGCCGGGAACTTGTGCAGCAGCAGGGTAAGCTGTATATCAGCTGTATCTTGCAAGTCCAAGTCTCCCGGCGGCGATACTCGTACGCTGTATGGAGCTTTGAGGAAGCCCCCTCATTGGCTGAAAAACGTGTGCATAGCTCTCACCTGTCCCTCTTTGGGAGCCCTGTTCCCCTGTCCCTCTTTCTCCCTCATTTGTCCCTCTTTCTCCCTCATTTGTCCCTCTTTCAGGACTTTTGTCCCTCTTTCTATGTAAATATATATGTATATTCCTCTACTAAAAAATGTTTGACTCTAATCTTTATTCCAATCCTTTAAATTGATATATTACTAATCCTACCTAATAAAAGGCAAGTGTCGCTGCATCCCATGTCCGTCCGTCAGTGCTTTTTGCGCACTGCGCATGTTCAGGGACGCAGAGACACTGCCGAGAGCCGGAGGAGGACGGGGCCAGAAGGGGGGTGTGTGCGTCGCGCGCCGCGGGCGTGCGCTGTGGACACGCGCACTGCGCATTAGGGACAGACCTAGCCCGTTTTTAAACAGGCTTAGGTCCACTAGTTGAAATGTTAATATGTAGGAAAATGAACCAGGATAGAAAGGACCAGTGTGGTTTGAATTATAAAACATATTTTTCTTATGGAATCTTTATGGTATGCGTGACTGGGGGCATGACGGGCGTGGCTTAAGTGTCCCTCTTTCTCATCTCAAAAAGTTGGGAGGTATGCACCGTGTGTCAGGTATCAGTGTGAGTTCTCTGCGATGTTTCAAGAAAGCCAGCTCTGTATTCAACTCCTATGACATTTAAATGGCCTAAACAAATGAGACATGAAGATTACAGGCTTTGATATTGCTAGATTGTGAAACATGAAGGCCACGCCCACGTTTATCACATCTGCGTGGCAATATTTAGTGTCAGGGTGCGGGAGATACGATCTTCATTTGTGTAAATATTTTTGGTATGTGTGTTTGGATGAAAACGATGATTGTCATGCTGTCTTTGTATGGTTTTGTACACGTAATACGTTAATAACGTTTTATCATATTTAGGAGGACATCATATTCTAGGGAACATGATCTGCGCAGGGTGGAAAAAATGTTTTAGCAACTTCTTTAGTTATGGTGCCCATACACGGTACAATAAAAACGTTCTATATTCCCCAATTATTTGACCAAAATGATCAAATCGAATGAAAGTGGAAAATAATCCCTTTTTGTTTTTTTGTTTTTTTTTGTTTTTTTTTTCCGATCTCCGATCAAGAAAAAACAAACCTCTTGGTGTTTTTTTTTTTGTTTTTTTTTTTTGCTTCCTCGAAATAAACCATGTAATTTTTTTGGGTCGAACGCAATAATCGGATGAAATTATCTAATTAAAAAAAAAAAGTACCATGTATGGACACCATAAGAGTGATTAAAATGTTCAATGTTTTACTCAGGGCTGTGGAGTCGGTACAAAAATATTCCAACCACGACTCCAACTCCGGGTGTCCAAAATTGCCCCGACTCCAACTCTGACTCCACAGCCCTGGTTTTACCACAGGAAGTAGTTATGGCAAATTCTGCATCTGCGTTTAAGGGGTGATTAGATGCTTTCCTTGCGTTGAAAGACATCCATGGCTACAATTACTAGGTAATATGCGGTGGTGTTGATCCAGGGATTTTATTTGATTGCTCAGGTGGGAGGTGTGGGATCTACCCAGAAGTCCTTGGCGATTTACTGGTAGATCTATGTAACAGGCACCCCTGGTCTGAACAGATTATTTAAGTAAGCTCTCGAACCACTTGGAAGTGGTAAAATTGACCTAAAAAGATAGGATCTGTGTACTTGGCTGAATTGTTACTGGTGGGGCTGCTTTCTTATAAACCCCCCCCCCAAAATCCAGCTGGTTTCACCATTTCTAGCAGTTGTGGTTGTATTCCAAGCAATTGTTTTTCCACCCTTGTCCTCAGTGTTGCTGGGATTAGGGCCATGGCACCACAAGAGTCCCCAGTAAATATTAGAAATCAGGGGTTTATTGGTCTTGATGAACTACCGTCTATTCCGGCATATAAGACGACCTCCCAACTTTTCTAGTTCAAATATAGAGTTTGGGATATACTCGCCGTATAAGACTACCCCTCTTCCAACACACACCAAATAAAAAATAAAAAAAACCATCATATACTGCTGCTATGTATGAACAGATACTGGTGCTGTACTGTATGTGATACCCAGTATATAGGCGATTGACTGGTTGGATTGGTCAACTCTCCCTCTCCCTAAGTGGATTGGTCAGCTCTCCTTGTCTACCTGTTTATCAGAGCGGTATGGAAGAATAGATATTGCTGTGTCCATAAAACACGCCTCTTTCACCCTTCTGTCCCGCCCTTGTATCCTATTTACCTCCTTCTCTGCCTCTCAGATCTTGCACATATGTGCCTGCGCCGCTTCACTACAGTCCTCAGGAGCGAGATCTGAGAGGATAAGGGCGTATAAGAGGCGGTAAGAGGATAGGGCGTATCACCCGGCATCAATGACACCCGGTGTATAACGACCCCTGACTTTTCAAAAGATTTTCGAGGGGTAAAAAGTAGTCTTACGCCAGAATATACAGTATCACTTTCTTGGTGGAGTGATGTACTGCATCATGTAGCATAAACGAAAATCTGCTTTTGTGTGGCCTGGCCCTGTAACTGATGACTATAAAGGTGTCCATACATTAGTCAGTCTGCCTCCAGATCAACCCTTAGATGGCTCCCTCTCTGATCGAATCTGATGAGAGAGGGCTCTATTGCCCGCAAACTGCACACCGCTTTCCTGCTGAAATTGATTGGAAATCTTCCTGCTACGTGTGCAGTGGAAGTCTCACCCACATCTGCCCCATGCGAATCCTGGCCGCCTCTGGTGTCTGTAGTCGCTTCAAGCATCTGTACTATGTGACATCGGCACATGTAGCAATGTCACTACATACACCTGGTGTCACGTGGTCCAGGCTCTTGCAGTGACACTGGGTTCTGGATAGAACTAGGATTGGCTTCGACGTTACAGGTGGGCCTTCAACACTGCAAATGGGGGGCTTACAGATACACGCTTCGGAGTACAGCAGCCAAGGGTACGTTGATTGTTGCGTCATTGAACGCCGTTACCGTCAGGGCTTCAGAGTCGAAGAGTCGGAGTAATTTTTGGGTACCTGGAGTCTGTGGTATCATAAACTATGGGGTTGGAGTCGGATGATTTTTGTACCCACCCTATAGCCCTGCAAGGGTGGTTTCATAAACTGAGGAGTCTGAATCGGATGACTTTTGTTCCAACAGAAGAAGAGCAATCCGGAAGCATCACACGTTCAAAACTGCAACTTTTAATAAATCCTCTTTGGCTACAAAAAAACAATTGAAGCAGCTAAAAATAGTATACTTATCAAGCACAGCAGCATAAAGGAAGGTGCGGAGGAGGGTCGAGGATCGTTTCGCCCTGCAATGTGGGCTTTTTCAAGACGCTTGATCTTTGTAGCCACTCTGTAGCCCTGCAAGGCCTGTAGAGTCGGAGCAAATGTGGGTACCTGGAGTCTTTGGTTTCATAAACTGAGGAGACAGAGTTGGAGTCCAATGATTTTTGTTCCGACTCCACAGCCCCGGTTACCGCTGCGCACATGAACGAGCCCTTGCGGACGAGATTCTTCATAATTTCAAATCGATCCTTCCGATCTATTTTCAGCAGCATGGAAGGGTCAGCTTGAAATCGGTCTAAAGATTGATCGGGTGCTCTTGTAAAATTTATGAAATGGAAAGGTGTATGGATAGCATAAGGAAATGTTGGGGAATGTCATACTTGATGGTGTGAGGCCCTAGTGAAGGCCTGAAATATAGAGATACAAATCTAGGCCTGCTGGTCTGTCTCCAGGAATTACATCATTACTTGTCTCCTTTCTTGTAATACCTCCATGACAGTCGGGTAGCGCAGCCGCCGGTCAGGGGGGTAGAGCAGCCGCCGGTCAGTGGGGGTTGAGCAGCCGCCGGTCAGTGGGGGTTGAGCAGCCGCCGGTCAGTGGGGGTTGAGCAGCCGCCGGTCAGGGGGGTAGAGCAGCCGCCGGTCAGGGGGGTAGCGCAGCCGCCGGTCAGGGGGGTAGAGCAGCCGCCGGTCAGTGGGGGTTGAGCAGCCGCCGGTCAGTGGGGGTTGAGCAGCCGCCGGTCAGTGGGGGTTGAGCAGCCGCCGGTCAGTGGGGGTTGAGCAGCCGCCGGTCAGGGGGGTAGAGCAGCCGCCGGTCAGGGGGGTAGAGCAGCCGCCGGTCAGGGGGGTAGAGCAGCCGCCGGTCAGGGGGGTAGAGCAGCCGCCGGTCAGGGGGGTAGAGCAGCCGCCGGTCAGTGGGGGTTGAGCAGCCGCCGGTCAGTGGGGGTTGAGCAGCCGCCGGTCAGTGGGGGTTGAGCAGCCGCCGGTCAGCGGGGGTTGAGCAGCCGCCGGTCAGCGGGGGTTGAGCAGCTGCCGGTCAGCGGGGGTTGAGCAGCCGCCGGTCAGCGGGGGTAGAGCAGCCGCCGGTCAGTCGGGTAGTACAGCCTACAGTATCTCCCCACTATAACTTCCAGCAGCACTAACTCCAGCCTGATTGTCAGTAGGCTTTTTTGTCTTCCGCACTGTGCCTGATGTGGCACTATATATAGCTATTCCGAGGCTAGAATATGGGTTTATTTTTAGCTCAGACTGTGAGTAATGAGCCATCAGCCTGTGTGCAGAATATGCATTGTTCCCGGTGCTGCTATTCTGAGGTGGAGACGCACAATTCTGAAAAAGGCTCATTTGTTTTTCTTTGTTTTTTTAAATTCCATGTTGGGCCTATTTGAATCCAGAATTTCCCAGACATCAAGTCCTAGCAGCACTGCGTGTTTTGCAAGTAACGTTACAGATGGAGACGATAGCGACACACCCGCTGCCCAAACGTCGTACTCACTGCCTAAACTGCTCATCGGGGGCACCCGATGCGCCGTTTTCTACAGGGCCGGGGTTGCAATGTTATCGTCGCACCATGCACTATTAACTGCTGTGCGCGATGTGTGGGCGCAAACCACCTAATGCCGGGGTTTGTGCCCACTAGGTCTTAAGGCACACTAACTGGATTAGCGCCGGTTAGTAAATCAAGCCCTATGAGATTTTCTGGCAGATCGGTTATTTCCAACATGTCCAATCTGATTTCCGCTTACTTCTATCGGGAAGCGATCGGAAATTGATTGGAAATCAGATCAGACATGTTGTAATTAATCGATCTGACAGTAAATCTGCCAGAAAATCTCATAGTGTGTACCTAGCATAAGTTGAGAATAGGTAGTTCTTGGTTAACGAACGAGACGGGAACTGTAGGTTCATTTTTTTTTTTTTTTTTTTTTTTAGATTCTTTTTATTAATTTTCATGTTAAACAAAAACAGTTACAAACATTAACATAACAGCCCTGAGCTCCACCACACGGTGTAGGTTCATTGTTAACCAAAATCTGTCCATAAGTCGAAAAACACTGTGCCATCTCTGTCCCCTGTGCCTCCTCTGTGTCACCTTTGTTCCCCTGTTACCTCTGTATCCCCTTCTGTCCCTCCACTGTGTCACCTCTGCCCCCTGTGCCTCCTCTGTGTCACCTCTGCCCCTGTGCCCTCAGTTTTCCGCAACAAAATGTAATTTTACTGATTTAAAAAAAAAAAATTCTTTGTTTTTATTAGGGCTGTGGAGTCGGAGTCGTGGAGTCGGAGTCGTGGAGTCGGAGTCGTGGAGTCGGGCAATTTTGGGTGCCTGGAGTCGGAGTCGGGAAAAAATGCACCGACTCCGACTCCTAATGAATTTGTAACTGTAATTAAAATAGAAAATATGATAAAATGTTCTATTTCTCAGATAATAGTCATTAAAAATAATGTATATATACAGTATATATACAGTAATAGCTGTGCTTAGTCCACAAAAATGAAATAAACCAATCAAAATTAGTTACTTGTGCTGCTTCAAAAAAAGCAGTCCCCGTATTTTTAAGGACAGATATACATATCTGATTGTGACTGTATATATGATGTGTACACAGGAATCTCTTATATATGTTACGGCCAGAACCCGAAGTGTGGCCACTTCGCGTTCTGGCCAGCCACTTCGGGTTCTGGCCGGCCAATGTGCGAAGTGGCCGCAGCGCAGCGGCCACTGTTAGAAATGGCATGATGACACATAAGTTACAATGTATTTTATGGCCGTCTCGCTGCGGCCAAATGTATTAGAAGTCTCGCACTGCCTCCTCCTCCTCCTCCCCCCGCCTCTCTCTTCTCCCTGCCTCCTATACCACATACGGAGCAGCCGGCGGGGACACACGCGGAAGTTGGTCAATTTCCTCTCTCCTCTCCCTGCCTCCTATACCACGTACGGAGCAGCCAGCGGGGACACGCGTGTCCCGGAGAGTCGTTCGTTGCAGCAGGGCAGCAGAGTGGGGAGGCTGCAGACATTGCTTCTGCCAGCACCCGCTCTGCAGGAACGGCAGGATTCCCCTGCCGCGACGAACGACTCTCGGGGATACGCGTGTCCCCGCCGGCTGCTCCGTATATTGTATAGAGGCAGGGAGATGAGAGAGGCGGGGGGAGGAGGAGAGGAGGCAGTGCGAGACTTCTAATACATTTGGCCGCAGCGTGACGGCCATAAAATACATTTTAACTTATGTGTCATCATGCCATTTCTAACATTGGCCGCTGCGCTGCGGCCACTTCGCACATTGGCCGGCCAGAACCCGAAGTGGCTGGCCAGAACGCGAAGTGGCCACACTTCGGGTTCTGACCGTAACATATATACTAAATAACATCTATGCTGTAAGAATAAAGCCTGATGTGTAGCTGTGTCACTAATAGAGATGGTCAACGAGATAGAAATAATTCTGCATTGATGCTGATTTATGCAAATGTATGCACTCCCTTTGCTGATGAAATCAAATAATTTGATATGTTGTTAAAATTTGGTTTGGTGACTACAAATTAAAGGGTAACTGAGACGGATGAAAAGTAAAGTTTTATACATACCTGGGGCTTCCTCCAGCCCCCTTCAGGCTAATCAGTCCCTCACTGTCCTCCACCACCCGGATCTTCTGCTATGAGTCCTGGTAATTCAGCCAGTCAGCGCTGTCCGGCCGCATGCTGCTCCCACAGCCAGGAACATTCTGCACCTGCGCAATAGTGCTGCACAGGTGTAGTATGCTCCTGGCGGCGGAGTGTGTGCATGCGCACTACGCCTGACTGGCTCAAGTACCTGGACTCATAGCAGAAGATCCAGGTGGTGGAGGAGGACAACGAGGGACTGATTATCCTGAAGGCGGCTGGAGGAAGCCCCAGGTATGTATAAAACTTTAATTTCATCTGTCTCAGGTTTACTTTGTTACACAGTAGTACTATACTCTACATATGCACTCCCCACAGAGCTTCAGGGAATCCACTGAGAATGCTGTGCACATTGAACACAGAGGTGTTGTCTGTTTACAATCTCCTCATTCCCCTGTAGAGTACCTGCACATCATGCTTACATGTACCCACACTTACATTGCCTAGGGCCTGATAGATGTTCTTTGTTCCGGTTTGTACCTTTTACAAGTACTCTTACCAAGGACTAGTTTTAGTCTAAAGGGAATAAATATAGTAGTCTACATATCCTTCTCACTTCAGTTGTCTTGTAAAATTCCTAAGCGTTGGCAGTTAAGAGACGAATTTCATGTTACATACTTTTAATCAACAAAATTGTAATATGCAAATTAGAGGAGTCGGAGTCGTGGAGTCGGAGTCGGTGGAATCCTAAACTGAGGAGTCGGAGTCGGTGGATTTTTGGACCGACTCCACAGCCCTGGTTTTTATTTGATTCGATTTTCTCAAAAACAAGGTCTTTTTGGAAACAAAACATTTTTTTTGCCATGTTCCCACAGAATTAAATTTCACATTTTATAAGCTGTTCATATCGACTAGTCATTTGTAAGCCAGGTCTCTGTAAGTCGGGAGCAATAGAAGAAAAAGACTGGGTCTCCACCTGGATAAATGCAATTATAGCACTATAACACTTGATAAAGGCCTGCTGGCTGAAACGTCATGTTTTGTCACTATGGTGCAATAAAATAGTTCTATAATTGCATTTATCCAGGTGGAGACCCAGTCTTTTTCTTCTATTGCTGTGGATTGTTGCACCTTGAAGGATCCCGGGTGTGGACTGGTTGACTCCCTGGCTTCACATATTATTACAGTTGAGCTTCTAGGACTGCTTCTTTTTTCCTTGGTCTGTAAGTCGGGAACTGCTTGCCTCACCAAATATGTGGCCAAGGATTGTATTCTGGCCGAGGCCTTACGCTTTGTAGCAACAGGCAGCACTTGTGGGGAAGGTTGGTAAGTTGGATGGAGTGTGGAGGGAACAGATCGAGCCTAACTGCATCCATGGCTCCATGCTTGCAGTCTGTCACCGGGTTCAGGGTAAGGGAAGTGTCATAGGGATAGTTTTGCCTGGAGTATTTCTCCTGTCATTTGCTTAGGCTGGCCTCCCCTAGACTGGTTTGTGGATTGTAAGTTTAAAGAGGAACTCCAGCCTAAACAAACATACTGTCATTAAGTTACATTAGTTATGTTAATTAAAATAGATAGGCAATATAATCTCTTACCCTGTTTTAAAAGAACAGGCAAATGTTTGATTTCATGATGGCAGCCATCTTTTTGGTTGAAAGGAGGTGACAGGGACCATGAGACACAGTTCCAACTGTCCTGTGTCCTGATCACCCCTCCCAGTTGCTAGGCAACGTGAATAACAACATAGGAAATCCCATCATGCTCTGCGCAGCATCAGGGAAAAAAAGCCCGGGCTTTTTTTCTTTGATGGGTGGAGCTTAGCTAAAAATGCAGCTAAAAATGATGCTTTGTTAAGAAAAACAAAGTTCTGATGCTGTGAAACTGTTAACCTCCTGGGCGATAATCCCAAGCTGAGCTCGGGGTATATCGCGCAGGAGGATTTCTCAGGCCCTGGTGGGCCGATTTGCATATTTTTTTTTTGTTACACGCAGCTAGCACTTTGCTAGCTGCGTGTAACTTCCGATCCGCCGCTACCCGCCGTGCTGTGCAGCCCCCCAGACCCCTTGCGCAGCCTGGCCAATCAGTGCCAGGCAGCGCTGAGGGGTGGATCGGGACTCCCTCTGATGCACCGACGTCACACCCCCCCCCCCGTCGCCATGGCGACCGGGGAAGCCCAGCAGGAAATCCCGTTCTGAACGGGATTTCCTGCTTACTCTGATCGCCTAAGGCGATCGGAGTGGGTGGGGGGATGCCGCTGCGCAGCGGCTATCATGTAGCGAGCCCAGGGCTCGCTACATGATTTCAAAAATTAAAAAAAAAAAGTGCTGTGCCCCCTCCTGGGCGATGCAATTGTATCGCCCAGAGGGTTAAAGAAAAGTAAAGCCTTTTCAGTTCTGCTGAGTAGATTTTTAGTCCGGAGGTTCACTTTAAAGAAGCACTCTAGTGACATATGGCATTCTGGGAGACCAAGTAAATAGCCAAACATTTACATTCTGAAATTTATCACAGGTGGCCATATCTTTACTGCTGGCAGACACATCACAAAACTTAAATTATGTTCCTATCACAATTTATGGTGATATTTAATTCTGAAATAATGGTGGTTATTTCTGCAGTGTGTACTTCTCACCTTGAACTGGAAAACATATGTTCAAAGGGAAGGTCCGGGGTGGTTAAAAAGCAAAAATCAACTTACCCGGGGCTTCCTCCAGCCCCATGCAGTCGTCCTGTGCCCTCGCTGCAGCACCGGTCACTGCCGATGGCCTGGGGTCCCCTCCGGTACAAGAGGCCTATTTGCACTCCAGGGTGCTGCTCTGTAGTGCTGACGTCATCTGGACTGTACTGTGCGGGTGCAGTAGTCCTATGCCTGCACAGTACAGTC
This sequence comes from Hyperolius riggenbachi, assembly GCF_040937935.1. Lineage (NCBI taxonomy): Eukaryota > Metazoa > Chordata > Amphibia > Anura > Hyperoliidae > Hyperolius > Hyperolius riggenbachi. Next base: position 52,271,380 of record NC_090646.1, read on the forward strand.
CGGATGACGTCACTGCGTCTCCACGAGCCGCACGCTGATGCGCAAAAGATGCGGGGAGGTCGGCATCTGCATCCGAGTGGATCGGGAGCTGCAGCGAGGGCACAGGACGGCTGCCAGGGGCTGGAGGAAGCCCCAGGTAAGTAGACTTTTGCTTTTAATCATCTCGGACCTTCCCTTTAAAGAGGAACTGCAGTGAAAATGTAAAAAAAAAAAGTGCTTCATTTTTACAATAATTATGTATAAATGATTTAGTCAGTGTTTGCCCATTGTAAAATATTTTAAATCCCTGATTTATATTCTGACATTTATCACATGGTGATAAACAGCTATTTCCCACAATGCAACAAGGTTCACAGACAGGAAACTGCCAGAAGTACCTCGGTACTCAGAGCTTCTTGTGGGAGGGGTTTCACCACAATATCAGCCATACAGCGCCTCCTGATGGTCTGTTTGGGAAAAGAAATAGATTTATCATGTAAAAGGGGGCATCAGCTACTGATTGGGATAAAGTTCAATTCTTGGTCGGAGTGTTTCTTTAAGTATTGTTAGGGAAAAAAGTTTAGTGGGGAAGGTTGGTAATTAATATTTTTATTATGTAGCAAAAAAAAAAAAATTATAATGCCTCAGTAGAGGGAAGCCTCTAGGTAGTCCTTGACTCCACTGATCCAGCACTGGAACCCCCTGAACATACTGCAAAAGTTAGTCAAAATTGCTCTCGTGGCCGCGCTCCCGTCCATTTACAAACTTGCGTTGTGAGTACGGTCCGCACCAAACAGCTCCTGCATTGCTTTCTCCTCCTTGCACCAGTGCCTTTGTGCTGCAGATTACTTGAAGAAGCTACCTGTTTGCTGTCTCCTTATTGTGTTCATAGTGCAAGTGTGTGCAGGAGTGGTGCACCTGCGGGATTCAGCACCGGCTTCCAGGCCTGGAGAAGAATAGGCCTGTAACAGGCGTGTGAAGTGTGATTCTCTACAGCCTTTGTGCCACTGCACAGGCGCGCATTGTGTGGCCGTACACAAGCAGGAATGTGGCCGTGAAGATGAAGACGGTACCGGCAGAAGGGTCAGGGAGGATGCAAATGTGATATATTCTTTCTTTACACCCTGGGGCTAACTTCCTCACCTACATTGGAGCTGGAATGTTGCAGGACCTTGTATGAGAGCTTCTTCTGGCTGCTATAAATTATCGTGGCTGTCAGAGCTGTTTCTTGCAGTCAGCAGTCACACCCTGGTGCTCTCTGCAAGTGTGACTCAGATTGTCCTCTGCAGTTTTACCAGAAGTGTTTTTCTTCCAATATAATCCAATCATCTCCCTGAATCAGGACGTGTGAATAAATGGAGAGAGTGCATGGTTGCTCTGAGCTGACGCATTCCAGGTCTCAGTGAGAATAGTGACATGGTCGTGTGAGGCTATGGATGCTTCTATGCTCGGCACGCTATCTCCACGCTGGAGACATTGTCAGGATAGGGGCTACACTTGTATTCATAGCTCACACAACAGTTTCAGGAGAATAGTATCCATTACACACTATATTGTGGACAAGATGGTGTTGGGGAAGTGTTCGATCGTGCTGCCCTAGAGCTGCTTCTTCTGGCCTGTGTTCCACGCATGCTCAGTAGAATCATAAAAAAAAGTTTCCTCAAATATCTCCGGAGCCACGCCTCCTACACTACCCAAATTTTGAGGGTGTGACAGGGACCCTCTGAACTACTTATGTGTCAAATTGCAGCCCCCAAACCCTTCTGGTTCCCGAGACAGAGTAAACAGATCATTGGCTGCAGTTTGACGCAGAGGTAATTCAGGGGGGTAGGAGGGTGTTGAGGCTGCGCACCCCCCCCCCCCATACCCCCCATACCCTCAAAATTTGGGGAATGTAGCAGGAGTGGCTGCGGAGATATACAGGGCTTTGGATTTAGAGCAATTTTAGGTACCTGGAGTCAGAGATTTCATAAACTGAAGAGTCGGATGATTTTTGTACCAAATCCACAGCCCTGGTAAGTATTAGACTAAGGCAGGGATCCCCAAACTTTTTCGGTCAAGGGCCATTTCAACATTCTTCAGACTGCCTGGGAACTTACATAAAATGTTGAAAAACATTACATTGAATCTAGGTATTGATTCCCCCCAAACATGCCCAGAGGAGAACTCCCAGCAGCAGCCATTCAGTCATGCGGCGCCCGAAGAACGTCTTTGTGCATCAGACAGTGAAGCATACTCAGGTGACAACCTGCCGTCCAATTAAACAGCAGTGTCACCTGATGCAGAATTGGATTGGAAGCCAGCGAATGACTGCTTACTGGCTTCTACAGTATGTGGGTGGATGGGTTGTGCCAGCACTGCTATTCTATATGCGGGCCGCAGACATTTAAAAGTGCAGTGGGCCACATCCATAAGTTATACAGTTTGGGTTTGGGGGGCCAGTGTAAAGGCCTCGGGGGCCGCATTCGGCCCCTAGTTTGAGGACCACTGGACCAAGGAGTCAGAGTCGAGGAGTCTGAGCCATTTTGGCCTCCTGGAGTTGGATTCGGTGGTTTCATAAACTGAGGAGTCTGAGTTGGAGTCAGATGATTTTTGTACCGACTCCACAGCCCTTGAGATATCGGCCATTGCATAAGAGAATAGAAAATATGGCAGCACAGTATTGTACTGCGCATGCGGGGCGGTGTAAATTTTAGGGTAGCACAATGGGACACGGCATCGGAGCGAATGTTCAGGCACACAGCTCTGCTCTTGCTCCATATTGTAGGCCCTCCTTTTGCCTGTAATCACAGCTGTCACACATCCTGCCAGTTGCCTCCACTTAGAGCTCGTGGTGCCATGCTCAGCGCTCTTCTGCTACCGAGCAGAGAAGTGTTTGGCACTGTCGATTTTTGAGTCCCTGGGGGGATATAGAACCGCGAGTGCAACCGAACCTAGAAGCGACATGCAGTGGCTCTGAAAATTCAATCATTAGGAGCCTTGCCCAAAGACTCCTTGCTGATTGTACGTACTGTCTTGAGTTCCATCCCTGGTCAAAGAGCTCAAATCCCACATCAAAGGCAACAGCCTTACCAGTGCACTATCCAGCCGATCCTTTGGGGTGCTTTTTGGCAGCATTTTGCGGATGACCGGCAATCGACATTAGGGTTTCACCTTATTTAACCACTTGCCGATGGCCTACTGCAGATTGGCGGCGGCTAAGTGGCAGCCCCAGGACCACGTAACGCAGAATGGCGTCGGGTCCTGGGGCACTGTTTTGCCGGGGATCGCGCGCTGGGATGCGCGCGCATCCGCCGGCAATAGGCTCCGCCCACCCGTGACGTCAACCCGCCGGCCAATCGGAAGCGCCGGCGGGTTGTTAACCCGACGATCGATGCATCAGAAGCGTATAATACGCTTTGTAATGTTTACACCCAGCATGGGTATGTGTAAAAATACACCCCAAAACACATTATACTACTTCTCCTGAGTACGGCAATACCGCATGTGTGGCACTTTTTTGCAGCCTAACTGCGCTAAGGGGCCCAAAGTCCAATGAGCATCTTTAGGCTTTACAGGGGTGCTTACAATTAGGCATCCCCCAAAATGCCAGGACAGTGAACACACCCCACAAATGACCCCATTTTGGAAAGTAGACACTTCAAGGTATTCAGAGAGGAGCATAGTGAGTCCGTGGCAGATTTCATTTTTTTTTAGTCGCAAGTTAGAAGAAATGGAAACTTTTTTTTTTTTTTGTCACAAAGTGTCATTTTCCGCTAACTTGTGACAAAAAATAAAATCTTCTATGAACTCACCATGCCTCTCACTGAATACTTTGGGATGTCTTCTTTCCAAAATGGGTCATTTGGGGGGTATTTATACTATCCTGGAATTTTAGCACCTCACGAAACATGAAAGGTGCTCAGAAAAGTCGGAGATGCTTCAAAATGGGAAAATTCACTTTTTGCACCATAGTTTGTAAACGCTATAACTTTTACCCAAACCAATAAATATACACTGAATGATTTTTTTTTTTTTTTTTAATCAAAGACATGTAGCAGACTAACTTTCGCGCTTAAATGTATAGGAAATTTTACTTTATTTGAAAAATGTCAGCACAAAAAGTAAAAAAAGTAATTTTTTTGACAAAATTCATGTCTTTTTTGATGAATATAATAAAAAGTAAAACTCGTAGCAGCAATCAAATAGCACCAAAAGAGAGCTGTATTAGTGACAAGAAAAGGAGGTAAAATTAATTTAGATGGTAGGTTGTATGACCGAGCAATAAACCGTTAAAGCTGCAGTGATCTGAATGGAAAAAAAGGCTCTGGTCCTTAAGGGATTTTATGACTGCAGTCCTTAAGTGGTTAAAGGGGAACTTCAGCCTAAACAAACATACTGTCATTAAGTTACATTAGTTATGTTAATTAAAATAGGTAATATAATCTCTTACCCACCCTGTTTTAAAAGAACAGGTACATGTTTGTGATTTCATGAGGGCAGCCATCTTTTTGGTTGAAAGGAGGTGACAGGGAGCATGAGACACAGTTCCAACTGTCCTGTGTCCTGATCACCCCTCCCAGTTGCTAGGCAATGAGAATAACAACATCAGAAATCCCATCATGCTTTTGCACAGCATCAGGGGGAAAATGCCCGGGCAGATTTCTTTGAGGGGCTTTTCTGTGCAGCTAAAAATGAGGCTTGGGAAAGAAAAACAATATTTTGATGCTGTGAAACTGTTAAACACCAAGCTTTTTCAGTGCTGCTGAGAAGATTTTTAGTCTGGAGGTTTTTAAGGTGCATGGTTATGCATATCTATAGACTAATTATTGTAATAACCCCAGCCCTATGTTTCTGTTGACTGTTTGGAATACTATTACCACCAGGCTGTCCAAAATCTCCCACCTTGCTGGAGGATTGATTAGCTGCAGGAGCCATCCTTGCTCATTTGCAGCACCTGCACTAATCCATTGACTGGAAGCGAACTGACACTCCCGTCTGCCAAGGTTGGTTAGGAACAATGTGGAATTGCTGTATGTTTATAAACATTTAAAGCATAATAAGATAGTAACATTGGCTGAGCAAAAAGGGATCCGCAAACCAGACCAGGTTGAAGTGAAAAGGAACAGAGCGTACATGAACTCCCTTTGCTGCTATAGTAACAGTGGCGTAGCCATTGGGGGGTGCAGAGGTTGCGACTGCACCGGGGCCCTTGGGCCAGAGGGGCCCACCCTCTACCACAGTATTAGCTCTATATTGGTCCTGTGCTGGTAATGATCTCTTCTATAGATGCTTTGAATAGTAGTAATCATTAACACACTCTTCCCCATCCCCTTTTTGCATATCTGACACTGTGGTTTTTCTTGGCAGGTTTTGGTGAGTGGTATCAATTGTTATGTTTTAGGCCTGAACGTTTTCAGGGAAAAATTGAATTGAGCGATTTCTGTCCAAAATCACGATTTTGATTTGATTCACTATTTCCTTGAAATCAAGCATTGTTCCCCTCTATGTGCCTCTCTCTCTTTGTGCACCCTCTGTCTCTCTCTTTGTGCACCCTCTGTCTCTTTGTGTCCCCTCTGGGCCTCTGTCTGTGCCCCCTCTGGGCCTCTGTCTGTGCCCCCTCTGGGCCTCTGTCTGTGCCCCCTCTGGGCCTCTGTCTGTGCCTCCCTCTGGGCCTCTGTCTGTGCCTCCCTCTGGGCCTCTGTCTGTGCCTCCCTCTGGGCCTCTGTCTGTGCCTCCCTCTGGGCCTCTGTCTGTGCCTCCCTCTGGGCCTCTGTCTGTGCCTCCCTCTGGGCCTCTGTCTGTGCCTCCCTCTGGGCCTCTGTCTGTGCCTCCCTCTGGGCCTCTGTCTGTGCCTCCCTCTGGGCCTCTGTCTGTGCCTCCCTCTGGGCCTCTGTCTGTGCCTCCCTCTGGGCCTCTGTCTGTGCCTCCCTCTGGGCCTCTGTCTGTGCCTCCCTCTGGGCCTCTCTCTGGGCCTCTCTCTGGGCCCCCTTTGTGCCCCTTCTGTCTCTCTGTGTCCCTTTTGTGCCCCATCTTTGTCCCTTCTGTGCCCCCAAGCTGCGGAAGTGCTGGACACACCTTCCAGCATGAGTCCAGCGATGCCCATCTATCCACTTCGCCTCCTGCAGGCTCTAATGCACGGCATACTTCCTGTATGTCATGTGACATACAGGAACCAGGAAGTATGCCGTGCACAAGAGTCAGCAGATGGCAAGAGACAGTGTTCGACTCGTGCGGAATGTATGTCCAACACTGCCGAATCTGCAGGTCCCACGCGCCCAGACTTGGGGTAAGTTTGAAGCCGCTTCTCCAGACTTCCCCCATGCGAAAATGTCATCACAGAAATTGCTGCTATGACGATTTCAAAATGGAAATCTTGGTGATCGCGATTTTGGTTTAAATTCGATTTATCTTTCAGGCCTATTATGTATAGAATGCTGTAAAACTTGCACCGGGGTCCAGAGCTCTAGCTATGCCACTGGATGATATAGAGTTCACCGTTCATCCCTCTAGTGCTGGGTACACAACATGCGTTTTCCCGCTCGATCCGCGGGTCGATCGGGATCGATTCGACTATTTCTGACGTGCTCGATTCGGGCTTCAATCGTTCCTGCCCATCGATTTCCATGTTAAGTATGCAAAATCGACGGCAGGAACGATCGAAGCCCGAATCGAGCACGTCGGAAATAGTCTAATCGATCCCGATCGACCTGCGGATGGAGCGGGAAAACTCATGGTGTGTACCCAGCCTAACTGTAGAATGTGAGTTGTCCACCCAAGGTAGCAGAAAGTGTTAGAGATTTGTGCCCCTCACATTGTAGTGTGTATAATGCTGTTAGATTTCTATGGGCTGTGCCAGGCCCACCTGTGTGTGCAGCGGGGGTCTCCATTCTGCAGCACAGAGTCTGGGGGGAGGGCTATGCCACTCACATTGTAGTGTGTATAATGGTGTATTAGATTTCTGGGGGTCCGTGCAGCGGTGGTCTCCATTCTGCAGCACAGAGTTTGGGGGGAGGGCTATGCCACTCACATTGTAGTGTGTATAATGGTGCATTAGATTTCTGGGGGTCCGTGCAGCGGTGGTCTCCATTCTGCAGCACAGAGTCTGGGGGGAGGGCCATGCCACTCACATTGTAGTGTGTATAATGGTGCATTAGATGTCTGGGGTCTGTGTCAGGGCCACCTGTCTGTGCAGCGGTGGTCTCCATTCTGCAGCCTCCGGCCTGAGTAGCTGCGTTTCCTCCATAAGGACATCCTGTGTTTCTCTGGACTCTCGGCCCTGTGGGTTTTTCTTGTATTTTTTGCTGTGTTCCGTACAGGAAGGCAGACTAGTTGCTTATTTTTTCCTCTGCAGGCGGCAGAGTGGCCTGTGCAGGTTATTTGTGGCTCGGCGTGTGATGGGGGAGATTAGGAGCGCAGCCAGAAGAAAATCACTGCTACACTCTCAACCTTGCCTCAACTCTGCAGCATTTACTGGAGGCCAGCTTCACACACTGAGCTACATATAACCATGTGATGGCTGAGGAACCTGGATGACCCTGCCAGCATCATCAGTGTTTATACTAGACACGTAAAAGGGAAAGAGGCGCCCTGATATAATAAAAGCATCTAAAATCAGCTTAAAATCGAAAAGTGATATGAGGTAGCTTACCTCAATGACGAAACCTCTGTAGTTAATACAAGGGATTTTTATTAGCACAGGCAACGCGTTTCGCGGGTCTCAGCCCGCTTCATCAGGCCAGTAAAAGTGCCAAATAGAAAAGATCATCTAGCATAGGGAGGCTCCCTATGCTAGATGATCTTTTCTATTTGGCACTTTTACTGGCCTGATGAAGCGGGCTGAGACCCGCGAAACGCGTTGCCTGTGCTAATAAAAATCCCTTGTATTAACTACAGAGGTTTCGTCATTGAGGTAAGCTACCTCATATCACTTTTCGATTTTAAGCTGATTTTAGATGCTTTTATTATATCAGGGCGCCTCTTTCCCTTTTACGTGCTAAGTATACCCCCGAACACATCCTGTCCGAGGGGAGGTGGCAGACCACCAGTGGAGTCCCCACAGTGGACTCTGTCCCCTTTTTTCCACTAAGAGAGCGACCATCCTTCCGGTTCTGGCTAGGACCACCCCGAGTGGAGTCGGGTTTATTGTCTCCACCTGCTTCCTGTGGTTGGTTGCCCCAAGCAACCTCCCTTTGTGAGTAGTGCTTTTAATTTATTTTCTTTTATTGTGGTCATTGACATATTGCACTACTGGGCTCCCGTTTTTTGTCTCCTGTGACTTTTTCTACAGGGTGTTCATCCACCCCTACTACAAAATTTTATACTAGACAGGACAATAACATTTATATTGCACTTTTCTCCTGGCAGACTCAAAGCACCGGAGCTGCAGCCCCTAGGGCACACTCTATAGGCAGTAGCAGTGTTAGGGAGTCTAGCCCAAGGACTCCTTACCGAAGAGGTTCTGGCTTAATGAACAGGAAGAGCTGAGATTCTAAGGCCCCATACACACATCAGACTATAGTCTTTGGAAAATGAAAGATCACAGACCAATCTTACCACCCTTCATGTAGTATGAGAGCCATACTCTACACAGTCTATTCTATGGAGCTGAACTCCACATCAGAAAAAAATCATTGCAAGATGCTGCACACACAGATGCTGTACAGACACAAAAGATCAGTATCTGCAAAAGATCTGTTCCTGCCAAAGATCCTTTCCTGCAAATTGCAATGATAGTCTATGAGATCTGCAGATCATCATACACACATGATTTAACTGACAATCATCTGCAGATCAAGCAATCATCTGCAGATCTGAAAATCCATCCTGGTGGATCTGATCTGCAGATGATTGCCAGATATGCAGATGAATGTCTGTTAAACAAGGTGTGTATGATGATCTGCAGATATCATAGACTATGAATGCATTTTGCAGGAACAGATCTTTTGCAGGAACAGATCTTTTGTGTCTGTACAGCATCTTTGTGTGCAGCATCTTGCAAAGATTTCTGTCTGATGTGGAGTTCAGCTCCATAGAATAGACTGTGAAGGTATGGCTCTCATACTACATGGAAGGGGGTAAGATTGGTCTGTGATCTTTCATTTTCCAAAGACTATGGTCTGATGTGTGTAAGAGCCTTTACCCAGGTCCCCTGTGTCAGATCAGTACACTATCTAGCCACTTAATACAGCACTAACATCTGCAGCACATTGCAGAGTACATAGTCATGTCGCTGACTGTTCTCAGAGGAGCTCACAATCTAATCCTACCATAGTCCTAGTCTAATGTCCTACCATATTATTATTACTGTACGTATTGATATAGCAGTCACATCTACTGTAGCACATTATAGAGCACATATGTATGTCACTGACTGTCCTACACTATTATTATGTATTTATATAGCACTGACTTCTTCTGCAGCACTTTACAGAGTACATAGTCATGTCACTGACAGTCCTCAGAGGAGCTTACAATCTAATCCTGTCATAGTATGATATCCTATCATAGTATTATTATGTATTAATATAGCAGTGACATTTTCTGCAACACTTTACAGAGTTCATCATTGACTGTCCTCAGAGGAGCTCACAGTCTAATCCTACCATAGTCATAGTTTACTGTCCTACCAAATTATTTATTATTATTATGCACTTAAACAGTACATCACTAACATCATCTGCAGCACTTTATAGAGTACATAGTCATGTCACTGACATACATGTAAATAGGCGCCAGAGATAGCCACTAGTAGAATATTGGTAAAATTACTAATATTCTACTAGTTAATTACAATAGTAAAATATTGATGATCTTTACCAATATGTGACTATGATCTAACCTAATCCTACTCTCACACAGAACCCCCCCTCTACTGATGCCTAACCCTAATAGCCCCCCTGGTGGTGCCTAACCTTAAAGTGTACCTAAACCAATGGATGAAAAAGAGATTCCCTTACCTGGGGCCTCCTGCAGTTGCCCTGTACCCACCCCGGTCCTCTATGATCCTCTGTTCCCCGCCACGGTTTAGTTTCGTTTTAAACCGACTGGGAGTCTGTGGGCCACTGCGCCTGCTCTGACCTCGCAGTATGTAGCTTTGCTTGCATCCCCATCCGCAATAGAGTCCTGCACATGCTACAATGCTGTTGCAAGTGGCAAAATGGGCGCATTCCAATTTTTGGATTGAATTGCACCTACTGGAAAAGGGCCTTAAAGGGGAACTGAAGTAAAAGGTATACGGAGGCTGCCATATTTATTTCCTTTTAAGCAATACCAGTTGCCTGGTAGCCCTGCTGGTCTACTTCTCTGCAATAGTATCTGAATAACACCAGAAACAAGCATGCAGCTAGTCTTGTCATATCTGACTTTAAAGTCTGAAACACCTGATCTGCTGCATGCTTGTTCAGGGGCTATGGCTAATAGTATTAGAGGAAGAGGATCAGCAGGGCTGCCAGGCAACTGGTATTGCTTAAAAGGAAATAAACATGGCAGCCTCCATATACCTCTCTCTTCAGTTCCCCTTTAAAGGATACCCGAGGTAATATGTGACAACATGATGAGATAGACATGGGTTCTCTGCCTGAAAGAGTTAAAGGATAACTGTAGTGAGAGGTGTATATATATAACAATACTAGTTGCCTGGCAAACCTGCTGATCTATTTGGCCCAGAAACAAGCATGCAGCTAATCTCGTCAGATCTGACAATAATGTCAGAAACTTCTAATGTGCTGCATGCTTGTTCAGGGTCTATGGCTAAAAGCATAAGACGCAGAGGATTAGCAGGACTGCCAGGCAACTGGTATTGCTTAAAAGGAAATATGGTAGCCTCCTTATTAGGCCTGAAAGATAAATCAAATTTAAACCGAAATCGTGATCACCAAGATCACAATTTTGGCATCGCCAAAGTGCCAATTATCGCGATCACGTCATTTCCACATGGGGGAAGTTTGAAGAAGTGGCTTCAAAGTTCTCCTAAGTCCCGGCGCGTGCGGCCCACGGCGTTGGACATACCTTCTGCACGAGTCGAAACGTTGTCCGTCCTCTATCGTCGCCTGCCGGCTCTTGTGCTTGGCAAAACTCTGGGTTCCTGTATGTCACATGACATACAGGAAGTATTCCGTGCATTAGAGCCTGCAGGAGGCAAAGTGGATAGACGGGCATCGCTGGACTCATGGTGGAAGGTATGTCCAGAACTGATGTAGCTTGGGGCACAGAGGAGGTACAGAGGGACACGGGCAGAGAGACAGAGTGGGTACAGAAGGAGACACAGAGGAGGCAGAGAGAGACAGAGAAACAGAGCAACAGAGCGGGCACAGAGACACAAAGGGGGCAAGAGAGAGGCCCAGGGGAGACAAAGAGGCAAAGGGGGCACAAAGAGAGGCAGGGGGACAGAGGGGGAACAAACATGCAAAAAGGGGGAACAAAGCTTGATTTGAAGGAAATCGTGAATCGAAATCGCAATTTCAGACCGAAATCGCTCAATTCAATTTTTTCCTAAAACCGTTCAGGCCTACTACATATCCCTCTCACTACAGTTGTCCTTTAAATATCAGGTATGTAAGTGGCTGACTCAGTCCTGACTCAGACAGGAAGTGACTACAGTGTGACCCTCACTGATAAGAAATTCCAACTATAAAACCCTTTCCTAGCAGAAAATGGCTTCTGAGAGCAGAAAAGAGATAACAAGGGTCAATAGTTCATAGATTTTAGCTCTGGCATACGTCAATGAATGTGTCATTGAGCAAAAACTATAAAACAGGTAAAAAGTAGATTTAAATAAAATAAAACTGGCTTATCTTAAAAAGTCATTTTTAGGAGAAGGAAGATGGATACAATCGTTTATTTCATTAGTTTATTTTCCCCGCGGGTGTCCTTTAATGCAGAGTACCCCCACCTTCAGATCAGGGATCTCCGCCAATGACTGACTATTCATGAATTATCTGACCAAATTGGTAGGCACTGGTAATGAATGATCGGGTAAACAGTCATTTTGTACAATTGCAGCACAAGCCACGCAAATCAATGAGGGTCATTTCGATCCCCAGCGGCTTAATTGGACATGTTGGTAGTTCAAAAACCTATTCCTGTTAAAAGATGTTGTGGGATAGCGAGAAAAAATGTGCGCAAAATCCCCCAGGAAAATCATTTAGTTAATACTGCTCAGATCATTGTGAGCAGCCTGCTGTACAGATACAGCACATTGCAGTAACTTGTTGCTATTGGCCGCCCTCTACTGGTGGTTTTTAGTTGTTGCCGTGTCAGACACTGAAAAAGTTTGTGATGAAGAACAGTGGCCATCTGCTTGTGATGCTTTATATAAACTATCCGTAGCCCTCAGTGTGCCAGACATCAGTCCCATTTTCCATAAACATAAGATTGTGAGTAAATGTCTGTGCCGGACAAGTCGTTTCACTATATAAAGTTTGTGAAAATTACTTTTACATCATAGTTTGCAGCCAGCTGTGAAATACTAGAGTTGCCAGGAAGTCTTGATGTCACTACTTTGTAACCATAGCAACAGAGCACAGCACACCCAGGAAGCCTGACTAAACTGAAGCAGGCAGGTGCTAACAGCTGTCCGGGCGATGGGGGATATACATTCTGTATAGAAGCAAATTGGTGGACAGAACACCTTCTTTATGGGCTGTGGATGTACAACCCACTACTGCTTGCTTTCTCTCCTCTCTGGATTCAGTCAGTGGGTGGATCAGTCAGGTGTGACCATATGTCACCCAAATAACAAACAACAGTAAGTGCAAGGTTACATTTTCCTGCTTCCATACTGTACAGTAGAAACAATGGCCCTCATTCAATTCATTTTTCCTCCTGGGCGATATTTTCACCTCTTATCGATAAAATGCCTTTTAAGCCCCCAGCAAGCAAGAGAATACTCGGAATAACTTTGATAGTACTTTTTCACACACTTTTTTTAGTACTTTTCCAATTGCAGAGTGCAGAAAGGTTATTTTAAACAGAAGATGACAAATGTGTCTCCTAGGAGCAGAGCTGGGGAATCGGTACAGCCGACTACAACTCCCCAGTTTATGAAACCCCCGACTACAGGCATACCAATCTGCTCTGACTCCTCAACGCCACAGAGCCTAGGAGATCATTTAGGAAAAAAATTGAATAGAATAATGATTCATGTAGGTTCATACGGTAGCAAATCTGGGTGGGGTGATGGATGAGATGCTAATATTTGCTTTATGTTTCAGTTGTAATATTGATCATAACTGCCTTAGTATGCATACCTTTTTGTTGGGGAGGGGGGGGGGGAGGGAGCAGGCGTATACGGTCACCTGTCCTGGTGCTTACTTACCCGCTCTCCTCTCTGCCCCCCATATATCACCCAAATTTGTTCCTCATCAGTGCATGGCATAGATTAATGTTGCTCTGTGGTTTAGGACTTGAAGCACCCGGAGTTACAGATTGCCCAGCAAGCTTATGGTGAACTAGAACTCTGAGGAGTGTGTAAGGGGCTACAATGGACCAAAAAGCCCTCTTACTAAAATATTAGTGTGCCAGAGCTCTCCAAAACAAAAAAGATTTATACATACCTGGGGCTTACTCCGGCCACATCCACTCGGATCGCTCCCATACTGCCGTCCTCCGCTGCCCGCAGCTTTGGGAACCGGGTCCATCACTGCCGTCAGTCGGCTCCAGTCTACGCAGGAGAAGTGCGCTGTTTGCATATCTCTCCAGCAGCCGCTTGAGAGATACGTAGAGGGCGCACTTCTCCTGCGTAGACTGGAGCCGACTGACGGCAGTGATGGGACCCGGATCCCAAAGCTGCGAGCAGCGGAGGACGTCGGCGTGGGAGCGATCCGAGTGGATGTGGCCGGAGTAAGCCCCAGGTATGTATAAATGTTTTTACTATTTTGAGCTCTGAGTCACTTTAAAGTGTAACTGTCGGGCATAAAATAAAAAAACAATTTTTTTTTTTAATCTGGTGAACAAGTAATAAGGATGCTAACCAGGCAATCCAAAAGTTACAATCACTATTACTTTTCTTGTTGATAAATGATCATTCCCCAGTTTACCTGACTCTTATTTGGTACACACAAAATTTGGTACGCAAAAAGGAAGTTGCAGGGCATACTGGGTTGTCCTATTTTTTTCTTCTTTACTTCCCCTCAGACTTAACTAATGCAGCCTGATTGGCTGAAGCCTCTTTTCCTCCTGTTTTCCCCTCCCACACCTCTGTTCCTCTCTGATTGGCCAATATTTCTCATGCTGAGACAATGCACTTTCTATAGTGAAGGGCGGGCAATGCATACACAATCAGGCAGAGGAGAGTAAGGGCTGGTGCACACCGAGCGGGTTTTTCTGCGTTTCTGCAGCTGCTTGCGGCTGCGGATACGCTTGGTCAATGTATCTCAATGGGGTGGGTCACACCAGAGCGGGAGGCGTTTTGCAGAAACGCATACTCCCGGGCTGCTGCAGATTTTGGATTGCGGATGCGTTTCTGCCTCCAATGTAAAGTATTGGAAAAACTCAAACCGCTCTGAAAAACGGCAGTTCAGAGCGGTTTTGCAGGCGTTTTTGTTACAGTAGCTGTTCAGTAACAACTTTACTGTAACAATATCTGAAATCTACTACACCAAAAACGCTTCACAAAACCGCAAAATGATAGCTGAAACGCTGCAGAAAAATAACAAAAAGCAATTCAAAATCTGCTAGCATTTTGCGGATCTGCTAGCGGGTTTTGGTGTGCACCAGGCCTAAGAAAGGAAATACTTCAGGATTGACTTCAAAATAGAAACACTTAAAATGGGAAATGCTAAGAAGGATTTCCTTTCCTTTTTTTTTTTTTCTGTAGAAAACTCACCAAAATTAAAACGTGGACAGTGCAATACATATGTTATCTACGTAGAGCAAGTATTTATCTACTTATATATGTTTTTTTTTTTTTCCCTGAGATAGTTTGGCTGACAGCTCCTCTTTAAGCAAAACAAAAGTTTGCCTTCTTTAACCTCCTTGGCGGTATGGACGAGCCAGGGTGGCTAAAACAGAAGGAATTTGCAATAATTCAGGTTGGAGTGGGCATATGTCTCCCACAATGCATCACTGCTGTATATGCAAATCATCCCTTGCTGTCCCTGATAGCTAGCCACACCTCCAGAACAGCTGGAATGCAATTATGTGTCAGCTTGTTAATTGTTCAGAGCCACAATAATCAAACATGCATACAGGCTGTTTCAGATTGGTTGGTCCTCATCAGTGCATGGCATGGATTAATGTGGCTTTGTAGAGTAGGACACCCAAAGTTACATATTGCCCAGCAAACTCGTGGTGAACCAGAACTCCTAGGAGTGTGTGAGGGGCTACAATAGACCAAAAAGCCCCCTTACTAAAGTGCTATACAAAACAGAACCAAAGTTAAAGGGGCACTATGGCGAAAAATTGTAAAATCTAAAATATGTGCAAACAGACAAATAAGAAATGTTTTTTTCCCAGAGTAAAATGAGCCATAAATTACTTTTATCCTATGTTGCTGTCACTTACAGTAGGTAGTAGAAATCTGACAGAAGCGACAGGTTTTGGACTAGTCCATCTCTTCATAGGGGATTCTCAGCAAGGCTTTTATTCTTTATAAAGATATTCCTTAACCACCCTGGCGTTCAGTTTCCCCAGGATTTCCGTGCAAAAAGTGTTTCAATTAATTTCCAATAATTTGCAACCATTTTTTTTTTTTGCAACCAATTTTTTTTAATATTAAATTTAATACAGATTATTGTATTGAATTCAATTTAAAAAAAAAAAAGTGTTTTCTGCAAGATGTTGATGACGCTGTGTGACCCTGGTGTCATATACGCCGATCAACGGGGGACATGTGATCGCCGAGGGAGAAGCAAAATCCGCCAAGGGACATGGAAGAAGACACTGGGGAAGCTATCAGAGGTACGCGACGAGGGATCAGCATGCCAATGGTGAGTATAAGACCCAGATGTATAGGTAGATGATGTGCAGCCAGGTATAGTTAGCCAGATGTGCAGCCAGGTATAGTTAGCCAAGTATAGTTAGCCAGGTATATAGCGAGCCAGATGTTTAGCCAGGTATATAGTGAGCCAGGTGTTTAGCCAGATTTATAGGTAGCCAGAAGTCCCCCTCCCGATTCCCCCCCCCCCCCCCCTCTCAGCACGCTGTGGGTAGCGATCTGTGCTACCCACAGTGTGCAGAACAAGCATCCAGCCACCCTAGGGAATCCCTGGGCAGCCAGCGGGGCAGAGAATGTGCGGGGGATCCCCCTTGTATGTGGAGGCTGTGCTGGCGGGGGATCCCCCTCTGTGCGGGCGGGGGGAACCCCTTTATATGGTGGCTGTTGCGGGCAGGGGATCCCCCTCTGTGCGGGCGGGGGATCCCCCTTCTATTGTGGCTGTTGCGGGCGGGGGATCCCCCTCTGTGCGGGTGGGGGGATCCCCCTTCTATTGTGGCTGTTGCGGGCGGCCTATCCCCCTCCTCCCCCTCCCTCCCGATGTCCCCCCTCCCGATCTCCTCCCCCCCCCCCTCTCTAAGCCCATTGAGTAAATAGATTTACTCACCCGAGGGCTTTCTCCAGCGACGGCAGCAGCACTTCCTCCTCCATCTCCGAAGTCTCGTTCTCTGTACAGTTACATTACGAGACTTGGTGACGTCACAGCCTCCACATACAAGGGGGATCCCCCGCACATTCTCTGCCCCGCTGGCTGCCCAGGGATTCCCTAGGGTGGCTGGATGCTTGTTCTGCACGCTGTGGGTAGCACAGATCGCTACCCACAGTGTGCAGTCAGGCATCCAGCCATCCTGGGGAATCCCTCTGATAAGAAAAAAATGCAGCCGGTGGGGCAGAGAAACAGGAAATCTCCCTGTCGGCATGGATGAGCTCAGCTCGTCATTAACGTTTTTTGCAAGTTTTTGCTGGACGAACTCAGCTCATCCATACTGCCAGGGAGGTTAAAAAGGATTTATACAAAGATGCTGGCCAGCCTTCCTGCTCACTGTACAGTTTCTTGGCAGTTGGACTAAGAAACTGCCATTCACTAAGTGCTTTTGAAAATAAATCCCTGAGAATCCCCTATAAATAGATGGGCTAGTCCTTCTGTTAGATTTGTACTACCTACTGTAAGTGACAGCAACATAGGAAAGTCATTTATGGCTCATCTTACTCTGGAAAAAACGTACCGTATTTTTCGGACTAGAGACGCACTTTTTCTCCCCCAAAAGAGGGAAAAAGTCAGTGCGTCTTATAGTCCAAATGTACGTAGCAGTGCCTGTGTTTTTTCTCATCCCCGTGTCTGGTGTCCCCCTGTGTGCGGTGTCTGCGTGTCCCATTAACGTTATTGAATGAGGAGACCATCAGAAATTAATATACTGCAGTAATCAGAATAAATTAAAAGCACGTGTGTAAGGAAAGATGGCAGATCGCTGCATTAGCTTACCGAAGAGGAAGGAATGGAAGAAATACAGCGCAAACGCCACCGCTACCATGCGGCTTTCACTAGGTTAGATGACAGCAAAGCCATTGACCAATCAGATGGGGGAGCGCTGCCTCAGTCAGCCTATCCCAGCGCATACGGCTACTGCCGGTTTGTTACACCGCCCGATAGTCCCGAGGGCGGGATCATGCTCGTCATTGCGGCCAATCACTGCACGCCCTCAGTAGCTGGGAGTGCAGTGATTGGCCGCAATTACGAGCATGATCCCGCCCACGGGACTATCGGGCGGTGTAACAAACCGGCAGTAGCCGTATGCGCTGGGATAGGCTGACTGAGGCAGCGCTCCCCCATCTGATTGGTCAATGGCTTTGCTGTCATCTAACCTAGTGAAAGCCGCATGGTAGCGGTGGCGTTTGCGCTGTATTTCTTCCATTCCTTCCTCTTCGGTAAGCTAATGCAGCGATCTGCCATCTTTCCTTACACACGTGCTTTTCATTGTTGTTCTCTCACTCGGCGTTGGTTCAGCGCCCTGATTACTGCACCATATTAATATCTGGTGGTCTCCTCATTCACTAATGTTAATGGAAAACACAGACACCGCACACAGGGGGACACAAGGACCCGGGGGGGGGGGGGGGGGGCAGTGCATGACATAGAGGGACACCAGAGAACACAGGGGGACAGAATGACACAGGGGGGACAGCAGAGGACACTGGGACAGATAATGACACGGGGGGGGGGGGCAGCAGAGGACACAGGGGGACAGAGAATAACATAGGAGGACATAGAGGGACACCAGAGGGCACAGGGGGACAGAGAATGACAGGGGGGGGCAGCAGAGGACACAGGGGGACAGAGAATAACACAGGAGGACATAGAGGGACACCAGAGGACACAGGGGGGGGGGGGGGCAGATAATGACAAAGGGGGGGGGGGCAGCAGAGGACACAGGAGGACATAGAGGGACACCAGAGAACACAGGGGGACAGAGAATGACACGGGGAACAGCAGAGGACACGGGGACAGAGAATGACACAGGGGGGGGGGGGGGTAGCAGAGGACACAGGGGGACAGAGAATAACACAGGGGGACAGAGAATGACAGAGGAGGAGGGACACCAGAGGACACAGGGGGACAGAGAATGACACAGGAGGACAGAGGGACACAGGGGGACAGAGAATGACACAGGACACAGGGGGACAGAGAATGACACAGGGGGACAGAGAATGACACAGGGGGACAGAGAATGACACAGGGGGACAGAGAATGACACGGGGACAGAGAATGACACAGGGGGGCAGAGAATGACACAGGGGGACAGAGAATGACACGGGGACAGAGAATGACACCAGAGGACACAGGGGGACAGAGAATGACAGAAGGACACAGGGGGACAGAGAATGACACAGGACACCAGAGAACACGGGAACATAAGAGGACATGGGGACACCAGAGGACACAGGGACAGAGAAAGAATGACACAGGGAGACACCAGAGAACACATAAGGTGAGGGGGGAAGGGCCATAAGATGCCCTTGCACTACACATGCACCAGATTTAGTATATGTATTTTTTTCCCTGGATTTTGTCCTCTAAAAACAGGTGCGTCTTATAGTCCGGAGCGTCTTATAGTCCGAAAAATACGGTACTTCTTTTTTGTATATGTTTGCAAATATTTTAAATTTTAAAATGTTTCGCCTCTAAGGGGCCCATACACTGGTCAATTTCAGCCATCCATCAATTCTATGCAATAGATCGATTGGAAATAGATTTGCGGACGATTTCGATAGATTTGATCTAAGTGACAGGATGGAAAATCTAGGTAGGTCGGCTGCTGGCAGCAGATCGATGGCCCATAAAGTTGCATTGAATCTAATGGTCCAATAATGCATTTAGATAGATTTCCAATAGATTTCATTCTGAAATCTATTGGAAATCTGTTCCTAGTGTGTGGCACACATCAGATAGATTCCTGTCAGATTCGACTTGACAGGCATCTGACAGAAATCTATCTGATGGTCGAATCTGCTGCAAATCTATAAGTGTATGGTCACCTTTACTAAAATGGCCGTGTAGCGTGTCAGTACCTCGCTCTGTATAGCCTAGCTTGCCGTTCAGTATAGTAGATCTAATATAACATACAGAATAAACATACTACAGCTCCAGCACTGTTCTCATCAGTGAAGCACCGTCCAAGCTCCCCGAGATTCAATAGGCTTCCTGATTATGGGGCTGCTGGGCTCGCATACCAGAAAGAATACGCACATTCGCTTCCGGCCGCACATGCGCTGATCCATAGCAATAGCAATTCAGCTGTTCCTTTCACATTTCTGTGAATGGAATTTCACACTCGTTTGGCGCATGCAACATTTCTCCTGTATTTGTGTTAGTGTGAAACAGGAAGACAAGAAAATCACATGGCAGATTTAGTGCGATTTCATTTTTTTTTATTTTGCACAATTTGCGATCTTAGAATTTTTCAGCACATCCTCCCATACCTGCTCTCCCCCACCTGCCCAATCGCATCAGGGATGTGGAGTCGGTACAAAAATACTCTCAGACTGAGACTCCGACTCCTTAGTCTAATACTTACCAGGGCTGTGAATTTGGTAGAAAAATCATCCGGCTCAGACTTCCAACTCCTCAGTTTATGGAACCACCGACTCCACAGCCCTGGATCGCTTAGCAGTAACTTCCAAACATGCATTTTGCAGACAAAGATGGAAACTGCAAAAGCATTGCACCATGTTTGCGATGATTTTCAGTGTGTATAGGTACCAAGATACCACTTCGTTGGAGTTTGTATCTGCTTTATCTCTCATTTGTTTATTTTTTTTGTTTGTTTTTTTTTTTTTTTTTATGGCCAAGTTATATAACAAGTCTTCAAAAAGTTCTTCTCTGTCTTGTTTGCTGTAGGCATCAATTTTAACTTCTCTTATACCAGGGCGTTGCTGCCACCTGGTGGTACAACATGCTAATTGCAAGTGTATACTTCCATGCGACTTTGTATTGTACCAAGTTATCTGTTAGTTAATGTTGAACCATGTACAGTGTTATGGCTTCTGGGCAGGGACTAGAAGTTTAAACCCTTCAAGACTGGATGTTCTGGCCCCTTAAAGGAATATTGAGGTGAGGTGATGTGACATGAGATATTATTATATTCCGTTTAGCTGATGGACATGTGTATGTACAGTGCCAAGCACACAAATAGATGTTCTTTTTTTTTTTTTTTTTTTTTTCTTTCTTTCTCTGCCTGATAGTTAAACATCAGGAATGCAAGTGGCAGTTTCTGTGCAGTCGGGACCTGGTCCGGACTATAGCATAACATCAAAGATAAAGAATTACAGCCATAAAACACTTACCTAGCAGAGAACAGCTTATGAGAGCAGGAAACCCATAAAAAGCATCAATTAAAGTGAACTTGAGATGGCCCAAAAGAAAAAAAAAACTATACATACCTGGGGCTTCCTCCAGCCTCTTCCAGGCTTATCAGTCCCTCGCCGTCCTCAGCCCCCTGGTTTTTCCACAGTTTGGCCAGTTGTCACAGGGAGCAGTACAGCTGCGCGTGCACCTGTGGCTGAGAGCGTTCTGCTATCCCAGCGACGGGAGCATGACGGTGCATACGGCTGAACCACGAGGTGCACTAGGCGCCAACTGCCTGAATTACCGGGCTGAATTGCAGAATAGTCAGGAGGCGGAGGATGGCAAGGGAACAATAAGCCTGGAGGGGGCTGGAGGAAGCCCCAGTTATTTATGATTTTTTTTTTTTTTTTTTTTTTTTTTTTTTTTTTTATTATTTGGGCCATCTCTGGTTCTCTTTGTGGCCTAGTCCTCAGTGCTTAGTTGCATTGCAGAATTCTTCTTCCTGTCAACTCTCTGCCCATACAAGTCTATGGAACTGTTCACAAAACTGCATTGTAATGGATCGCATTATTCTAACTAGCTGCACACAGGCTCTGAATTAACGTCTTATGTCCAGTCTCCACTGCAGTTCACACAAATAACGTGTGTGCTATGCAGCTGACCACTGGGATCTCAGCCTTAAAGTGCACCAGAGACCTCGCTATGCAAAGATTTTTTACTTACCCGGGGCTTCCTCCAGCCCCATAAGCACAGCACGGATGTGTCCCCAGCCGTCCTCCATTCGTCTGCGATCAGCCCCGGTAACTGGCTCAGTCTCGTCAGTCCGGGTCTATTGCACATGCGCGGGAGGACGACCTAGACTCGACCCGGCTGAGTCAGTTACCGGGGCTGATCGCAGACGAACGGAGAACGGCATCCGTGCTGTGCTTATGGGGCTGGAGGAAGCCCCGGGTAAGTAAAAAATCTTTGCATAGCGAGGTCTTTGGTACAGAGACTCTGTATTGAAAAACGGGCCCCTGGGAGTACATACCTCAGGAGGGGAAAGCCTCTGGATCCGATTGGATCCTCCGTCCAACTGTGGTCTCTCTGGATCCCTCCGACGCCACAGCCAACATTTTGTCTGGGTGTGGTGCAGGTGCAGTAGCGCCTGCAATATTTAACTTCCCGGCTCCAATGCAGGCGCAGTAACGGCTCTCGGTTCAGATCAAGCGGAAATAGCTGATCCCAGTTGGGTCCGCTTTACTGCGCTGGCGATTTGTGCCTGCGTGGTAAAGGGGGCCTGACTGGGATCAGCTATTTACGCCTGATCCTGAGCGGAGAACCGCTAATGTGCCTGCATTGGAGCCGGGAAGGTAAATATTTACATGGCCAGCAGTTCTAAGCAGGGCTGTGGAGTCTGTACAAAAACCATCAGACACCTCAGTTTATGAAACCACCGACACCGACTCCAGGTACCCAAAATTACTCCGACTCCTCGACTCCCAACTCCACAGCCCTGGTTCTAAGGCAGGGTTCTATTTTTTTTATTTATGCATTTTCATATTAAAATTTGCGTTTGTATGTAAATTTTCACATGGTCTGGAAACCTGCATTAAAAGTTAGCTCACAAATGCGATTATTTTTTATTTTATTTATTTTTTTAATGCAAAAAAAAAATATGCGAAAAACTACACGTCATCTGCCAAAAAGATGAAGAGTTGGGAAAATTAAATTTATTTTTTTGATATGATTTTGTGTTTAAAGGGATACTGTAGGGGGGTCGGGGGAAAATGAGCTGAACTTACCCGAGGCTTCTAATGGTCCCCCGCAGACATCCTATGTTGGCGCAGCCACTCCCCAATGCTCCGGCCCCGCCTCCGGTTCACTTCTGGAATTTCTAACTTTAAAGTCTGAAAACCACTGCGCCTGCACGCCCGTGTCCTCGCTCCCACTGATGTCACCCGGAGTGTACTGCGCAGACACAGACCATACTGGGCCTGCGCTGTGCACTCTTGATGACATCAGCGGAATCGAGGACACGGCAATGCAAGCGCAGTGGTTTTCAGACTTTAAAGTCTGAAATTCCAGAAGTGAACCGGAGGCGGGGCCGGAGCATCGGTGAGTGGCTGCGCCAACACTGGATGTCTGCGGGGGACCATTAGAAGCCCCGGGTAAGTTCAACTCATTTTCCCCTGACCCCCCTACAGTATCCCTTTAAGACTTTCATTATACTCAAAGGGTATACTAGATTGTTGCTTGACATATTTTGGTAAGTTGGCTGGATCAGGTAGTGTTAATTTGCGCTGCTCCCATGTCCCGCAATCACCCGTTTTCCAGAAAAAAAAAAAAAAAGAGATGCCCAATCAGAGCTGGGAGAGGAGGAGTTTTGCAGGAGTACTTCTCCATTTACAGTGGGGGGGGGGTTGCGATCGGCAGCGGCATGTCATGGACCAGGGAACATTCCTCTGTGTCCCATCTGAACCCCCCCCCCCCTCACTGCTTCTTGTATACTTCAATGTTAATGGGAATCAGATAAAAAAAAAAAAAAGCCAGATAATCACCTAAGGAGGGGGGAAGGCTCTGGGTCCTGTAAAGCCTTCCTACTCCCCTCCTGGTCCCATCGTTGCGGCAGCAGCTCCTCCGTTTGAATCCCCTGCTGCGGGGGACTTTGGAACCAGAGTCTTTCCAAAGACAGATGACTCCATAGTGCGCTCGTGCAGGTGTGCCAGAAAGGGGGCTCGTCCCTGCACAGTATGGAACGGTCTGTATTCTGGAGAACTAGGACTCCCGGAGACTTCTGAAGCCTTCTTTCGGTGGCGGAGACAGCTGTATTTAGTTTATAAAAGGTTTTTATTAAATGGTAAAGGTGAACCAAGTCATCAACGGAGCATAGTGCAATCAGAAACAGTTGGATTGACATAAACATAGCCAACATTTACTTACAGTATGATTTGATGACAATCAAAAGGTCAGAGACTACCGTATTTGACCAAATTGGTCAAATACTGATGACAGGGGAGCCAGTGCTGGAACGGAACGGGAGAGGAGCGGGAAGGCCTCTATACTAAACCGACCCCCCCCCCAATGCAGTCCTTCCCCCAGCCTGTGACAATTTTCTGAGTTTCCTCCACACTGCAGTAACAGTCTTGCCACTTCCTTAGACTATCTTGCTCTTTATAGAGTGGTACTTCCAGCTCGAGAAAAGGCTGCTGCCACAGGCTGTAATGTAAATTATGGTTATAGCGGTGCTCAGAGGGTAATTTGGGCCCGGCAAAAAACAGTGCCCAAATAACCCCCCAAAAAATTGCAATTCAGCCGCCAGCAATAGCTGCCAGACGAATTACGTACAGTGGTGTGAAAAACTATTTGCCCCCTTCCTGATTTCTTATTCTTTTGCATGTTTGTCACACTTAAATGTTTCTGCTCATCAAAAACTGTTAAAGTGGACCCAAATTAAAAATACAAGATTTCAGAAATAAAATCTATTTTCTAAATTATAATAATAAATAGCAGCCTTTTTTCAGCTGCATGATGACAAATATAAAATATTTTACATTTATTGGAGAAACCCCTCCCTTCCTTTCATATTGCCGGCAAATAATCCGGCAAACTGGTGGAGTAGATGGTGTCCAGCAAAGGAGGGATTGCTAATGGCTAATGGCTGCCACCTGTATAACCCTAGTTATGCAAAGAGGAGGGTGAAAAGCATGCACTAAGATGCGTATAGGCTTGCAGGAGTGTTTATGTATCTTTGTATGTGTCAGAGAGGTGCAAGTAAATATTCTGAATTCAAAAAATGTTTGGTTTGGGTCCGCTTTAACTATTAGTCAAAGATAACAACATAATTGAACACAAAATGCAGTTTTAAATGATGGTTTGTATTATTTAGTGAGAAAAAAAACTCCAAATCTACATGGCCCTGTGAAAGTGATTGCCCCCCCCCCCCCCCCTTGTTAAAAAATAACTTAACTGTGGTTTATCACACCTGAGTTCAATTTCTGTAGTCACCTCCAGGCCTGATTACTGCCACACCTGTTTCAATCAAGAAATCACTTAAATAGGAGCTATCTGGCACAGAGTAGACCAAAAGCATCTCAAAAGCTAGACATCATGCCAAGATCCAAAGAAATTCAGAAACAAATGAGAACAAAAGTAATTGAGATCTATCAGTCTGGAACTCCAGCGAACCACAGTGAGAGCCATTATCCACAAATGGCAAAAACATGGAACAGTGATGAACCTTCCCAGGAGTGGCTGGCCGACCAAAATTACCCCAAGAGCGCAGAGAAAACTCATCCGAGAGGCCACAAAAGACCCCAGGAAAACATCTAAAGAACTGCAGGCCTCACTTGCCTTAATTAAGGTCAGTGTTCACGACTCCACCATAAGAAAGAGACTGGGCAAAAATGGCCTGCATGGCAGATATCCAAGGTGCAAACCACTGTTAAGCAAAAAGAACATTAAGGCTCGTCTCAATTTTGCTAAAAAAAACATCTCAATGATTGCCAAGACTTTTGGGAAAATACCTTGTGGACCGACGAGACAAAAGTTGAACTTTTTGGACACCTGTTACATCTGGCGTAGAAGTACAAACACAGAACATTTATATTGCGCTTTTCTCCTGGCGGACTCAAAGCGCCAGAGCTGCAGCCACTAGGACGCGCTCTATAGGCAGTAGCAGTGTTAGGGAGACTTGCCCAAGATCTCCTACTAAATAGGTGCTGGCTTACTGAACAGGCAGAGCCAAGATTCGAACCCAGGTCTCCTGTGTCAGAGGCAGAGCCCTTAACCATTACACTATCCAGCCACTCCAAGTAACACAGCATTTCAGCAAAAGAACATCATACCTACAGTAAAATATGGTGGTGCATCTATGCTGATTGTTAAGAGTATTTTCAATGTTGTTTTATGTTAATATTATAACAATGTTACTGTATGAATATGTCCGAAACATATTGTTTGTAAAAATTTTAAAATTCCAATAAAAACGATTGAAATTCAAAAAAAAAAAAAAAAAAAAAAAAAAAAATATGGTGGTGGTGGTAGTGTGATGGTCTGGGGTTGTTTTGCTGCTTCAGGACCTGGAAGGCTTGCTGTGATAGATTGAACCATGAATTCTACTGTCTACCAAAAAATCCTGAAGGAGAATGTCCGGTCATCTGTTCGTCAATTCAAGCTGAAGCGATCTTGGGTGCTGCAGCAGGACAATGACCCAAAACACACCAGCAAATCCACCTCTGAATGGCTGAAGAAAAACAAGACTTTGGAGTAGCCTAGTCAAAGTCCTGACTTGAATCCTATTGAGATGTTGTGGCATGACCTTAAAAAGGCGGTTCATGCTAGAAAACCCTCAAATAAAGCTGAATTACAACAATTCTGCAAAGATGAGTGGGCCAAAATTCCTCCAGAGCGCTGTAAAAGACTAGTTGCAAGTTATCGCAAATGCTTGATTGCAGTTATTGCTGCTAAGGGTGGCCCAACCAGTTATTAGGTTCAGGGGGCAATTTCTTTTTCACACAGGGCCATGTAGGTTTTGTGCTTTTTTTTTGTTTTTTTTTTCTTCTAACTAAACAATAAAAACCATCATTTAAAACTGCATTTTGTGTTCAATTATGTTATCTTTGACTAATAGTTAATGGTTTTTGATGAGCAGAAACATTTTAAGTGTGACAAACATACAAAAGAATAAGAAATCAGGAAGGGGGCAAATAGTTTTTCACACCACTGTATTTTACCCAGAGTCCATCTTGGGCTTAAGGAGGTTTAGTAATCTACACATCGGGAAATTTGCAATAGCAGGGTGAGCCGTTTTTCTTTTTCACCCCGGATTTCCCATCTCCCTTTGTACATTGTGTTACAGCTGACAGATCCCCCCCCAGTCTTTGCAGGGTGCAAACTCCTGTTGTGCTTGCTTTGCCATTGGTTGGGAGAGTGGCTAAAGATCACTAAGCTGGTGATTCCCTCCAGATGATACCCTAGTCAGTCCTCTGTAGATCATATGCTGGCTTCCTGGCAAAGACTAAGCAGACCAATCCCGTAACAGGATATGACATCACGGTACTGCGGGAGTTGTGGCCTGTTTCTACTACACGCAGATTCTGAATGCAGAAAAACTCCAATGAATTCCTATGGGCCTGTTTCCCCTAAACGCAATTTTTCTGATGCAGATTTTCCCATAGGCCTTCATTAGAGTCAGTTTCTCTGCATCCATTCTGCATCCCGTCTGCGCGCAGTGGAAATAGGCCCTTAGGGTTGTTTTCAACTCTGTGCTTTGCTAATGCTACGTACACACTTGCGATAACGATCGTTCCCTAGGAACGATAATTGAAAGACGAACGATACGGCAACGATAGGAATGCAACGATGGGATGCAGCGATCATCATACACATTTTAACGATCGTTCTCGCAGAAAAGAACGATCAGAAGGAAATGTTGCGTACATATTTATATAAAATAAAAAAAAAAACACTAACATGGAGTTACAATAGATACAAATATATGATTGTTACCTTGAAAGCAAAGTTTAATTGAAATGAGCAATGTAACAATCTTTACCTCCGCGCTACAAAGGAAGTACTGAAGCTGGGCAGAATTCCACGCAGGCGCATTGGTCCTTGTAACGATTGTTCTCGGCCGATGTCTGTACACACTATAGTTTTGTAACGATTGTCGGTAGATACGATCCGTCAGGTTGGATATTTCCATCTTCCCAATGTCGTTCTTTTGTCGTTCGTGTTAATGATCGTTGGGTAAAGTTTTTTTCCCCGATTGTCGGCGGAACGATCATTAATTAGCTGTTTCAAACGACCATAGTCGTCAGTGTGTACGCAGCATAACTGTCAACAAAGCACAAGGACACTAATTATGGTTCTGTAATTTCAATCACGTGTTCATGTTTCCACTAGTGCAATCCGATAGGGCCTGATTGCTAACGCCAGTCCTGCATTTTTTGAGTGTTTGGGCTTGTATAGAACATTACATGCAAAGTGAGATACTGTATTTCAAGCCATTATTTGTTATAATGTTGATGATTGTGGCTTACAGCTTATAAGATCCCCAAATCACAATCTTAGAGTATTCGAATATTGTGAAAAGGTTCAATAGTCTAGGCTCCTAGTGTCAGTCTAATCGGCTAATTCATCCAAAACTCCTGCAAAGGGTTCCTATTTTATTTATTAACTTCACCTTTTAAGTTGAATTATTGAAGTAAATGGACTTTTGCACGATAGTCTAATTTTCCCAGTTTCACCTGTAAATATCTGCATCTCTATCTGTTGATTGACTACATATAGAAGCTAAAGAAGCACCATAGTGACCTATAGTAGAATGCAGTAAATTATTAGGCATCAGAAACACTTCCTCTATATACAGTATTGCTGTATATTGGTAAGTAGCCCCGCCCCGCAGTGATTGGGAGGGCGGGGCTGTTAAGCTATGCTGAATTCAGAGCATTCTGGGAGACCTGGTATTAGGAACTCTCAGTAAAAAAAAAAACAAACAAACAAAAAAAAAAAAAACATCCTCCAGAGCTGCAACTGACAGGAATAGAGTGGCCACCTGTGATAGATTTCAGAATGTAAATCAGGGAGAGGAAAGATTTTACAATGGGCAAACAATGGCGGTCATGGTACACTAGGAAGTTCCATTTATTGTCCGCTTGTATAACAATAACAATAACAATAATATTTATATAGCGCTTTTCTCCCTGGGGACTCAAAGCGCTGTGACCCTGCATTATGCAGTCTCAAAGGCTAGGGAAAAGAGGTGAGTTTTTAGCCTTTTTTTAAAGCTGTCCAGAGAAGGAGCCTCTCGTACTGATTGTGGAAGTGAGTTCCATAGAGTAGGGGCTGCATAGGAAAAGGCCCGAGCACCAAATGTTAAGTGCATCCTGGGAATAACCTGGGAATAACCAGCTTCATCTTGTTGGCAGAGCGGAGGGTGCGTGGAGGGGCACGCACCCTCCACGCACCCTCCGTTTGGGTCGCCTCACGGGTGTCTCATTGTAATATTCCTTATGGGAGATGCCAGGTCCTAGCCGACCGTGCAGCAACGCCGATATGGCATCCATTCCTAATGCTTGCAGCTACTTTGACTCTTTTAAAGTCTTTTAAAGGAAACCTGTAATGTGGATAAAAAAAAGTTTCACTTACCTGGGGCTTCTGCCAGCCCCAACTTGGGACACACGATCCAGTCCCCGCCATTATGTCAAGGCTAAAAAAAAGTGCACTAGAGTTCCATTTAAAGTGTTTTTTGTAGTGAAAAATAGTACCCCTGGAGGGTATTTACCTAGGTAAGGTTTAAGCTGGCCATACACTAGGCCGATTCCCCGCCGATCGACAGCAGATTCGATCACTGGGATCGAATCTGCTGTCAAATCGTTAACGTTAACCCGAAATAGATCGATCCCGTCAATCGCTCCGTGCAGGAAATTACCGTCGATCGCCCGCGGGTAGGGAGCGCGTCGCTAGCGGCGTTCGAGTGCCCACCGACCGACACAATACAGCTGCAATACATTACCTGCTCCGCCGGCGCGACTCCCCTGGTCTCCGCTGCTCCGTCTCTGCGCTGGGCTCCGGATCCAGCAGGCTTCACTTCTTCCTGTCCCTACTGTTTAAACTTCCCCCAGACAGGAAGAAGTGAAGCCTGCCGGACCCGGAGACCAGGCCAGAACAGAGAAGAAGAAAGCGGAGACCTGGGGAGCCGCGCCGGCCGGAGCAGGTAATGCATGCGGGGTGGGGGTGGGGGGGGGGGCGGCACCACCACCACAGATTGTGATCGGTTTCAGGCTGAAATCGATACACAATCTGTTTGCAGTAAAGGTAGCCATACGATCCCTCTATGATCAGATTCGATCACAGAGGGATCTATCTGTTGGTCGAATCTGATGGCAAATCGACCAGTGTATGGCTACCTTAAGCCTCTGGATCCTAATGAGGCTTCCCCTGTCCTCCCCTCTGCCCCGTTCCAAGATCTTGTTGCTGCTTGTCGACAACTCAGGTTTGCGCACTAGCACCGCCCCTCTCGGCTTCCTTCAGAGAAAGCCAGGGCTGCACAGTTGCATGGAGCCGGTTTGGCTCAGCTACTTCCACCAGAGCCCGGGCGGGAATGGTGCGCAGGGAGGCCACTCTTCAGGAGTCCCAGCGCTGGCTCAGGGCTGCAGAGGACGACAAGGGAAGCCTCTTTAGGATCCAAAGGCTCCCCCCTCCCGAGGCACGTCTCCGATTTTTCACAGGTTTACGTTAAAGCGAACCTGAACTCAGATCTTCTTCTTATTATTATTATTATTTATATAGCGTCAACATATTCCACAGCACTTTACAAAGCACATTAAGACAACACGGGGAACGTAGGTACAACCAAAAAATAAATATACAGCAGAGTCTCAAGCAGCACAGATATTGCAACCAAAACAGTAAACATTAGGAGGATGACCCTGCCCTTGCGAACTTGCAATATAAAGACTAGTGGGAGATGCACTAGGTAAGGAGACATGGGGGGAATGGATGAGGCAGTGAGCCTTTGCCTCTGATTACACTGTGAACAGATAAGTAAACAGGGGCTAAACCATATTATAAGCTTGTCTGAAAAGGTGTGTTTTAGGAGTGCGTTTGAAGATGTCCAGGTTTGGAGCATGACGTACAGGCTGTGGAAGAGAGTTCCAGATGAGGGGTGGTGCTCGTGTAAAGTCCTGGATACGAGCATGAGGAGGAGATCAGCTTAGAGGCCAGGAGAATTTCTTGGGAGGAGCGAAGGTTGCGGGAGGGACAATATCTTCCTCTCTGTTCCAGAAGATAATTATAGCATAAGTTTTAAAGCGATATTGTCACCATAAATAACATATGTCAACAGCAACTGGTCTGAGTGTATTAAGTGATAAAGATGCTAATCCTGCATTCAAAACTTGATAAACTTTTTCTGCTGTTATGGCTACCACATACCTTAGGAGCACTGGCCCTTTAATAGTCCGTGCCAAACAGTTGCATGATGGGGTCTTTTTATCTATAATATATGCCTCCTCTTCCCCTTAGTTCCCTCTCCTTCTAATGACGTAAGACAGTGCACATTCTTGTATAGACCTCAGTGGGAGTGTCTGAAGACTCTGGGAGGAGGGCGGGTAACGAATACACAATTAGCAAGAGGGGAAAAAAGTGAGAGGAAATTATGTGAGGAGGTGGTCAAAGGTAACACAGATGGAAACTGTCTAGAATAGGATTCTCTACTTTTCCTTTATAAAATTCACAGGCATCATAACGTGGACAGTGCAATACATCTGTTATGTAAGTAGAAGTAGTATTTATCTACTTATGTATTTGTTTTTTATTTCTAGCTTAACATGGGTGTCGCTTGTTCTTTAAGTGCCAATGGAGTGAAATGGAGTGTAGGATCCATACCTTGGAGTTGAGAGGGAAATCACTTGAACTTCTTCACAAAAGGATTCGCACCATCCGAATTTACAAAACTTCATTCAATCTTCATAAAATGTTATTCAGTCTAAGCTTTTAAATGATTTTATGAAGATTGAATAAAGTTTTGTAAATTCGGATGGTGAGGATCCTTTTGTGAAGATGTTCTAAAAGATAAGAAAAGGTATAATAACCTTTAAAGTACTCCTGTACTGATAGACCTGCAAAAAAAAAAAAAAAAAAAGCAAAGCACCACCGCACAACGCACCTGCTCCTCGATCTCTTTGCTGCCTTCTCCGCCTTGTTAGTTTTCCCATTCCACCTCTGCGTCCCCAGTATCCGCCGGCATCTTCACCGCTATGGCGCTGACCCAGAAGTAATCCGAAAGTACTTATGAGTCAGCGCTATAGCAGTGGAGATGCCAGCTGATAGGAGCGGACATGGTTGCCATATGGGAGAGCTGACAAGGCGTAAAAGACAGCAGAGGGATCCAGGAGTAGGTGGGTTTTTGCAGGTCTTAAAGAGGAACTTCAGCCTAAACAAACATACTGTCATTAAGTTACATTAGTTATGTTAATTAAAATAGGTAATATAATCTCTTACCCACCCTGTTTTAAAAGAACAGGCAAATGTTTGTGATGTCATGGGGGCAGCCATCTTTTTCATGGGGGCAGCCATCTTTTTGGTTAAAAGGAGGTGACAGGGAGCATGAGACACAGTTCCATCTTTCCTGTGTCCTGATCACCCCTCCCAGCTGCGCACGCTAGGCAACGACAACATCAGAAATCCCATCATGCTTTTCACAGCATCAGGGGAAAAATGCCCGGGCAGTTTTCTTTGATGGGGCGGAGCTTAGCTAAAATGAGGCTTTGGTAGGAAAAACAAAGTTCTGATGCCGTGAAACTGTTAAAGAAACACCAAGCCTTTTCAGTGCTGCTGAGTAGATTTTTAGTCTGGAGGTTCACTTTAACCTCTTCAGGACCACAGTCTCCTGTTTTATGAATTTTTAGGTTTTTTTATATTCAAATTACCCTCCCTCCCTCCCCGTCTGCCTATCACAGCGGATCGCTTTTGAGTCCCCCAGAGGGACAGCCATGTCACACGGCTGTCCCCTGTACAGCGCTGAAAGTTCTGATGCCGTGAAACTGTTAAAGAAACACCAAGCCTTTTCAGTGCTGCTGAGTAGATTTTTAGTCTGGAGGTTCACTTTAACCTCTTCAGGACCACAGTCTCCTGTTTTATGAATTTTTAGGTTTTTTTATATTCAAATTACCCTCCCTCCCTCCCCGTCTGCCTATCACAGCGGATCGCTTTTGAGTCCCCCAGAGGGACAGCCATGTCACACGGCTGTCCCCTGTACAGCGCTGCTGCCGATCGCAGCGCTGTAAATGTAAATAGACGGCGGGTACGCTGTCTAACAGTCTCCCGAGCGGCAATCCGCTCAGCCCATCAAGCAGGAGATGCGCACGATCTCCTGCAAAACAGAGCCCCAGGACTTTACACCGATCAGCGTTAGGAGGTCCTGGACCTGCCGCCGCGGCCACGCCCATCGGCTTGACGCGGTCGGCAAGTAGTTAAAATGTCGGCGGTGCGAGGGGCCGTGATCGGGGAGAATAACTGCCATTTCCTCCTCCCCCATATTTAATGTTCTAGTCAGTCAGAGTTTGGTTGGCTAGAACGGGGACCACTGGGTGCACTGAACTGAGAGAATGATGCTGTGACAAATGTTCTAACAAGTGCACCTACTGTATATTAACCTATTTTGGTTCCTGGACGTAGAAACTACGTCCAGGAACCATGTGCGCTACCGCGCGCCCCCGCAACCGATCGCGCGCGTGCACGCGCACTCCTGGCCGCGGATTCGGTAGCCAGGGAATCAATGTATCGGGCTATGGTGCCCGATCACTGATTCCTCTCCCCCGCTGAAAAAGCGACAGCTTCTCTCGGAAGCTGCGCCTTTTCTGGCCGTTCCCTGCCCGATGCGCCACTCTAAGCGTGTGTTACGCTTAGAGTGACGTCATGTAAACAAACTCATGGCCGCCATCTTGTGGCCAAAAAGTAATACTACAAACTGAAAATAAAAATACATTAAAATGAACACACATTTACATTATAAGTTTATTGTTTACCCCCCACCCTCCCAAAACTACCCAAATAAAATGTTTACTATAAAAAAAAAAAAAAAAAAAAAAAAAAAAATTACAATAAAAAAAAAAAACATGTAAATATTTACCTAAGGGTCTAAACTTTTTAAATATCAATGTAAAGATGAAATATTTCTATATTTTTTTTTTATTTTAAACTAATAGTGATAGATGCAAAATGGAAAAAATGCACCTTTATTTCCAAATAAAATATTGTCGCCATACATTGTGATAGGGACATAATTTTAACGGTGTAATAACCGGGACATATGGGCAAATACAATACGTGAGTTTTAATAATGGAGGCATGTATTATTTTAAAACTACAATGGCTGAAAACTGAGAAATAATGAATTTTTCCATTTTTTTCTTATTCTTCCTGTTAAAATGCGTTTACAGTAAAGTGGCTCTTAGCAAAATGTACCCCCCAAAGAAAGCCTAATTGGTGGCGGAAAAAACAAGATATAGATCAGTTCATTGTGATAAGTAGTGATAAAGTTATAGGCTAATGAATGGGAGGTGAACATTTCGCTCGTGAAAACCACGGAACCTGAATGGGTTAACCACTTCAGCCTACAGTGTTCACCTTATGCATTCGAGCATCTCTCACCTCCCATTCATTCTCCAATAACTTTATCACTGCTTATCACAATTAAATGATCTATATCTTGTTTTTTCCGCCACTAATTAGGCTTTCTTTGGGTGATACATTTTGCTAAGCATTATTTTATTCTAAATCCATTTTAACAGGAAGATGAACCTATTTTGGTTCCTGGACGTAGAAACTACGTCCAGGAACCATGTGCGCTCCCGTGGCCTATCGCGCGCGTGCACACGCGCTCCCGGACGCGGATCGTTAGCCCAGAAATCAGTGAATCGGGCCATGGTGCCCGATCGCTGATTCCTCTCCCCCGTAGAAAAAGCGACAGCTTCTCTTGGAAGCTTCGCTTTTTCTGGCTCTTGCGTCCCCATGCGTCTCTCTAAGCGTATGTTACGCTTAGAGTGACGTCATGTAAGCAAACTCATGGCCGCCATCTTGTGGCCAAAAAGTAAAACTACAACTAAAAGTAAAAAAAAAATAAAACTCAACACACATTAACATTATAAAACTACTGTTTACATCCCACCCTCCCAAAAATACCCAAATAAAATGTTTAATATTACTTGGACTTTGCAAAGGCCTTCGACACTGTTCCCCACAAAAGTCTGGTGCAAAAGTTGAGGATGCAAGGGCTGGGGAAGAGTCTGTGTGCATGGATAGGGACCTGGCTAATGGACAGAAAACAAAGAGTTGTGGTCAATGGATCGTACTCAAAATGGGAGACTGTTAGCAGTGGGGTTCCACAGGGGTCTGTACTGGGTCCGGTGCTCTTCAATTTATTTATTAATGACCTAGTAGATGCAGTAGTGAGCAATGTTGCTATTTTTGCAGATGATACCACATTGTGCAGAATCATCAACTCTCAGGAAGATAGTGTCATATTGCAACAGGATCTGGATAGGATGGCTATATGGGCACATACATGGCAGATGAAATTCAATGTTGAAAAATGTAAAGTCATGCATTTTGGACGTACTAATGGTCTAGCACCATACAAAATAAATGGGATACAGTTGGGGACATCAAACTTAGAGAAGGACTTAGGAGTACTCATCGACAACAAGTTAAATAATCGTACTCAATGCAAAGCCGCTGCAGCTAAAGCTAACAAAATTTTGGGATGCATTAAAAGGGAAATAAAAACTCGAGATGCTAGCATAATAATGCCCGTTTAACTCTCTAGTAAGGCCACATCTGGAATATGGAATTCAGTTCTGGGCACCACATTACAAAAAAGATATTGCAGTTTTAGAGCAGGTGCAGAGACGAGCAACAAAATTGATACGTGGGATGGAAGGTCTCGCTTA
The DNA here is from genome assembly GCF_040937935.1 of Hyperolius riggenbachi. Lineage (NCBI taxonomy): Eukaryota > Metazoa > Chordata > Amphibia > Anura > Hyperoliidae > Hyperolius > Hyperolius riggenbachi. Next base: position 52,306,550 of record NC_090646.1, read on the forward strand.
CCAAGAAAGGTTAGATAAACTGGGTTTATTTAGTCTAGAGAAAAGACGCCTTAGAGGAGATCTAATTAACATGTATAAATACATCAGAGGGCAATATAATAGCTTGGCGGATGAGCTTTTTGTCCCTAGGCCTTCTCAAAGGACTAGAGGACATGATCTGCGCATGGAGGAAAAACGTTTTAGCCATTTATTTAGGAAAGGGTTCTTTACAGTAAGAGTGATTAAGATGTGGAATGCATTGCCACAGGAAGTCGTTATGGCAAACTCTATACCTGCATTTAAAGGGGGCTTAGATGCTTTCCTTGCGTTGGAAGACATCCATGGCTACAATTACTAGGTTATGCCTAATAAAGTTGATCCAGGGATTTTATCTGATTGCCATCTGGAGTCGGGAAGGAATTTTTCCCTCTTGGAGCTAATTGGACCATGCCTTGTAAGGGTTTTTTCGCCTTCCTCTGGATCAACAGGGATATGTGAGGGAGCAGGCTGGTGTTGTACTTTGTACTGGTTTAACTAGATGGACGTATGTCTTTTTTTCAATCAAAATAACTATGTAACTATGTATGTTACTATGTAATATATTAAAAAAAACAAAAACACATTACAATAAAAAAAAAATGTAAATATTTACCTAAGGGTCTAAACTTTTTAAATATCAATGTAACGATGAAATATTTCTGTATTTTTTTTTTTAAACTTGTAAATAGTGATAGATGCAAAATGGAAAAAATGCACCTTTATTTCCAAATAATATATTGTTGTCATGCATTGTGATAGGGACATAATTTTAACGGTGTAATAACCGGGGCATATGGGCAAATACAATACGTGAGTTTTAATTATGGAGGCATGTATTATTTTAAAACTATAATGGCTGAAAACTGAGAATTTTTTTTCAGTTTTTTTCTTATTCTTCCTGTTAAAATGCATTTACAGTAAAGTGGCTCTTAGCAAAATGTACCCCCCAAAGAAAGCCTAATTGGTGGCAGAAAAAACAAGATATAGATCAGTTCATTGTGATAAGTAGTAATAAAGTTATAGGCTAATGAATGGGAGGTGAACATTGCTCAAGTGAAAACGACGGAACGCGAATGGGTTAAGAAAGAAATGGAAAAAAATGCATTATTTCTCAGTTCTTGCCCATTATATTTTGAAATTAATACATGCTACCGTAATTAAAACCTATGTATTTTATTTGCCCATTTGTCCCAGTTATTACACCGTTTAAATTATATCCCTATCACAATTTATAGTGCCAATATTTTATTTGGAAATAAAGGTGCATTTTTTTAATTTGCGTCCATCACTATTTAGAAGCTTATAATGTAAAAAATTATATTAATATACTCTCTTGACGTGCATATTCAAAAAGTTCAGACCCTTAGGTAACTATTTATGTGTTTGTTTGTTTTTTTAATTGTAATTTTTTTTTAAAAAAATTTAATTACAAATTTTATTTGGGTAATTTTTGGTGTGGGAGGTAAACAGCTAATTTGAAATGTAATTGAATGTTTTTATTTAATAAAAAATATGTGGGTGTAGTTTTATCCTGGAAGCAAACGATCGCTCTTGCAGGAAGCATTAGGAGGACAGGAAAGCAGAAAGTTTTTCTGCGGGGGACTTAGATCAGTAAATGGGAATTATATTCCCATTCATTTATCTCGGGGCTAACTGCAGGCGGCGCGAGTGTGCACGGGAGCACGTGCGATCGCGCGCACTGGCAGCAGCTCAGTCAATCTGGACGGATATATTCGGCCAGATAGGCTTAAGTGGTTAAACAATCCCCCCCCTCTCGGTTCAGGGGGTACTTTAAAGCAAAACATTTCTTTATTTACAGCTGAAACAAATTGTGCTATTTAATACATCTGCAGTGTCTACTTCCTGCTTTCATGGAAGCAGACATAGAGTTAACATCCTGTGTTTACAAATTGGCTACTCTCCCGAGGCAGCCCAGTTTCCTGAGCTGACATAGCTGAGAGATCAACTAGCTTTTGTGATTAGTCACAGGGGAGGGTGAATTAGACAAGCTAAAACGTACATATATCTACGCCACTGGTGGTGCAAGCTGGGTGCAGGGTGAGCTGAATGACTGCTCGCCCAGCTGCTGCTCAAATCCTCTGCGGCGTAAAATACTGTTCCCCCTCTGAGATGTCGCAGCTCGGAAGGAGATGCAATTCAGGGTATTGCGATTACCGGAACCCTCAATTACCCTTACGGGTCAGAGTCGAGGAGTCGGAGCCATTTTGGGTATCTGGAGTCTGAATCGGTGGTTTCATAAACTGATAAGTCGGAGTTGGATGATTTTTGTACCGACGCCACAGCCCTGGCTGTATCACTGTGATTAGATTAATTCCAGTTGTCGTCCTTTCATAAACTGAGGAGAGGGGGGGTCAGGATGATTTTTGTACCAAATCCACAGACCTGGTATTAGACTAATGGTGGCCACTAATGATCCAGTCTTTTTCATCCAATCTTACCATTTCTATGTAATATAAGGTAACTGCCTGAAGTATCCATTCAGTATATTCACTCAACTTACCCTTATACTACATAGATTTGGTAAGATTGGATGAAAAAGATTGGATAATTAGTGGCCACCATAAGGAGTTGAGGAGCCATTTTGGCTACCTGGAGTCGGAATCTTTGGTTTCATAAACCGAGGATTTGGAGTTGGAGGATTTTTGTACCGACTCCACAGCCCTGACTACTACGGCGGCAAGTAGTTTTAGCGCACAGTTTTTTGTCTCTGTACGCCAAAACCACCTGCTTCGAGGCTAAACTTTCTAAATACATACCGGGTGCATTTCTCTGTTTTCCTTCTGGCCCGTGCAAGAGTTCAGGTCCTCTTTAAATACAAGTTTGCCAATTGGAATGTGTTTCTTTCCATGACACACAACTCACTCTGGCCGTTGTGCGTCCCAGGCCCTCTCCAGAATCAGGCTTTTCATGTTCAGAGAAGGAATGAAATATGTCCCTTATTAAAGCATCATCTGTTAGACATTATCAGGGTGGCTAATAACTACTCTTCACTATTACTGGATTCCTCTTGCTCTGTCCTCGCAGTGTTAACAAACTCACTGACGAGTTAGCAGCGCCAGGCGGGAGGAGGGGTACCCCTCCAGATTAATACCACTTGCGGGGCTCAGAGAACAGATAATCAAGCTGTCAGCTCCCATTCTTCGGCTATTAATTGATTCCATGGATGCCGAGTAGCAAACTGAAGTGACCCTGCGCTCCCCCTGCGTATGTCCTCTCCAGCATGGGAGCTCTGGCAGGGGGAGCCCGAGATCTTTCCCTGCGCTCTAGCCTTAGGTTTGTACGCAGCTGAACCCTGCCCCCGTGCCGACCTCCATAGCGTGCGCTCTGCAGGTAAATTTCCAGAACCGTGGGGTCACGGCAAGCTCTCGTACATATTTACATAGATAACTAGCTTGATGAAACCCCACGTCTGTCTTATCCAGCCTCTAACACACTCCAGCTGTTCTGGTGCATAACAAGGCAAAACAATCCCGAATAGCAACAGCGGCCAGTCCTGCCACAGATGGAGCAACCTATCGCCATGCTGTCTTTTTCTAATCATAGCTACATGTTAATCATTTTTTTTATAAAATTCCATGATTGATTTTGCTGCAACTGTTGTACAACAGCATTTGCAGTTTTGCTACATGTACACTAGATGGCAGTGAAGGGATTACTGCTGTTAGATTTTGATACTTAGTTTCTCTTTCTACTGTACTTCTGCTGTTCTTGTTCCTTGCTGTGTTTAATTCATACCTTCCAAGTTTAAAAGTGAGTATGTTCTGCTTAAAGGGACTCTGAGCTGATAAATTAAAAATATTTTATACATACCTGGGGCTTCCTCCAACCCCATCCACTCCGATCGCTCCCACACCGCCGCTGTCCGCTGTCTGCAGCTTCGGGAACTGGGTCCCGTCTGACGTCAGTCGCGGCCAGTCTATGCAGGAGAAGTGCGCCCTCTACATCTCTCCAGCGGTTGCTGCAGAGATACGCAAACAGCACACTTATCTTACACTAGACAGGCTCCGACTGACAGAAGTGCGGGGACCCGGTTCCCAAAGCTGCAGGCAGCGGAGGATGGCTGCATCGGAGATGATGGGGCTGGAGGAAGCCCCAGGTAGTTATAAAATCTTTTTAATTTATCAGCTCTGGTACACTTTAAAGCAGCAGGGACAGCCACATTATCCCAGGAAAAAAAAAGCAAACAAAAACCGCATAAGTAGATAAATACTTGTTCTACTTACATAACTGATGTATTGTACTGTCCACATTTTGATTTCAGTGAATTTTATATAGTAATTAAATGTAACTGTCAAACATTTTCCATCTTTACTGCTTGTGACTGAAGCCAATCCTGATGTCATTTCCTCCTAGAAACTGCACCGTCATATTTAGCATGCTTTGTAAACACATGCAAGCACCGCATGGATCATATTTCAGCAGCTTCTCCCTTCTCCGCCTTGTGTCGCACTGAACTGCCCCCAGCCAATCAGTGAGGAGCAGGAATGTGGGAGAGGAGATAAGCTTCCCTCTCCTCGCCAATGTACCAAATAGAGCCAAGGCTGACTGAGATAAGATTTATCACAGCAGAAACATGTATTATTATATTGGAATGCTTGCAATGCTTGCAGCGCAGGGACAGGTTGTAGACTGCATAATAAACACAACAGTGGGTAAATAAAATTAGATTTTATAGCTGACAACTTGCTTTAACCACTTAAGGACTGCAGTCATAAAACCCCTTAAGGACCAGAGCCTTTTTTTTCCATTCGGACCACTGCAGCTTTCACGGTTTATTGCTCAGTCATACAACCTACCACCTAAATGAATTTTACCTCCTTTTCTTGTCACTAATACAGCTTTCTTTCGGTGCTATTTGATTGCTGCTGCGAGTTTTACTTTTTATTATATTCATCAAAAAAGACATGAATTTTGTCAAAAAAATGACTTTTTTAACCTTCTGTGCTGACATTTTTCAAATAAAGTAAAATTTCCTATACATTTGAGCGTGAAAGTTATTCTGCTACATGTCTTTGATAAAAAAAAAAAAACATTCAGTGTATATTTATTGGATTGGGTAAGTTATAGCGTTTACAAACTATGGTGCCAAAAGTGAATTTTCCCATTTTCAAGCACGGTTTAGGGCCCCTAAAATGCCAGGGCAGTATAGGAACCCCACAAGTGACCCCATTTTAGAAAGAAGACACCCCAAGGTATTCCGTTAGGAGTATGGTGAGTTCATAGAAGATTTTTTTTTTTTGTCACAAGTTAGCGGAAAATGACACTTTGTGAAAAAAAAAAACAATACATATCAATTTCCGCTAACTTGTGACAAAAGATAAAATCTTCTATGAACTCACCATACTCCTAACGGAATACCTTGGGGTGTCTTCTTTCTAGAATGGGGTCATTTGTGGGGTTCCAATACTGCCCTGGCATTTTAGGGGCCCTAAACCGTGAGGAGTAGTCTTGAAACCAAATGTCGCAAAATGACCTGTGAAATCCTAAAGGTACTCATTGGACTTTGGGCCCCTTAGCGCAGTTAGGGTGCAAAAAAGTGTCACACATGTGGTATCGCCGTACTCAGAAGAAGTAGTATAATGTGTTTTGTGGTGTATTTTTACATATAACCATGCTGGGTGGGAGAAATATCTCTGTAAATGACACATTTTTGATTTTTTTTTTACACACAATTGTCCATTTACAGAGAGATTTCTCCCACCCAGCATGGGTATGTGTAAAAATACACCACAAAACACATTATACTACTTCTGAGTATGGCGATACTACATGTGTGACACTTTTTTGCAGCCTAGGTGCGCTAAGGGGCCCAACGTCCTATTCACAGATCATTTTGAGGCATTTGTTTTCTAGACTACTCCCCACGGTTTAGGGCCCCTAAAATGCCAGGGCAGTATAGGAACCCCACAAGTGACCCCATTTTAGAAAGAAGACACCCCAAGGTATTCCGTTAGGGGTATGGTGAGTTCATAGAAGATTTTATTTTTTGTCACAAGTTAGTGAAAAATGACACTTTGTGAAAAAAACAATAAAAATCCAATTTCCGCTAACTTTTGACAAAAAATAAAATCTTCTATGAACTCATCATACACCTAACAGAATACCTTGGGGTGTCTTCTTTCTAAAATGGGGTCACTTGTGGGGTTCCTATACTGCCCTTGCATTTTACAGGCCCAAAACTGTGAGTAGTCTGGAAACCAAATTTCTCAAAATGACTGTTCAGGGGTATAAGCATCTGCAAATTTTGATGACAGGTGGTCTATGAGGGGGCGAATTTTGTGGAAACGGTCATAAGCAGGGTGGCCTCTTAGATGACAGGATGTATTGGGCCTGATCTGATGGATAGGAGTGCTAAGGGGGGTGACAGGAGGTAATTGATGGGTGTCTCAGGGGGCGGTTAGAGGGGAAAATAGATGCAATCAATGCACTGGGGAGGTGATCGGAAGGGGGTCTGAGGGGGATCTGAGGGTTTGGCCGAGTGATCAGGAGCCCACACGGGGCAAATTAGGGCCTGATCTGATGGGTAGGTGTGCTAGGGGGTGACAGGAGGTGATTTATGGGTGTCTCAAGGTGTGATTAGAGGGGGGAAATAGATGCAAGCAATGCACTAGCGAGGTGATCAGGGCTGGGGTCTGAGGGCGGTCTGAGGTGTGGGCGGGTGATTGGGTGCCCGCAAGGGGCAGATTAGGATCTAATCTGATGGGTAACAGTGACAGGTGGTGATAGGGGGTGATTGATGGGTAATTAGTGGGTGTTTAGAGGAGAGAAGAGATGTAAACACTGCACTTGGGAGGTGATCTGATGTCGGATCTGCGGGCGATCTATTGGTGTGGGTGGGTGATCAGATTGCCCGCAAGGGGCAGGTTAGGGGCTGATTGATGGGTGGCAGTGACAGGGGGTGATTGATGGGTGGCAGTGACAGGGGGGGATTGATGGGTGATTGACAGGTGATCAGTGGGTTATTACAGGGAATAACAGATGTAAATATTGCACTGGCGAATTGATAAGGGGGGGTCTGAGGGCAATCTGAGCGTGTGGGCGGGTGATTGGGTACCCGCAAGGGGCAGATTAGGGTCTAATCTGATGGGTAACAGTGACAGGTGGTGATAGGGGGTGATTGATGGGTAATTAGTGGGTGTTTAGAGGAGAGAATAGATGTAAACAATGGATTTGGGAGGTGATCTGATGTCGGATCTGCGGGCGATCTATTGGTGTGGGTGGGTGATCAGATTGCCCGCAAGGGGCAGGTTAGGGGCTGATTGATGGGTGGCAGTGACAGGGGGTGATTGATGGGTGGCAGTGACAGGGGGTGATTGACAGGTGATCAGTGGGTATTACAGGGAAGAACGGATGTAAATAATGCACTGGCGAATCGATAAGGGGGGGTTTGAGGGCAATCTGAGCGTGTGGGCGGGTGATTGGGTGCCCGCAAGGGTCTAATCTGATGGGTAACAGTGACAGGTGGTGATAGGGGGTGATTGATGGGTGATTGATGGGTAATTAGTGGGTGTTTAGAGGAGAGAATAGATGTAAACGATGGATTTGGGAGGTGATCTGATGTCGGATCTGTGGGCGATCTATTGGTGTGGGTGGGTGATTAGATTGCCCGCAAGGGGCAGGTTAGGGGCTGATTGATGGGTGGCAGTGACAGAGGGTGATTGACGGGTGATTGACGGGTGATTGACGGGTGAATGACGGGTGAATGACGGGTGATCAGGGAGGATAGATGCATACAGTACACAGGGGGGGGGGGGAGGGTCTGGGGGGGGTCTGGGGAGAATCTGTGGGGTGGGGGGGTGATCAGGAGGGAGCAGGGGGCAGTTTAGGGACTAAAAAAAAAATAGCGTTGACAGATAGTGACAGGGAGTGATTGATGGGTGATTAGGGGGGTGATTGTGTGCAAACGGTGGTCTGGGGGGTGGGCGGGGGGGGGGGGTCTGAGGGGTACTGTGGGCGATCAGGGGGCAGGGGGGGGCAGATCAGTGTGTTTGGGTGCAGACTAGGGTGGCTGCAGCCGGCCCTGGTGGTCCCTCGGACACTGGGACCACCAGGGCAGGAGGCAGCCTGTATAATACACTTTGTAAACATTACAAAGCGTATTATACGCTTCCTATCCGGCGATCATCGGGTTAACAACCCGCCGGCGCTTCCGATTGGCCGGCGGGTTGACGTCGTGGGTGGGCGGAGCCTATAGCCGGGGATGCGCGCGCATCCCAGCGTGCGATCCCCGGCCAAAGAGTGCCCCAGGACCTGACGCCATTCTGCGTTACGTGGTCCTGGGGCTGCCACTTTGCCGCCGCCAATATGAAGTAGGCGGTCGGCAAGTGGTTAAAGTGTACCTGAGATGAAACAAAGAAAATCATACATACCTGGGGCTTCCTCCAGCCCTTTGTGGCCTGATCGTTCCCTCAGTGCTTTCTCCACCCCCTGGGTCCTCTGTAAGGGCTCCTCAGTAACTCCGGCCATTCAGGCCGGTCGGCGCCTGCGCAATGGGCAGGAGAGTTCTGCGCCTGTGCAGTAGTACTGTGCAGGTGCACCATGGGTACACTGCTAGGCTGCACATGCGCAGTAAGCCCCGACTCCCGAAGTTACCGGGAGCTCTTACGGGGGACCCAGGAGATGGTGCACGGCGCAGAGAGAGCGAGGAAGCCTCAGGAATATATGATTTTTTTGTTGTTGTCTCAGGTTCTCTTTAAAGTGGAACTAAACTCAGAACTTCCTCTCTGGTGTAAAACATTGGCCACCGCTGGATAACCTTTATGGGGATTTTTTTTTTATTATTGTGATTTTTAAAAGAGTAAACACAGTTGTTTGACAATAAATTGCTTCAGCCAACCACTAGCTATGAGTAAAAGAAAGGATTGTGTTCTCATTCTAGGAAAATAAATCCTAAATTCTGCCAAGGTATTTAAACATATGAGCTAAACTGTAAATGTGGAATGAAGACTTTTCATTGTGCGTTGTGCAAGAGTTCCGTTCACTTTAAGCCCAACTGCATGATTTACATATTTTTCAGCATGGGGCATAAGGCGCTCCGGACTAATATACCCCTCACTGATTTTGTAAGCTTGTCCAATGACAAAGAAATGATAAGTCTCAGAACAGTATCATTTCAATGGTAGGTTTATTTTAACAGTGGCAGATAGCACATCAAAAGGAAAATCGAAAAAATAACCTTAAATAAAAGATAGCAACTGATTTGCATTTCATTGAGTGAAATAAGTTTTTGAACCCCTACCAACCATTAAGGGCCCGTTCACACTGCACGCGTTTCCAGCCGCGTTTTGGAAACGCGTGCAGGTGGCCAAAACGCACGACATCAGACATTGCATAGAGTGCAATGTCTGATGTTCACACAGCATGCGTTCCGGACCTGTGCGGTCCGGGAACGCATGCTGCACGCAGATTTTACAAAAACGCGCGGCTGTCCCATTCACTTTTCAGTGATGGGATCAGCCACGCAACGCATACGAACGCGGACATACGCGTTGCGGTCCGCATTTTGTAGTCTGAACGGGCCCTAAGAGTTCTGGCTCCCACAGAGTGGTTAGACACTTCTACTCAATTAGTCACCCTCATTAAGGACACCTGTCTTAACAAGTCACCTGTATAAAAGACACTTGTCCACAGAATCAATCAATCAAGCAGACTCCAAACTCTCCAACATGGGAAAGACCAAAGAGCTGTCCAAGGATGTCAGAGACAAAATTGTAGACCTGCACAAGGCTGGAATGGGCTACAAAACCATTAGCAAGAAGCTGGGAGAGAAGGTGACAACTGTTGGTGCGATTGTTCGAAAATGGAAGGAGCACAAAATGACCATCAATCGACCTCGCTCTGGGGCTCCACGCAAGATCTCACCTCGTGGGGTGTCAATGGTTCTGAGAAAGGTGAAAAAGCATCCTAGAACTACACGGGAGGAGTTAGTGAATGACCTCAAATTAGCAGGGACCACAGTCACCAAGAAAACCATTGGAAACATTTTACACCGCAATGGATTAAAATCCTGCAGGGCTCGCAAGGTCCCCCTGCTCAAGAAGGCACATGTGCAGGCCCGTCTGAAGTTTGCCAATGAACACCTGAATGATTCTGTGAGTGACTGGGAGAAGGTGCTGTGGTCTGATGAGACCAAAATAGAGCTATTTGGCATTAACTCAACTTGCTGTGTTTGGAGGAAGAAAAATGCTGCCTATGACCCCCAAAACACCGTCTGCACCGTCAAGCATGGGGGTGGAAACATTTTGCTTTGGGGGTGTTTTTCTGCTAAGGGCACAGGACAACTTAATCGCATTAACGGGAAAATAGACGGAGCCATGTATCGTGAAATCCTGAACGACAACCTCCTTCCCTCTGCCAGGAAACTGAAAATGGGTCGTGGATGGGTGTTCCAGCACGACAATGACCCAAAACATACAGCAAAGGCAACAAAGGAGTGCCTCAAGAAGAAGCACATTAAGGTCATGGAGTGGCCTAGTCAGTCTCCGGACCTTAATCCAATAGAAAACCTATGGAGGGAGCTCAAGCTCAGAGTTGCACAGAGACAGCCTCGAAACCTTAGGGATTTAGAGATGATCTGCAAAGAGGAGTGGACCAACATTCCTCCTAAAATGTGTGCAAACTTGGTCATCAATTACAAGAAACGTTTGACCTCTGTGCTTGCAAACAAGGGTTTTTCCACTAAGTATTAAGTCTTTTATTGTTAGAGGGTTCAAAAACTTATTTCACTCAATGAAATGCAAATCAGTTGCTATCTTTTATTTAAGGTTATTTTTTTGATGTGCTATCTGCCACTGTTAAAATAAACCTACCATTGAAATGATACTGTTCTGAGACTTTTCATTTCTTTGTCATTGGACAAACTTACAAAATCAGTGAGGGGTCAAATAATTATTTCCCCCACTGTGTGTGTGTGTGTGTGTGTGTGTGTGTGTGTGTGTGTATATATATATATATATATATATATATATATATATATATATATATATATATATATATATATATATATGTATATAATATATAAACATGGAGCAGCAGCATCTTGTGGATGTTCTCCCCAATTCATGTATGGCCTTCGGTCCCCCATGCGTCCCCTTCTGTTCCCAGTGTATCACCTTCTGTCCCCCGTTTACTCTCATCTGGCTCCTTTTTATCCTCCACTGCCCCCCCCCCCCCCCCCATGTATCCTTCTCTGCCCTCATGTATATCGGTAACTATTAAAGGCTCCCTGCACACTGCAAATCCGTTTTCCGATTCCGTTTCCGATTTTCCTTGAATACATTCAACAGAAAAACGGATCAAAAAACGCAGCATGCAGTTAAGAATAAAAATCGGAATCGGAATCGGATGTAAAAACAGATTAAAAAGCGGAATCGGAATCTGAAATGCATGCAGTGTGCAAGAGGCCAAATGCGGCAGCGTGGCTCCCTTAATCTACGGCTCCAACAGAGATTAGACCTCTTCTCTCCTTCACCGAGGGTGAATACGGTAACTATGGCAGCTTCCATATCCCTCTTACTTGAGGTTCCCAGGCGTGATCACTGGTGAGAGTCTGCAGTGCAGAAGATTGCTCTATGCATTTCATAAAAGGGCCAGCGAATCCCACACCAGGCACATTGCATAGACGTGTTTGTTTGTATCATCTGTTTTGAGGGTGCTTTCTGTGGTTACATTTATCTTTGTGGCTCACAAACCTCTGGAGCAAGAACTGTTTAGTCTGACAGGAAATGCAGGTGGAAGGAGGCAGTGGAAAGTGCACGTCGCCGCCTCAGTTCTGCTAGTACCTCACTGGTTTTCAAGGCATATAAACATCCATTTCAAAGCATTCCTCGCAACACAGACTATATTAAAGATATTGCTTAATTAGTGTCTCATTCTTTCCTTTGCAGCAATTGAAAGCTGTCTGCTTTTGTTCTTGGAGGGGCTAAAAAGTGCATTAGAAGTGGAGCCAGGTGTCATGTGACAGGCGGAAAACAACAATTACGATATTTACCTAACTTTTCTCATATTACTTTTAACAGTTCAGGCTGGGGGAGTTTGGTGGATGGGGAGCGTACGCTGGCATAGTATCACTCTCTTGTACAGTACAGATACGTTACAGCGCTGGTTTAGGGGAAACCCAGCTTGATGGAGCATCTCCACCAAGTGTGGGTCAGTGGAGTTACAGGATCTCCCCCAAGTGTGGGTCAGTGGAGTTACAGGATCTCCACCAAGTGTGGGGTCAGTGGAGATACAGGATCTCCACCAAGTGTGGGTCAGTGGAGTTACAGGATCTCCACCAAGTGTGGGGTCAGTGGACATACAGGATCTCCCCCAAGTGTGGGGTCAGTGGAGTTACAGGATCTCCACCAAGTGTGGGGTCAGTGGAGATACAGGATCTCCACCAAGTGTGGGTCAGTGGAGTTACAGGATCTCCACCAAGTGTGGGTCACTGGAGAAACAGGATCTCCACCAAGTGTGGGTCAGTGGGGATACAGGATCTCCCCCAAGTGTGGGTCAGTGGGGATACAGGATCTCCCCCAAGTGTTGGTCAGTGGGGATACAGGATCTCCCCCAAGTGTGGGGTCAGTGGGGATACAGGATCTCCCCCAAGTGTGGGGTCAGTGGAGATACAGGATCTCCCCCAAGTGTGGGGTCAGTGGAGATACAGGATCTCCACCAAGTGTGGATCAGTGGAGATACAGGATCTCCACCAAGTGTGGGTCAGTGGAGTTACAGGATCTCCACCAAGTGTGGGGTCAGTGGAGATACAGGATCTCCCCCAAGTGTGGGGTCAGTGGAGATACAGGATCTCCACCAAGTGTGGGGTCAGTGGAGATATAGGATCTCCACCAAGTGTGGTTCAGTGGAGATACAGGATCTCCACCAAGCTTGGGTCAGTGGAGATACAGGATCTCCCCCAAGTGTGGGTCAGTGGAGTTACAGGATCTCCACCAAGTGTGGGTCAGTGGAGTTACAGGATCTCCACCAAGTGTGGTTCAGTGGAGACACAGGATCTCCACCAAGCTTGGGTCAGTGGAGATACAGGATCTCCCCCAAGTGTGGTTCAGTGGAGTTACAGGATCTCCACCAAGTGTGGGTCAGTGGAGTTACAGGATCTCCACCAAGTGTGGGTCAGTGGAGATAGAGGATCTCCGCCAAGTGTGGGTCAGTGGAGATAGAGGATCTCCGCCAAGTGTGGGTCAGTGGAGATACAGGATCTCCGCCAAGTGTGGGTCAGTGGAGATACAGGATCTCCGCCAAGTGTGGGTCAGTGGAGATACAGGATCTCCGCCAAGTGTGGGTCAGTGGAGATACAGGATCTCCGCCAAGTGTGGGTCAGTGGAGATACAGGATCTCCACCAAGTGTGGGTGAGGGGAGATACAGGATCTCCACCAAGTGTGGGTGAGGGGAGATACAGGATCTCCACCAAGTGTGGGTCAGTGGAGAAACAGGATCTCCACCAAATGTGGATCAGTGGAGATACAGGATCTCCCCCAAGTGTGGGTCAGTGGAGACACAGGATCTCCACCAAGTGTGGGTCACTGGAGATACATGATCTCCACCAAGTGTGGGTCACTGGAGAAACAGGATCTCCACCAAGTGTGGATCAGTGGAGATACAGGATCTCCCCCAAGTGTGGGTCAGTGGAGACACAGGATCTCCACCAAGTGTGGGTCACTGGAGATGCAGGATCTGCACCAAGTGTGGGTCACTAGAGAAACAGGATCTCCACCAAGTGTGGGGTCAATGGAGATACAGGAACTCCACCAAGTGTGAGTGAGGGGAGATACAGGATCTCCACCAAGTGTGGGGTCAGTGGACATACCGGATCTCCACCGAGTGTGGGTCAGTGGAGAAACAGGATCTCCACCAAGTGTGGGTGAGGGGAGATATAGGATCTCCACCAAGTGTGGGTCACTGGAGATACAGGATCTCCAACAAGTGTGGGTCAGTGGACATACAGGATCTCCCCCAAGTGTGGGTCAGTGGAGACACAGGATCTTCACCAAGTGTGAGGTCAGTGGACATACAGGATCTCCCCCAAGTGTGGGTCAGTGGAGACACAGGATCTCCACCAAGTGTGGGTCACTGGAGAAACAGGATCTCCACCAAGTGTGGGTCAGTGGGGATACAGGATCTCCCCCAAGTGTGGGTCAGTGGGGATACAGGATCTCCCCCAAGTGTGGGTCAGTGGGGATACAGGATCTCCCCCAAGTGTGGGTCAGTGGGGATACAGGATCTCCCCCAAGTGTGGGTCAGTGGGGATACAGGATCTCCCCCAAGTGTGGGTCAGTGGGGATACAGGATCTCCCCCAAGTGTGGGTCAGTGGAGATACAGGATCTCCCCCAAGTGTGGGTCAGTGGAGATACAGGATCTCCCCCAAGTGTGGGTCAGTGGAGATACAGGATCTCCCCCAAGTGTGGGTCAGTGGAGATACAGGATCTCCCCCAAGTGTGGGTCAGTGGAGATACAGGATCTCCCCCAAGTGTGGGTCAGTGGAGATACAGGATCTCCCCCAAGTGTGGGTCAGTGGAGATGCAGGATCTCCCCCAAGTGTGGGTGACTGGAGAAACAGGATCTCCACCAAGTGTGGGTCAGTGGAGATACAGGATCTCCCCCAAGTGTGGGTCAGTGGAGACACAGGATCTCCACCAAGTGTGGGTCACTGGAGAAACAGGATCTCCCCCAAGTGTGGGTCAGTGGGGATACAGGATCTCCCCCAAGTGTGGGTCACTGGAGAAACAGGATCTCCACCAAGTGTGGGTCACTGGAGAAACAGGATCTCCCCCAAGTGTGGGTCAGTGGAGACACAGGATCTCCACCAAGTGTGGGTCACTAGAGAAACAGGATCTCCACCAAGTGTGGGGTCAATGGAGATACAGGATCTCCGCCAAGTGTGGGGTCAGTGGAGATACAGGATCTCCGCCAAGTGTGGGTCAGTGGAGATACAGGATCTCCGCCAAGTGTTGGTCAGTGGGGATACAGGATCTCCGCCAAGTGTGGGGTCAGTGGAGATACAGGATCTCCGCCAAGTGTGGGTCAGTGGAGATACAGGATCTCCGCCAAGTGTGGGGTCAGTGGAGATACAGGATCTCCGCCAAGTGTGGGTCAGTGGGGATACAGGATCTCCGCCAAGTGTGGGTCAGTGGAGATACAGGATCTCCGCCAAGTGTGGGGTCAGTGGAGATACAGGATCTCCGCCAAGTGTGGGTCAGTGGAGATACAGGATCTCCGCCAAGTGTTGGTCAGTGGGGATACAGGATCTCCGCCAAGTGTGGGGTCAGTGGAGATACAGGATCTCCGCCAAGTGTGGGGTCAGTGGAGATACAGGATCTCCGCCAAGTGTGGGGTCAGTGGAGATACAGGATCTCCGCCAAGTGTGGGTCAGTGGGGATACAGGATCTCCGCCAAGTGTGGGTCAGTGGAGATACAGGATCTCCGCCAAGTGTGGGGTCAGTGGAGATACAGGATCTCCGCCAAGTGTGGGTCAGTGGAGATACAGGATCTCCGCCAAGTGTTGGTCAGTGGAGAAAGAGCATCTCCACCAACTGTGGGCCAGTGGAGATAAATGGTGACATACTCATACTATGCTTACGAGCCCACAAGGGTATGACTGATATCTCATTGAAGATACGTGACAGCTTTGCTCAGTAGACTTCCCCAGGCTGATGGTCTTAAGTTTTTACCAGACAGCGATTTTGGGGTAAAGCTAGGTAACACTGTGTCCTGGTAGGAGTGGGAAATCTATAATCTGGCAGGCATGGACAATGCATCCTAGCAACAGTGAGGACTGTTTTTTTTTTTGTTTGTTTTTTTTTTGTAGTGGGAGCTCTGCATTCTGGAAGGAGTCAGTGCTCTGTGTGCCTTGCTGGAGTGGCTGATGCTCTGTGTCCTGGTGGGAGTGGCCTCTATATCCTGATGGCAGGGGAACAGTGTCTGTTGTGGTAGTGGTGGGAGCTCTGCATTTTGAAAAGTCAGTCCTCTGTGTGCCTTGAGTGTTTCTCTCTCTCTCTCTCTCTCTCTCTGGAGACACTGTACTACCCTGAGGAAGCGTGCTCAGACCCGCAAACCGCTTTGTTTTAAGTTTTTTCATTCATAAACCCATTTAACCTTACACTAGTGGCTTACTTAATCAGCCTTTATGCTTACCTTTTTGACATTTTAGAGTCTTAGCCCCCTGACGCAGTTGTGCCCGCTTCTGCCCGCTTTTCAGCATCTGTAACATGTGTAACTGAAAAGCGGACACAACTGCACCAGTAGGCTCAGTTTTATGGTTTTATTTTTGGGGCGACATTTCCGTCTCAGTATATCTCCCATCCCCCAAGTCTCTTTGGGTTGTGGTGCTTTGAGTTCCTCAGGAACTTATAAAAAGTGAAACTGAAGTGAAAGTTATATGGAGGCTACCATATTTATTTCCTTTTAAGCAATATCAGTTGCCTGGCTGTCCTGCTGATCCTCTGCCTCCAATACGTTCATCCATAGTCCCTGAACAAGCATGCAGTATTTCTGACATTGTCAGATCTGACCAGATTAGCTGCATGCTTGTTTCAGGCGCATCATTCAGACACTACTGCAGCCAAATAGACCAGCAGGGCTGCCAGACAATGGTATTGTTTAAAGTGGATCAGAGATAAACTTTTACTCATTGCATACTTGTGTTCCTTCCATATAGTTTATATAATTCTTGTGCTTAAGCAATTTTTGCAAACTATTGTGTTAAAATAACGATCTTTCTCTGTTTCGTTCATTTTTGCATCAGAAAGGCTGGTTTCCTTTGACCATATTGCAAATATACGATTGAAATTGAAAATAACATTTTCAATGCGAAAATCTGGATACCACATTAAAGCTAAATACCTACTACCTGACAGAGGTAGATGATCCAGCGACGTCTCCCTGATGACGGACACTCCACCGTCCATCTTCCTCTGTCGGAGTATCCAATCCATCTTCCATCTGGGGGGTACATGCGAAGTCACACGGTGGCACGCGGCGGGCGCGAGTGGGAAGTCAAGTGATTGCCGTATTTTATGCGGAGTCGCCGGGGATCTTTAAATAACTGTAGTGAGAGGGACATGGAGGCTACCATATTAATTTCCTTTTAAAGGACCACTATCGCGAAAAAAGTAGGCAGTTAAAATGTGACAGATGACAGGTTTGGGGCCAGTCCATCTTTTTAAGGGGGATTCTCAGGGCTTTCTTTGTTTTCAACAGCATTTCCTGAACAACAGTTGCAAAATCTAACGGACATAATAGTGTGCAAGTGAGTAGGGAGGCCGGCTGGTATCTTGCTATTTTGGCAGTTAAACTGCTGTTCAGGAAATGCTGTTGAAAACAAAGCAAACCCTTGAAATACCCTATGAGGAGATGGATTGTCCCAAAACCTGTCGGTTCTGTCAGATTTTAAATGCCTACTTTTGTTCGCGATAGTGGTCCTTTAAGTAAAACCAGTCGCATGGTAGTCCTGCTGATCCTCTGCCTCTAATACTTTTAGCCACAGACCCTGAACAAGCATGCAGCAGATCAGGTGTTTCTGTCATTATTGTCAAATCTGACAAGATTAGCTGCATGCTTGTTTCTGGTGTTATTCAGACACTGCTGCAGCCAAATAGACCAGCAGGGCTGCCAGGCAGCTGGTATTGTTTAACCACTTCACCCCAAAGGGTTTTATACCCTAACGGACAATAGCGATTTTCACCTTTCAGTGCTCATCCCTTTCATTTGCCAATAACTTAATCACTACTAATTACAATGAAATGATCTATATCTTGTTTTTTTTCACCACCAATTGGGCTTTTTGGGGTTGATATTTGTTTTCAGTAATTACTTTATTTTCTATGCATTTTAAAGGGAAAAACAAGGAAAAGATGAAAAAATACACTATTTCACCAATTTCATCCCCTATAGTTTGAATATAAACACTGCTACTGTGCATAAAACCCACACATTTTATCTGCCCATTTGTCCTGGTTGTCACAAGATTTTAATTATGTCCCTAGTACAAAGTATGATGACAATAAATTATTTGGAAATAAAGGTTTATTTTTTTTTTCTATGGTGATTTTTTTTTTTCACTTTTTCCATGTGCACGCGTGCGGGAGCGTGCACTTACACGTGTGCACGCACAAGGTGGCAGCAGCAGCACTGTTTGACTTATAAAAATGTCCTGGAACTGTTAAGAGGCTCTAGCAGGACGTTTTTATAAGTCAGCTTGTCATTAACTGGTTAAAAGAAAATAAATATGGCAGCTTCCATATTCTTCTCACTTCAGTTGGGCTTTAACATCCATTCCGGCATGCTAAACGTCCGTGTGATCGCGCGCTTGTACCCACGTCGCGAGATTGCAGAAAATAAAAACTGCCCGTCGAGTAAAGCGACAGAAAAATTGCGTGGTGGTGACGGGCCTTAACTGGCAGCAGTGGATGCGGAACACTTTATAAAACTGCTGGGGAGTCATCAAAGAACATTTCTGCCACATCGCCACGCACAATGGCACAACCCGGCGACATTGTGTACTACGTGACTCGCGTATTTCAGCCATGCAGAACAGCCATAAGGAAGACTTTAATTTACAAGGCAGATGAAAGCATTGACCTTGTGGAGCTCTGCGCGGGCCCGGAAATGTGGGGCGGGAGCTGGGCCCCTCGCAGCGTCCCCTTCACCAGGGAGCTTTGATGTCCTCCTCTAACCTCAAGAACTAAATTTGGCCGCCCGGTAATGAGCGCAGGGCCTGTCGCATGTGCGTTGTGGCTCGCTGCTGGTAAATGTCTCATGCGCTGAGCAGATGGGCTGAGTAGAAAGCTGGAATCCGGGGACCGCACCTGCAATCCCAGCAATGCAGCGGCCTGCAAAGCATTTCCTCTGCCTGAGGAGAACCCTTCCTGAGGGCTGGAATGCTACTGGTCTGACAAGAGGCAAAAGCTTCACAGAAAGCAGCTGTAATGTGCCGTTCTCATCTTAATATAGCGCTTCTATTGAAGCCAGTTGTGCGAGTGGCTTCTAGCACCCGTTATCCTCCGTCCCGCAGAGATGCGGCGCCACAATAATAGAACGCAAAGGTCGGGGGAACCGCTGTTTACACAGAATGTTTGCTGAAGGAAAGCAAGTCTGTTTCCAGAGATCTGTGTGTGTCTTAAAGGAATACTGTAGGGGGGGTCGGGGGAAAATGAGTTTAACTTACCCGGGGCTTCTAATGGCCCCCCACAGACATCCTGTGCCTGGGCAGCAACTCACCGATGCTCCAGCCCCGCCTCCGGTTCACTTCCGGAATTCCAGACTTTAAAGTCTGAAAACCACTGTGCCTGTGTTGCTGAGTCCTCGCTTCCCCTGATGTCACCAGGAGTGCACGGCGCATGCCCAGTATGGTCTTTAAAGTCTGAAATTCCAGAAGTGAACCGGAGGCGGGGCCGGAGCATCGGTGAGTGGCTGCGCGGGCACAGGATGTCTGCGGGGGACCATTAGAAGCCCCGGGTAAGTTCAACTCATTTTTCCCCCGACCCCCCCCCCCCCCCCCCCTACAGTATTCCTTTAAGGCAGGGCACACGCTTGTCAGAACAATATTGCGCCATTTTTCCCATCAAGCGGCGATATAAATTACTAGTTGGTTTTTCTATGAGATTTGTCATATTCGATTTACAATTTTATTTTTTTTCAGCAAAAATACAATAGAATTGTATTTTCGGTGGAGAAAAATGCAAAAAACAATGGGGGAAAGGGGGAAATAAAAACAAAAACAGGTTCTTCAGCAGCCTATTGACTGTGATTGCATCTGTGGCGATGCACGGTGTACGCTATGCGGCAAACCGTGTAGCCACAAATACAATAATAAAAAAAACTTAATTTTTTTTGTTATTATTTGCTGCTATGGGCAGCATAGCTTTTTTTTTTTTTTACTTTTTTTTTATATTGATCCAATACAAATGTTTGGAATGAATCCAATACAAAAAAATTGAATGAGCCACCTGATGTGGTGATGCTGCATTTGTCCGACACCAGGGGGCGCATACAGGTTCATCAGAGGGACATGTGATCACAGAGGGACAGGAAGTGAAGGATGAAGAACAGAGATCGCCATTGGGAATCGTCGAGAAAACGGAAATGCGTTCACAGGGAAGCAGGGAAGTGCCAGTAATGGATCCCGCACACCACAACGAAGGGGAGTAATTGTAATTACTGGACGAGCCTGACTTGTCCTTACCATTTCTATGTTTTTTTTGCTGCTGTTTTTTTTAGGACGAGTCAGGCTCATCCATAACGCTAGGGAGGTTAAAAGGAATCAATCAAGAGGGCAGGCAGCACACTTTAAGTTGACTAGGACTAGCAAGTGAATTACCCATTACATTCTACTAATATTATAAACTAGCTGGACGCCCGCCCTTGCCCGGGTATGTATTTGGCCGGTGTCGGCTCCGCCCACTTTCCCTAACCATAACACACAATTACTCAAGTACTTAATAACCAAGTGTGTGAGCTTTGCAGTCTTTGGCATCAATAATTTGCATTGAGATTAAACAAATCTGATTGGCTGTTTGTGGCTCCACCAATTTGTCTGAATTTGAACCCCAGTCACCCAATGACCAACTGTACCTGGTTTAAGGCTTGTGCCATTAACAGTGCAAGAATGGTAGCAATTACATATTCCCCTTGAAAATCAATAGGTGAATTTTGATTGGCTTTTTTAGGCTCCACCCACTTTTCTGAAATTTGTATTTGTCTCCGCCTACTGATGACTCGGCATTGCCCGATTATGTATTTGGATGGTGTTGGCTCTGCCCACTTTTCCTAACCCTCACACACAATTACTCAATTACTCAATGACCAAGTTTGTAAGCTTTGCGGTTTTTGGCATCAATAATTTGCATTGGAATGAAACAAATCTAATTGGATTTTTGTGGCTCCACCCCCTTTTATCAATTTAAACCCCAGTCACCCAATGATCTACTGTACCAGGTTTGAGGCTTGTGCCATTAACAGTGCAAGAATGGCATCAAACCTGGTACAGTTGATCATTGGGTGACTGGGGTTCAAATTGAAAAAGGAGGTGGGGCCACAAACAGCTAATCAGATTTATTTCATTCCATTACAAATTATTGATGCCAAACACCGCAAAGCTCACAAACTTGGTAATTGAGCAATTGATTGTGTGTGAGGGTTAGGAAAAGTGGGTACAGCCAACACCAGCCAGATACATAAACAGGCAACAACCCTGTCATCAGTGGGCGGAGACAAAATACAAATTTCACTGGGAAAATGTAAACAGTAAGCAGCCATGTTTACACTATTAATTGTAGGGTTCTTAAACTTTGCACAGTTGAATACTGGGTGACTGGGATTAATATTTAGAAAAGTGGGTGGAGCCTACAAAAGCCAATCAAAATTTACCTATTGATTTTTAAGGAGAATATTTCATTGCTGCCATTCTTGCACTGTTGCACTGGTACAGTTGGTCATTGGGAGATTGGGGTTTACATTAATAAAAGGGGGTGGAGCCACAAACACCCAGTCTGATTTGTTAATTTTAATGCAAGTTATTGATGTTGAAGACAGCAAAGCTCACAAACTTGGTGATTGAGTAATTGATTAATTGTGTGTTAGGGTTAGGAAAATTGGGCGAAGCCAATACAGCCAGAATACATAAGCGGGCAATGCCGGGTCATCAGTGGGTAGAGACAAATACAAATTTCACTGATAAATTGTAAACTGCAGCCATTCTTACCCTGTTAATGGTAGGGCTGTCAAACTTTGCACAGTTGGTCACTGGGTGACTGAGATTAATATTCAGAACAGTGGGTGGAGCCTACAAAAGCCAATCAAAATTCACCTATTGATTTTGAGAGGAATTTGAAATTGCTGCCATTCTTGCACTGTTAATGGCACAAGCCTTAAACCTGGTACAGCCAATCAGATTTATTTCATTTCAATGCAAATTATTGATGCCAAAGTCCGCAAACCTCACAAACTTGGTAATGGAGTAATTGTGTGTTAGGGTTATAAAATTAAGCAGAGCCAACACCAGCCAAATACATACCCGAGCAATGTCGGGGCATCAGTGGGCGGAGACAAATACAAATTTTACTGAGAAAATGTAAACTACAGCCATTCTTACACTGTTAATGGCAGGGTTCTCAAACTTAGCACAGTTGGTCACTGGGTGACTGGGATTAATATTTAGAAAAGTGAGTGAAGCATACAAAAGCCAATCAAAATCTACCTATTGATTTTCAAGGGGAATATTTAATTGCTGCCATTCTTGCACTGTTAATGGCACAAGCCTCTTGCACTGTTAATCACCTGTACCTGGTACAATTGGTGATTGGGGTTCAAATTCAGAAAAAGGGTGGAGCCATAGCCAATCAGATTTATTTTATTTCAATGCAAATTATTGATGCCAAAGACCGCAAAGCTCACACACTTGGTCATTAAGAAATTGAGTAATTGTGTGTTAGGGTTAGGAAAATTGGACGGAGCCAACGCCGGCCAAATACATACCCGGGCAACGCCGGGCATCTAGCTAGTATTTTACATAATTCTCTGTATACAGAACACCTGCATTGCTTGTGTTTATGCATCGTAGATGTTGCATATATAATGTGAGTTATGCAAATTACAGAACTCCTTCAACTTTTATTTAAAAAATAAAATAAACCTAACTGGTGCTGCTTGCCATGAATACACCCATTCAGGGTTGTGGAGTTGGAGCAATTTTTGGGTACCCGGAGTCGGTGGTTTCATAAACTGAGGAGGGCCGTGGAGTCGGTACAAAAATCATCCGACTCATCAGTTTATGAAGCCTCCAACTCCGGGTACCTAAATTGACTTCTACTCCATAGTCTAATACTTACCAGGGCTGTGGATCTGGTACAAAAATCACCCGACTCCAACTCCTCGGTTTATAAAACCTCCAACTCCTCCTCCAAGTACCCTAAATTGCTCCGACTCCACAGCCCTGCTGAGGAGTCGCTGTCCAATATTTTTGTATCTACCCCACAGCCCTGAACTTACTGTTTTGAAGCCACTTAGGACCTTTTTGTCAAGTTGTCTGCTTGTGTCTATTCCCTTGCAAATGGGGGCCCTGAAAGCTCTAAACACACCATACATGGTTTAAAATTTAGTTTCAGCTCAAGAATTACAATCATTTTTTTCTGATTGTAACATTTAAAAAATCTGACCAATGTACCACACGTATTATGAAAAAAAAAAAAAAATTATGAACAAATTGCTTGGGTCTATACATGAATAAATCGACAATGTACCCTACACTATTCAATTTTCATAAACATTTATTAGAAAGATCCATCACTTCTGATCGACTTTATTAAAAAAAAAAAAAAAACATGAAATCCGATCAGATTTCTCACAAAGCTTTTGATATTTTGGTAAAACTGATCCTTTTTATCAAATTGCCATCAAATCAGATGATTTTACTGTATCACGTGTGGCCTCTTTAAGACTAAAACATGGGATTTTGTACTGTGTGCAGTTTAACACCCGATCTGTGAGAAGCACAGAGTACAGATTCCAAGCTAGTAAACACGTGCAGCTTTTGTGCTTGTGAGGTTTTTTATTTTTAAATTAATAGCCTGCTGCTAAGGGGAACGGAAAGATAATTTTTAATAAAATGAAAATTGCAAAAACACAGAAGTACAAAAACAAAACCTGTTTATAGTAAGAGTTCTTAGCGAGAGTGCAATTTCACTTTTAACAAGGTGTTAATTTCATAAGCCTGACTGGAGATGGACTTCGCAGCGTCGAAGATGGACGTTCTACAGACAACGGAGGAATGTTCCCGAAAGTGAAGGCCGCAATTATCTCTGCGTGGGAAACGCTCCCGTGAAATCCTGGGTAACACAATTACTTTAGACTGTCCCGTTATGGTTTCCTGTCCCCGACCAAATTATATGGGTCTTTCTTTTTTTCGTAGCCACAAGAAGAAGCCCCATATTTTTTCCAGCTAGGGGGCCAGAGACCAGCGGCGTGCCTCCACTCCTTCCTGTTCATTCCAATCTTAATGAAGACCTTTTACAAGACAAATGACAGAAAGCCTTTCAAGCGTTGGTATTCTAATATTTTCTGAATGGCTTGAGCAATAAAGAATATTAAAGGATTTGGGTTTTTTATGTTTTTGTTTTTTTTCCCAGTACTATAAAGTACAGAGACATTTCATGTTTATTGGGGTTGAAGTCCAAATGTCCCTCCAACAATTTTTTTTTCTTTGACTGAAGAAGAAAAAGTCTTGCGTTCTCTCTTTTTGCTCTTGGAAAGCACATGTGGAGAGCAGGAATGTAACCTTTGCCGTAATTGAATAATGGTGTGATTTCACTTCCCAGGCTGTTGCCTTTCCCCCCCCCTAGAATTCGGGATGCCAACAACTTTTGCATGAACTTTTAAAGCTCGGCTCCAGATACAGTTTTAATTGTAGTCTGAAGGAAGAACGGAAGGGGCACCAACCATCCGTAAACTTAATTTATTGACCGTAGCGCAGAACTTGCGTCACAGTTCCAGGGACTGTCTTCCCTTTTGCCCTCCAGCCTGCACGCCTCTTTATAGTTCTGCATTTTTATTCCAAAGTTTCGGGGACACTCAGGGCCTCTTTATCAAGGATAACAATACACGTTTAAGCCATGGGCTCCGGGAATTTACTCTGTCATGTGCCCTGTGCATGCAGCAGCAGCAACGTTACGCTTTGGAATAAAAGTTTAGTCTAATATGAAGAGGAAGGCAAGTTATTTAAAGTGTAACTGTCGGGCATAACATCAAAAATCATTATTTTTAACTGGTAAACAAGTAATAAGTATGCTAACCAGGCAATGCAAAAGTTATAAGTCACTGTTACTTTTCTTGTTGATAAATGATCATTCCCCAGTTTACCTGACTCTTATTTGGTACATTGCCACACAAAGGAAGTTGCAGGGCATGCTGGGTTGTCCTTTTTTGCTTCTCTACTTTACCCTCAGACTTAACTAATGCAGCCTGATTGGCTGAAGCCTCTTTCCCTCCTCTTTTCCCTCCCACACCTCTGTTCCTCTCTGATTGTCCAATATTTATCACGGTGAGACAATGCACTTTCTATAGTGGAGGGCGGGCAATGCATACACAATCAGGCAGAGGAAATCAAAACGTGGACCATGCAATACATATGCAAGTAGAGCAAGTAATTATATACTTATACAGTGGTGTGAAAAACTATTTGCCCCCTTCCTGATTTCTTATTCTTTTGCATGTTTGTCACACTTAAATGTTTCTGCTCATCAAAAAACGTTAACTATTAGTCAAACTGCAACACAACATGCAGTTTTAAATGATGGTTTTTATTATTTAGTGAGAAAAAAAACTCCAAATCTACATGGCCCTGTGTGAAAAAGTGATTGCCCTCCTTGTTAAAAAATAACTTAACTGTGGTTTATCACACCTGAGTTCAATTTCTGTAGTCACCCCCAGGCCTGATTACTGCCACACCTGTTTCAATCAAGAAATCACTTAAATAGGAGCTATCTGACACAGAGAAGTACACCAAAAGCACCTCAAAAGCTAGAGATCATGCCAAGATCCAAAGAAATTCAGGAACAAATGAGAACAAAGTACTGTAACTGAGATCTATCAGTCTGGTAAAGGTTATAAAGCCATTTCTAAAGCTTTGGGACTCCAGCGAACCACAGTGAGAGCCATTATCCACAAATGGCAAAAACATGGAACAGTGATGAACCTTCCCAGGAGTGGCTGGCCGACCAAAATTACCCCAAGAGCGCAGAGAAAACTCATCCGAGAGGCCACAAAAGACCCCAGGACAACCTCTAAAGAACTGCAGGCCTCACTTGCCTCAGTTAAGGTCATTGTTTATGACTCCACCATAAGAAAGAGACTGAGCAAAAACGGTCTGCATGGCAGATATCCAAGGCGCAAACCACTTTTAAGCAAAAAGAACATTAAGGCTCGTCTCAATTTTGCTAAAAAAAAACATCTCAATGATTGGCAAGACTTTTGGGAAAATACCTTGTGGACCGACGAGACAAAAGTTGAACTTTTTGGAAGGTGCGTGTCCCATTACATCTGGCGTAGAAGTAACACAGCATTTCAGCAAAAGAACATCATACCAACAGTAAAATATGGTGGTGGTAGGGTGATGGTCTGGGGTTGTTTTGCTGCTTCAGGACCTGGAAGGCTTGCTGTGATAGATGGAACCATGAATTCTACTGTCTACCAAAAAATCCTGAAGGAGAATGTCCGGCCATCTGTTTGTCAACTCAAGCTGAAGCGATCTTGGGTGCTGCAGCAGGACAATGACCCAAAACACACCAGCAAATCCACCTCTGAATGGCTGATGAAAAACAAAATGAAGACTTTGGAATGGCCTAGTCAAAGTCCTGACCTGAATCCTATTGAGATGTTGTGGCATGACCTTAAAAAGGTGGTTCATGCTAGAAAACCCTCAAATAAAGCTGAATTACAACAATTCTGCAAAGATGAGTGGGCCAAAATTCCTCCAGAGCGCTGTAAAAGACTCGTTGCAAGTGATCGCAAACGCTTGATTGCAGTTATTGCTGCTAAGGGTGGCCCAACCAGTTATTAGGTTCAGGGGGCAATGTCTTTTTCACACAGGGTCATGTAGGTTTTGAGTTTTTTTTCACACTAAATAATAAAAACTATCATTTAAACGGCATTTTGTGTTCAATTATGTTATCTTTAACTAATGGTTAACGGTTTTTGATGAGCAAAAACATTTAAGTGTGACAAACATGCAAAAGAATAAGAAATCAGGAAGGGGGCAAATAGTTTTTCACACCACTGTATATGTTTTTTTTTTTTTTCTTTAGATAGTATGGCTGACAGCTCCTCTTTAACCCTCCTGGTGGTCAATTAAAACCGCCAGGGGGCAGTGCAGCACTATTTTTTTATTTTTATTTTTTTTAAATCATGTAGCTAGCCTAGCGCTAGCTACATGACAGCCGCTGTGCAGCGGCATCCTCCCACCCTCTTCAATCGCCTCCAGCGATCAAGCCCGTCCGGAAATCCCGTTCTGAACGGGATTTCCAGTAGGGCTTCCCCCGTCGCAATGGCGACAGGCTGGATGAGATCATGACGTCAAAGGGAGTCCCAATCCACCCCTCAGCGCTGGCTGGCACTGATTGGCCAGGCAGCGCATGGGGTCTGGGCGATCAGGCAGTACACGCAGCTAGCAGAGTGCTAGCTGCGCGTACCAAAAAAAATTATGCAAATCGGCCCAGCAGGGCCTGAGAAATCCTCCTGCGCAGCATAGCCCGAGCTCGGCTCGGGCTTACGGCCAGGAAGGTTAATGTATAAAGAAAGAAATAGAGGACTAGGCACTATCCAAAGGCAGGTTTATTGGACAAAATATTGGCAATATACAAAAGACTTGATGCCTGTGCAGTGTGCAGCTAAACAGTGGGGTTGGTAAACCACTGGGTGGGTGGAAGGGAGTCCAGTGCAACACAACTGCCATTTTGCATCGTTCCTTCCTTCCTTTTTCACATACACTGAGAGGTCCAGGAAGTAGTCCATAGTTCCATCCCTCACTGCTGAAGTGACAATCATTGGCCTTGCAATCATGTTGTGTGTTAAGAGCATTTAAAGAGGAAAACATTTAAAGAACGAAAAAGGGGGAAAAATGTATGCTGACAATATTTTATTTAGAAATAAGTGTATTTTTTTCTGTTTTGCGTCCATCCCTGATTACAAGCCCCTATTTGTATATATGTGTGTATGTGTATATATATATATATATATGCTTCTTAAAGGAAAAGTGGGTACCTCGGCTTATCCGCGGGTCGCATTATACACAAGCATATACGGCATACTTTTTGAATAAAACTCCATTCATATACCATATTAAAATTAACCCCTTAAACACACACACACACAAACACTCTCCCATAGTTATAAAATTTTATATATATATATATATATATATATATATATATATATATATATATATATATATATATATATATATATATATATATATATATATATATATATATATATAATTTTATAACTATGGGAGAGTGTTTGTGTGTATAATGCGACCCGCGGATAAGCCGAGGTACCCACTTTTCCTTTAAAAAGCAGGAGAAAGTGATTGACTCCAGTGATCTCCCTAGAATTTTTTTTTCAGCTGGGTGGCATGAAAAAGTAGCCGGTTGGTTCGCGAAGGAAAAAATGAAGCACTGGTGCTTCTCTGCGCAACTCTGCTTACAGCATAGGGGGCAGATGAGGAGGTGAGCTGATGACAGCCGGGTGGCCACCAAAATTAGCTGGGTGGAGCACCCAGCTAAAAGAGCCTGGTGAGAACACTGGACTCGTGAATAATTCCCCCTCCCGAGTGTATCGCCCTGCACAGTATAAATAATCAGATGTGCCCCTTTATGAGGCATCCTCCCCCCCAGTGCAAATACCTAATATCAATAGATAATGCACTACAAAAGATGCAAAAATTGTATCTGAATCAGTGTGCCGATGTTATTATAGATAGCTGCGTCTTGCCTGCTCTGCCTGCTCCCTGCGCACTATCAGCACAATGCAGCATGCAGTGTGAGGTCCCTGTGGCAGGCGCACACCACTGCTGTGTGCCCCCTGTGCGCTGGATCCCGTAGCAATACAAAGCAGAAGTGTTGCTTTATCAGGGGCCCCTGCTATGTCTGTGCACCCCTGCGTGCCAACAGTGTGTGCGGCTACCACTGAGGTGCAGCCGAGTGGAGAGCGCAACATGGTCACTGCCCCATGTGCTGGATGCTGTCACAGTTATAAACGGAGGTGCAGATTCCTCAAGGGCTCCCCGCTGTCTATTTCCCTGGTGGCTGCGGTGTAGCAGAGTATAGAGAGCTGCTGCGTCACATGCAGCTCTGGGGATTCCCTTGCCTCTCTCACCACTCGCTATGTCTCAAGGTGCCACTAGATGGCGTCATATGAAAACACAGCGAGTGGTGAGAAATGTCTTATTCATCTTAGGGCTGGTCTACACAAAGAGCGCTTTCTAAAATTGCTAATGCTTTGAAAAGCGCTTGGCTAATGTATTTATATGGGATGGATCACTCCAGATATTTTTTTTTCCCAAACGGAGGCGTTTTGGAGGGGAATACGCCTCAATGTTAAGTATAGGAAAAGTGGAAAATCTCTCTAAAAAGCGCTGAATAGAGTAATTTTCCAAGTGTTTTTTTGCAAAACCTGTTTACTTCCTGGTCAAAGTGTACAAAAAGTATAACATCGCTATACTAAAATGCTTTAAAAATTGCAAGGCATAAATAGAAAATTTGCTAGGCACGTCTGGAATCGCTTAAAAAAAAAAACGGTAAGTGTTTGCGATTACGCTAGCGATTTTTGGTGTGCACTAGCTTTCACTCTTATTATTACTCATTGATTCTAAAAACCATTGTGTGATTGTGTCATCAGCACAACATTACATTAACGTGTACCTGAGACAAATGCACTAAAATATTTTATACTTACCCGGGACTTCCTCCAGCCCCATGAGCACCTATGCCTTGCGATCCTCCTGAGTGCCTCCGTTCACCTGGTATCGATCACGGTAATCAAACGGGGAACAGAGGTAAAAGAGGCACAAGGAGAACAGAGGTGGCGGGGGGGGGGGGGGGGGGGGGGAAAGAGGCACAAGGAGAACAGAGGTGGCACGGGGGGGGACAAAAGAGGCACAAGGGAACAGAGGTCACGCAGAGGGGGACAAAAGAGGCACAGGAAAACAGAGGTGACACACAGGGACATAAGAGGCACAAGGGAGCAGAGGTGACACACAGGGACATAAGAGGCACAAGGGAGCAGAGGTGGCACACGACAAGAGACACAGGAAAAACAGAGGTGACTCATGGGGTAGAAAGAGGCACAGTCGGGGCAAAAGGAGAGCAGGGATAACAAAGAGGGGGGACAAAAGAGACACAGGGAACATAGGTGACACATAGGGACAAAAAGAGGCACGGGGGGGGGGGGGGAGACACGGGGGGGAACAAAGGTAAAACAGAGTAGGACAAAAAAGGCACAAGGGAACAGAGGTGACACAGGGACAAAAGAGACGGGGGGGGGGAACAGAGGTGACTCATAGGTTAAAAAGAGACACGGGAACAGATGTGACACGGGGTTAGGACACAACAACAAAAAAAAGCAAAGGGGGAACAGAGGTGCCAGTTTTCTGCCTGAAGAACGGATTCATGTTAAAATTGAACCTGCAGTCCCGTCTTGTTTGTAAACCGGGGACTACTTGTATGGGGTGGGGAGGAGGCCACTAGACACCAGAAAACTATATAAGGAAGGGAGGTGGCCACTAGACATCGAGGTTGGCTGCAACTTGGTCCCAGTTTTCAATTTAGGCCCACTGTGTATTTGATTTTGACACCCCTGATCTGTAGGCTTCCAACTACTGAGGTAAGTCCTCTAACTTTTTACCCCCCCTTTTGGTTTACTTTAATTTTTTAACCACACAAATGGATTCACACTTTAAATGTATATGAGCTACAGTAACACCATGGCATCTCTACCACTGGTCTTGTGCCTGGCGAAATGCTGGACAGCGGTGTGCCGTAACTCCAGTGACTATATATTTTTTTCTTCTTCTGGTTCCTTGTGGGACCGCTCCTCATGTGCGGCGACGTGGCAGCTCCTGCCGTACCCTACAGTAACAGCCGGATTCTCGAATGCTGCAATCAGCCCCTCTCTTTCATCCCTGCCTGTTTATTTTTAACTTTGGAAATAAACAGGATTAAACTTGTTATGTCTTCTAACGAGTGGAAGATGGTTTCAGTCAACAGGAACCCCAGCAAGTCCTCCAGACAGAGGCCATCCAGAAGTTGTGCCCCGTTATTCCGATCCCTTCCTCCCTCTCCTCTTTTTTCCCGTAATTGAAACCAACAGCTTGTATAATTGAAAACAAAAATACAAGACTCTTTTGTTTCATTACCACCAACAAGAGCCTTGTATCGTTCCAGTTGATTTATTTTATTTAGTGTCTTGGTTTTTGTTCTGCTGCTAAATTTTTTTCTTTTTTTTTTTTCCACGGGGGGTCCTAATAGCTCTGGTGGTTTGGCACGTGGTCCAAGAAACTTCTTTACCCCCGGTCACCTCGATTCGCATTTTGTTTTGATCAAAAGCTTAAACATTCCCAAGGAGAGACTTTACAATTAGCTTGTGTGGCGTTTGCCAGAAGGATCGCGCTTCACAGCAGCGCCTGGGCCAGCGCTTAAGCTCCTTCCTGTTTGTTTGTCGCTTTTATGGCTTTGTTTTTCTGGACAATGAGAACTTTGTCCAGAGTGGAAAAGGTCACACTGCGGTCCGATGGTTCTTTCATGTCAATGTGCTCCTTTAATCAGTAGGAATATTAATATTAATTGTCAAGTAATCTAAAGGGTAACATGCATCTGGTGCTCAGTCAACCCAGGCGAAAATTCGTGGGACTGTTCTATTCGGTCTTCAATGATCTGGGAATTTGAGGAAAACGGAAAGATGTGCAAGCCATACTGTTTGGGTTCTTACGTAAAGGCCTTCTACAGTGGTTCCCAACGGTTTTCAAGTCACCACAACAAACCTTTGACGTTTTAGGGGACCTCTTGATTAAGTTTTGTTGTCCTGAAAGACTTCATTTGTCCATCCATGGTGATCAGGCATCGAAAAGTTATGCAGGAGAACAGAGGCGCCATAAGGATGAAAGGAAGCTAAATGAGTTTAAAAACCAAATTCTTGGTAAATTAGAGGAGGTAGTGCTGGACTTACCTCCTCCAAGTAGACACACGACGACTGTAGTAAACACAGTCAATATATTTATGAACTGTCTTTAATACAGTCGTTGTGTGTCTACTTGGAGGGAGGTAAGTCCACCACTACCGCCTCTATTTACCAAGAATTTGGTTTTTAAGCTCATTTAGCTTCCTTTTTATCCTTTTTGCGCCTCTGTTCTCCTGCATAATATTGAGTCCACCCTGGGTAGAGGGTTGAACCCCCCTTTTTTCTCATCTACAGAGAGCGACTTCTTATTCCTGAGTGGGGTCAGGAAAATCTCCCCACCTGCCTTTACAGTGGTTGGCCTAATGGTAACCCTGGTTTGTGAGTATTAATATTTCCTCTATCTAGTAACCATTTACCAGTACATATTACACTATTGGGGCTCTTGGTGTTCCTTGTTTTTAGGCATTGAGAAGTGCATGAGTAAAGCCTCCTACACACGTACGTGGAGTGTTTCCTTCGGGAGTCGGGTCTCTAGCACTCACTCACAGGATAGTTTAGAACTGAAAAAAGTTTTGATCCTCGATGGTTTACCCGTAACCTCTAAGTCTCTGTGAATGAGAGAGACTAGGAGCACAATGATGCAGTATCGCTAGAGCAGGGATGTCAAACCGGTCCTATGAGGGCCAAGATTCTCACACATTTTTGACATAGCTCAAATGAATTAGTGGGTCTGAATCAGGAAAGGTGTGGTCCATCAGGTAGAACACATTCCTCACTTTCCCAGTCCATCCTAAACACTGGCATGGATCTGGCCCTCCAGGCCTGGAGTTTGACCACCTGTGCGCTAGACAAAGGGATGTAAGCACATTGTGTATAAGAATTATACTCACAATGGTGGTTTTCAAAACTTGCAAACCACCGCCTGAGCCAGTGGGAATACATAAAATGAGGCTCTGATCTAGAATTCCTTCTGCTTGCGTGATATTTTCCCACTTTGCTCGGAAGCATTGCATGCTTCATTGTGAAAGATGCGTGGCTCTCAGCTGTTATTGACTGCTCCTCAGTCATTGTCTGGTACGACAATTGCAGAGGGTCATATCTGACGCAGAGAAGATCATCGGGTCTCCTCTTCCACCTCTTGATCTCCTTCACTCCGCCAGGATGATGAAGAGAGCCACCATGATCTCCCCGGGACCCCCTCCCACCCAGGCAGTCGCTACTTCGAAATCCTCCCGCGGGGCCACCGCTACAGAACATTAACATCCAAAACCACCAGGCGGGAGAACTCCTTCTACCCCCAAGCGGTTCGGCTGCTTAACGCCAACCTTCCCCGTCGAGGACTGCCTACTAGCATGCCCTAGCGCCAGCATCCGTCGACTGCCTGCCCTGGTTCCCAATGCTCCTGGGAATGTTATACGTAAAGGACCTATCTATACCTCTACTGAAGTTTTTGCTACCTATATAATTGGTACTTGTATGTGTTTTCGTGTCTGTCCTCATACTATGTCTATGCCATGTGTACCATAAGCAATTCCGAGTATGGCCCTGCCGTACTTGGCGAAATAAAGTGATTCTGATTCTGAAAAAAAAAGTGATTCTGATTATTGAAATGTGGAGTGATTACGTCCTAGACATACTTACGAAATGGCTTGTGTAGTGATAGCTCATGAGTAGTGAACTACTCGAATCCGTGATTAAATGAGGCTTGATTGCCTTTAGGTGTGCGGCTGGGAAAAAGGGGGTTACTTACCATAAGTCCGCGGTCCTCTATGCGTTCCAAAATGTCTTGCATGCATCCTATTGGACGCGTTGCAAGACTCACTACGTGCACCTCCTCCAATATCCAATACAACAGAGCAGATGTTGTACCACACATTGTTGGAAAACTATCATACTGTTCTAAGAGAAAGGTGTCATAGTATTATGATTAATTTTTTTTACTCTCAAAAAGGTTTATCGACCGTACAACAAAGATAGAGGAAGAAACATGCATTGTATATCACATAAGTTGTATGCATCGTAACATTATGACCTTCGGACCGAGAATATACTGTTATCATTATTATTTTGTATAGCATCAGCACCTTCTGTGGCAACAGAATACACAGTATAACAATACACTGCAAACAATACATGATAATGGTGGATAACAGCTTATGCAGTAAACAAGTCAACTACAGATTTTTAAATAGAGGTGTAAGATGAAATGTACACACATAATATAGCATTAAGAGACTAAGACAAAAGAGAGCCCTGACAAAAAGGCTTTACAGTCTAAAGGGTTAAGGGGTAGGATAATAGGTGAAGGGAAGCTGTGTCTGAGATGGTAA